>NC_073312.1:17516199-18116199 GCF_027595985.1 Sorex araneus
TTGATATCAAGGGTATATAAAGCATTGGCTAAACTTTACAAGAAGAAAACATACAACTCCATCAGAAAATGGGGCAATGAAATGAACAGAAACTTTTCTAAGGAAGAGATACGAATGGTCAAAAGGTGCACATGAAAAAATGTTCTTTAGCACTAATCATCAGGGAGATGTAGATCAAAACAACTATGAGATACCACCTCACACCACAGAGAATGGCACACATCCAAATGAACAAAAGCAACCGCTGTTGAAGATGTGGGGAGAAAGGGACCCTTCTACACTGCTGGTGGGAATGCCAACTGGTTTATCCCTTTTGGAAAACAATATGGATGCTTCTCAAAAAATTAGAAATTGAGCTTCCATTTGATCCAGCAATACCACTTCAATATATTCCGGAGAAACAAAAAGGTATAGTCGAAATGACATATGCACTTATATGTTCATACGGCACTGTTTACAATAGCCAGAATCTGGAAAAAACCCGAGTGCCCAAGAACAGATGACTGGTTAAAGAAACTTTGGTACATCTATACAATGGAATACTATGCAGCTGTTAGAAAAGATGAAGTCATGAACTTTGCACATAAGTGGATCAACATGGAAAGTATCATGCTAAGTGAAATGAGCCAGAAAGAGAGGGACAGACATAGAAAGATTATACTAATCTGTGGAATATAAAATAACAGAGTAGAAGACTAACACCCAAGAGTAGTAGTATATAATACAAGGAGGTTGGCTCCATGGCTTGGAAGCTAGCCTCACATGCTGGGGGAAAGGCAGCCCGGATAGAGAAGGCAACACCAAGTAAAATGTGGTTGGGGATCCCGTGCAAGAAGAGAAGAGCGAAGTGTGCTGAAAGTAGACTAGAGACTGAACACGATGGCCACTTCAATACCCCTATTGCAAACCACAACACCCAAAAGGAGAGAGAACAAATGGAATACCCTGCTATACAGGTGGGGGTTGGGGGGAGTGGTATTGGAGGGTGGGAGGGATACTGGGTTCATTGGTGGTGGAGAATGGACACTGGTGGAGGGATGGGTTCTCGAACATTTTATGAGGGAAACACAAGCACAAAGATGGGTAAATTTGTAACTGTACCCTCATGGTGACTCACTTATTAAAAAATAAATAAAGAAAAAAATTTATTTTGTTAAAGCACTACTTACAAAGTTATTCATAGTCAGGTTTTTGACATGTTCCAGCACTGATTCTGCCACCGATGTCATGTGCTTCATGGATGTAACGTTCCATCCCAGCTTCCTGAGGTCTATCCCCAAACCTGATTACTAAGATGAGACTCAGTCTTGTGCTACAAGTTGTACGGGATATAATAAAAGTAATCCTTAACTATTAATGCTGTAAACCTTAAAGATGATCAAAGTAGAGTCTTAAAATTCAGAAAAGAGACAAGTTGTGTGCACATGATAATTGAATAAATCAGATTTTTATTAAAGGATACAATATATGAGTCCAATTCTCAAGGCAAGCCAGATATATAACACTGATTTTGGAGGGAAAGGAAACATACCATAAACCTCACAGGGGGAATAGGAATTAGGTAAATTAAATGTATGAGGAGGGCTACTCAGATTAGCTTTGATATATGAGAGTGCAGAAATAAAACTGGCGATACTTTCATCTGGATGATACTTTTGTCTTCTCTTGACTTTCATCTGTGAGTGTGTGTGTAGGAAGGTGAAAGCATTCCTTTGCTTCTGAAGGCTTTGTATCCCCAAAGGTCACCTCATAGTCCTTGTTAATAGTTGCCCTCCCTCCACTCCCCCCAACATAATCCTCCAGATCTAATTAATCCAGGAACCTGGGAAGATGGTACAGCAGGTAGGACATTTACCTTGCATATGCCTGGCCAGGGCTTGATCCTTAGCACCCCATTCGGTACTCTGAACACTGCCAGGAGTAATCCCTGAACACAGAGTCAGGATTAAACCCTATTGTTCAGTTCCTGTTTTCTCAGCTAAGAGTTCTTTTTTTTTTTTTAATTTTTTTAATTTTTTTTTTTATCACCGTGAGGGTACAGTTACAGATTTATACACTTTTGTGCTTATGCTTCCCTCATACAAAGTTCGGGAACCCATCCCTTCACCAGTGCCCATTCTCCACCACCCGTAAACCCAGCGTCCCTCCCACCCTCCCCAATCCCATCTCCCCCCCACCCCACCCTGCCACTGTGGCAAGGCATTCCCTTCTGTTCTCTCTCTCTAATTAGCTGTTGTGGTTTGCAATAAAGGTGTTCAGTGGCCGCTGTGCTCAGTCTCTAGCCCTCATTCAGCCCGCAACTCCCTTCCCCCACATGGCCTTCGACTACAATGTAGTTGGTGATCGCTTCTCTGAGTTGACCTTTCCCCGGAACGTGAGGCCAGCCTCGAAGCCATGGAGTCAACCTCCTGGTACTTATTTCTACAGTTCTTGGGTGATAGTCTCCCACTCTGTTATTCTATATACCATAGATGAGTGCAATCTTTCTATGTCTGTCTCTCTCTTCCTGACTCATTTCACTCAGCATGAAACTTTTCATGCCCATCCACTTAACTACAAAATTCTTGACCTCCTTTTTTCTAACAGCTGCATAGTATTCCATTGTATAGATGTACCAAAGTTTCCTCAACCAGTCATCCGTTCTGGGGCATTAGGGTTTTTTCCAGATTCTGGCTATTGTAAACAGTTCAGCTAAGAGTTCTTATCTAGAGCATTTGCATCCTTGTATGTGGGGTAGCTATGAGGGCCCCCGGATCCTTAAGCTTAAATATAAAACAATATCCAACTAGGGCCTGGAGCAAACTTTGCTGGTTCAGGAATAGAGTATACACAAATATAAACCCATTCCCTGTGTTTGGAACCACACCTGGTTTATTTACAAAGGTCCATAAGGAAAGTTTAAGTCATGAGACACAAGTAAAGAGTCAAAGAGTAGAGCAGATGGAGAATGTTACTTGAAAGAGGAGCTAAGTAGAAGCTTGTGTCAAGGCTAAGTTTAGTGCTGACCCCTCCCTGACCTTCTCCTTTATTTGAACACTAAAATCCATCCCTACAGTAGAGATTTAACATATTAATTGAATCTGTGGTCTCTCTCAGGGAATGAATCCACACTATAAGTGTGCATGTCTCTACGTGCCTAGTGGAGCTGAGGGCAGGGAAATCTTAGCTGCATGCAAGGGTTAGACCCCTGCAAAATAGGAGCAGAAGTTTCTAGAGCATGAAGAATGAAAGTCTCATGTGAGCCAATATTTGCCTGTGTTCATTTCTTCCCTAATTTCCTTTTGAGAGAGGTGGTCTAAACCCACTGTAACAAAAATATCTTGGATTAGTATATTTCTTCTACTTCTACTGAGCTTTTTGCTGTGGTTTTACAATGATCAAAATATCCTGAATTTCACTTAAGTAGATTATCTTTAAATAAAACTTTCTGATCATCAGGAAATGGTTTTTAATCACCACATTTGTGATAAAACACATAATGGAGGCATTTATAAGGTATAGGCTTACAGTGAAAATCTAATATTAGACAAGAAGGGCTTAGATTTCTTCTTGTGATTTGAGTAAGAATTTCTCATTGATAAGTAGAGTACAAAGAAGAGAAAACTATATATCAAGGTCACTTATGAATATTGTCAGAAATATATGGAAAAATTTATTAGTAAATGAATGGTACCCTATCACATTAAGACAATAAACCATGATAAGCAAAAATTTTTTTTCAGCGTTTTATTCTGATTTTTTTCATACTTGGTTAATGTAAGGTTTGCTCACACCAGATCAAATGGCAACAGGGACCAAAAGTTGCCCAACTGATGGGATAGGATACTCCTGGAATAAAAGATCACCTTGCCTTCAGCACGAACTTATGTTCCACGTGGGGCCAGGCAGCTACCAGACTGCGTTCTATGCTTCCTCATATGACCCCCTATGGATAACAGAAGGCCAGACCAAACACTCTGGTCCCACTGATCTCTGTTCCCTTTTACACCTAAGGTAACTTAAAATCCCTCTTAGCTTTTTTTTTTTTTCAGATAAAATTGTTATTTTAATCTTTTTTTAAAAATTTTTATTAGTAAATCATGATGAGGTACAGTTGTAGACTTACAAACTTTCGTGCTTGCGTTTCAGTTATACAATGATCGAGTACCGGCGGCCCTGAGCACCCCGGGATTCCCTCCCCTCCGGACTGCCGACCGAGTGGCCGGCACGCCACCCCCAGACCGTTGACAGCTGTCGGGTTGTGGGAAAGGGCCCTAGCCTAATTGTCAGGGGGCATGGCCTAAGAAAAGTGGGTGTGGCCTCATTACCAGCCTGCCACCGCTAATGCCGAGGCAGATAGTTTCCTCAACATCCTATCCAAGACTGACATCCTAGCTATTCGCAAGCAGTAGGACAATAAAACACAAGATTTCACATAAGGATTGAAGGAAACATCTCAGTAGGAGACCAGGTTCTATAACCGGCAAGTAAAAAAAGCCAACCACTATTAACTGAGCCTATCCACAATCCTTTTTCGCACCAAAGGAAACAGGGATACTCATCTTCAAGGGCCCTCTTTCATACCACCACAACAACATGAAGAAACAGCGAAAATCCCCATTGCAAGCAGAGGACGATCAAAGGAGTCCGGAAACCTCAATGGGCGTTTCCTACAAACAATGATCGAGTACCCATCCCTCCTCCAGTGCCCATTCTCCACCACAAATGATCCCAGTATCCCTCCCACCACCCCCACTCTATCCCCGCTCATCGCACCCTGCCTCTGTGGCAGGCCATTCCCTTTTGTTTTCTCTCTCCTTTTGGGTGTTGTGGTTTGCAGTAAAGGTATTGAGTGGCCATCATGTTTGGGCTATAGTCTATTTTCAGCATGCATCTCCCATCCCGAGCAGGTCTTTTACTTGGTGTTCCCTTCTCTACCTGAGCTGCCTTTTCCCCATGCATGTGCGGCCGGCTTCCAAGCCATGGAGCAAACCTTCTGGTACTTATCTTAACTATTCTTGGGTGTTAGTCTCCCATTCAATTTTACTTTATACTCCACAGATGAGTGCAATCTTCCTGTCTGTCTCTCTTTCTGACTCATTTCACTTAGCATGACACTTTTCATGTTGATCCACTTATATGCAAATTTAATGACTTCATCTTTTCTAACAGCTGCATAGTATTCCATTGTGTAGATATACTAGAGTTTCTTTAGCCAGTTATCTGTTCTCAGGTACTCAGGTTTTTTTCCAGATTCTGGCTATTGTAAACAGTGCTGCAATGAACATACAAGTACAGATGTCATTTCTACTATATTCTTTTGCATCTCCGGGATATATTCCCAGAAATGGTATTGCTGGGTCAAATGGTAGCTCAATTTCTAACCTTTTGAGAACTGTCCATACTGTTTTCCAAAAGGGTTGAACTAGTTGGCATTCCCACCAGCAGTGAAGGAGGGTCCGTTTCTCCCTACACCCACGCCAATACCGGTTGCTTTTGTTCTTTTGGATGTGTGCCAGTCTCTGGTGTGAGGTGGTATCTCATAGTTGTTTTGATCTGCATCTCCCTGATGACTAGTGAAGAGCATTTTTTTCATGTGCCTTTTGGCCATTCATATTTCTTTCTTGAGAAAGTTTCTGTTCATTTCATCGCCCCATTTTCTGATGGGGTTGGATGTTTTCTTCTTGTAGAGTTCAACCAGTGCCTTATATATCCTTGATATCAATCCCTTATCACATGGGTATTGGGTGAATATCCTTTCCCTTTCTATAGATTGTCTTTGTATTTTGGTCATTGTATCTTTTGAGGTGCAGAAGTTTCTTGATTTAATATAGCCCCATTTGTTTATCTCTCTTTCCACTTAGTTGGTCAGTGGTTTGTCATCTTTGAAGATGCCTTTAGCTTCAATATCATGGAGGGTTTTGCCGACCTGGTCTTCAATGTACCTAATGGATTCTGGTCTGATGTTGAGGTCTTTAATTTATTTTGATCTGACTTTTGTTCATGGTGTCAGGTCGAGGTCTAAGCCCATGTTTTTGCATGTGGTTGTCCAGTTATGCCAGCACCATTTGTTAAAGAGGCTTTCCTTGCTCCACTTCACATTTCTCGCTCCCTTATTAAAGATTGGATGTTCATACATTTGGGGTTGCGTGTAAGGATATTCCACCCTGTTCCATTGGTCTGTGGCTCTGCCTTTGTTCCAGTACCATACTGTTTAATTGTTGCTGCTTTTTAGTAGAGTTTGAAGTTGGGGAGGGTGATGCCTCCCATCATCTTTTTCCCAAGAATTGCTTTGGCTATTCGTTGTTCCACATGAATTTCAGGAGTGTTTGATTCATTTCTTTGAAGAATATCATGGGTATCCTTATAGGGATCGCATTGAATCTGTATAATGCTTTGGGGAGTATTGTCATTTTGACAATGTTAATTCTCCCAATCCATGAGATGTGTTTCCATTTCCTTGTGTCCTCTTATTTCTTGGAGTAGTGTTTTGTGTAGTTTTCTTTGTAGAAGTCCTTTACCTCCTTAGTTAAGCTGATTCCAAGGTACTTGATTTTCTGGGGCACGATTGTGAGCAAGATTGCTTTTTTCTTGTCACTTTCCTCTGACTCGTTATTTGCATATAGGAAAGCCATGGACTTTTGGGTATTGATTTTATAGCCTACTATTTTACTGTACAAGTCTATTGTTTCTAAGAGCTTCTTGGTAGAGGCTGTAGGGTTCTCTAGATATAGTATCATATCATCAGTGAATAGTGAGAGTTTGATTTCTTCCTTTCCTATCTGGATGCCTTAATATCTTTTTCTTGCCTAACCGCTATTGCAAACACTTCCAGTACTATATTGAACAGAAGTAGTGAGAGTGGGCAACCTTGTCTCTTCCCTGATTTTAGAGGAAAGGCCTTAAGTTTTTCCCCATTGGGGATAATGCTTGCCACAGGTTGGTAGTAGATGGCTTTGACTATCTTGACATTCCTTCAATACCCATTTTGGTGAGAGTTTTCATCATAAACAGGTGCTGGATCTTATCAAATGCTTTCTCTGCATCTATTGATATGATAATATGGTTTTTATCTTTTCTTTTGTTGAGATGACGGAAAATCCCTCTTAGCATTTCCCAAGGCATGGTTCTACCCCAACCCCATAGGGTCTACCCCGGCGCCCAATAAACTTCTATTTCTTCACTTTACTTGGCTCTGTCCCTCTGTCTGTGTGGGCTGAGGGCAGCAATCTATCAGTTACTATTATAGAGGCCTTGCACATGGCCGACCTGGGTTCAATTTCTCCATCCCTCTTGGAGAGCCTGGCAAACTACCGAGAGTATCTCGCCCACGGCAGAGTCTAGCAAGCTACCTGTGGTGTGTTTGATATGCCAAAAACAGTAACAAGTCTCAAAATGGAGACGTTACTGGTGACCGTTCAAGCAAATCGATGAACAATGGGATGACAGTGCTATAGTTTATTAGAAAATTTTAATATAACCCCTCATATAAATAGACCCAAGAAAAAAATAATGAATTTATCTTCAGGTGACTGAGAAAAACTTCAAAATTCAATAGCTCTTTCTGACCCCAAAACATGTATCTAATGAGTAGTTTTTTAATGTAACAAATCATGTATGTTTTGGCTGAATTCATAATTTGTTAATGATCTAATAAACACTGGGAACTCTTCTAGAAAGATTATAGATGTGAAAAAAATTGTTTGTTACCTAATGAGTGATCAAGCATGAGGGCTTCAGTTATATTGACAATCTGGTGAGTGTAATAGCCAAATATCCCTGAAACAACAAAACTGAAAACATGAGATCTAATCTGTAATCACCAAAACTTTATAACGTGTCTGTCAAGTTAACAGGTAGGGGTGGGGTATGAGTTGAGATTGGGAGGGAGTATGGGAACACTGGTGGAGGGAAGTTGACACTGGTGGTGGGATTGGTGTTGAAGCAGTATATACCTAAGACTCAACTATCAATAACCTTGCACATTGCAGTTTATTTAAAAAATGGAAAAAGAAGGTAGCAAGGAAAACAATTACCTCCGAAAGACAGAAAGGAAGAACAGAGAGGCAAGTGGGTTGGAAATATTTCTAAGGGATTCCAGTCACCAAGTGGACTAGGAATGCTTCAAAGCAACTTAATTTTGAAGATAAGCAAAATTGGCCACTGATGCATGTAAATTGCATGAAATGCTACATATACAATTCTATTATTAAGATAAAATAAATTAAAGATAATTTTTCTACTATCAAGATAAATAATATTAAGCATACTTATCTACTAGTAAGATAAAGAATAGATTCAACTTCTCAATTAGATTTATCTTTCTGTTTTCTTCTTCTTTTTCCCCCTTTTGTCTTCTTTGCTCTTATCTGTTTGCATTGTTTATGGTTTGGGGGGCCACACCTAGTGTGGTTTTAGCATTTAGTCTTATACTCATGGATTACTCCTGAAAATGCTTGAAGCATGGGATTGAGCTGGGGTCAGCCAGCTCAATATAAAGTAAATGTCTTTATCCCTGTCTTCTTATCTGGCCCTATCATGTAAAATATAGCCACTGGATAATTTGAGTTACTTTCAGCAGAATCTAATTCAAGAGCAATTTCTACTGCTCAATGTTACTCTGATGCAAAGTGTAACTAAAGATGAAACTCTGTCTACCAGAAGGAAAGGCATCTAGTTAATTAATCAATTGAGTGAGATAAAGATTTATTAATGAATTAGGGTTTGCTTTGACACATTGTGAAGGGTAATTAATCCATCTTCTGTGGGATTAATTATATAAATGTAGCTTAAATAGACTCCTGTTGTGAAGTGCTAAAATATATGAAGTTAAAGGATAAATGGGGAAAGTCGACATTATACATTTAATATTAAGCACTTAAGATAAAATTAATGCAGACATTATCACTGATACTAAGTGACTGGCTTTGACTGGTCATACCATAACTAATGCATTTTTTTTCAGTGTTTCTGCACTCCAGATTTCACTCATGGGATTCTGGATATGACTCAGATTTTTTATGCATTTGTCACTAGTCTTTGTGGTTGTGTGTGTATCCATATCTGAACACACAGGTGAGGTTTCTATTTTTCTACACTGTTGCATAGTGACTATCCTCTCTTTTTGATCACCAGTGCTTGGAAAATTGATTGGCATTTGTGATTGCTCAGATTCAAAAGCTTCAAAGACCTCATTTTAGTATGACTATAACCAGCGCAGGGCTCGGCAGTCCTATCCATGTATTCTTATCTCTGTATTGGCATATTGGTGTCAAGATAATTTTAGGAAAATCCTCCTTGCTCGATCATAGATGACTCGGCTTAAATGCAAGGAAAGGTATCTGTCCAGAATGAGTAAACAGACACATTTCATTGATCTGTAAAAAGTCTATCCTTTTTAGTTATTATATAGCTCTTTAGACATATGGAAGTTCCCACATGATTCCTGAACATACCAAATACACATCAATAAGACAAATGTGTGTTTTAGGAAGTAGAACCTGTTTTCTTTGGAGAAACTTCTATCACATATCATTTGAGAGTCATATCTGTTTAAGTGCTGTGGATACCTTGCAATCATTAAGGAAAATTTGCAAGATTATTGAAACATCCAGATGTAGCTAAGGACTGAGGAATCTGGCTCCCATTTTTTTAAAAAAATATCTTGCTCCCATTTTTATTTACCCTGAGTCTTATTCTGTCGTTTCTTTGAAATTAAGAAAATCTGCTGTCCTGTGGGAATATATTCCCTAACAAGACCTCTGTGTTCTGCCATGTCTCCTGCTTCCCTCTCAGACTTTTAGCTCAGGAAAGGTTTAATGCTGGAGAGAGAGGTTAGGATAGATAGTTGATTAAGTCAATTGAATTTCCATACTGAGTTTGAGAATTTATTGTCTGTGCATAAAATTGGGTTAAAACTATGCACATTTTTGGCATCCGAGATAATCCCAAGCCCCCATTTTTAGAGAGCCACAGCTAATGGTGCTGAGAAATCACTCCTGGCTAGGCTGGGGATAGAACCTGGGTTGGCCGTGTGCAAGGCAAGACTGTTAACTCTCTGACCCCACCAAGATGTATCTTTATTTAGTTTGTTTTACAGCCATAAAAATACCATAGATGTCTCTTACTGGAAATTTATTTTTCACATTTCTAGAGTTTGGGAAATCCGGGAATAAGGTGTCAACACTTCTGAGGTCTTGCTAAAGGGTTTAGAGTTGGCTGCCATCTTTCTGTGCACACATGACCTCTTCATACAGAACTGTGAGAAGAAAGATACAATATTTGCATCTCTTTTATAAGGAAGCCAATCCAAAAATGAGAATTTTATATTTTTTGACCTTATCTATTGTTAATTAGCACCCCAAAACTCATTCTTCAAATATCTGCACTTGATATCATTTGTTTCAAGGTCTCAACATATGAATTACATGTACAATAATATGTAATACATACTAATGTTCATTACTTTCTCACCACAAAGCTAGACTCTTCTCAGGAAATCCTTGGCTTAGATAAGGCACAAATTGCGAATGGATTTGTATTATTGAAGAAGCAATTCAATTTAATATATCATTAAAAATCATCATGATCTTATTATATTCTTCAACAAATTCTAGTAGTATGGAATATAAAACTCTAGAGAAAATCAGATTCCAATTAGAGTAAGTTAATTATTCATTCTGCAAAAAATAGCATACTTAGGAATAACACTTTAGTACTTCCTGACCTGATGGTGCAGAGAGAGACTGGTGAACAGCTTAATTGCTTCATTTGTCACTCATGTCCCCCCACTCTTGTCCCATCTATGCTGCCATAATTTTCTTCTATCTAATTTATCTTTCATGACCCTTCTTCATCTCACTTCACCTGGCAGTCTCCTTCTATTCGCATTCTTGATTTGATTTACATATTACTTTCTAGAAAGCAATAGCTAATTTGGGTTCTAATATTCTACTTGACATTCCTAATCGCTGTTGTACCTTCATTTAAGTGAAGCCCTGGCAGATGCCCCTAACTAATCATGGCCACTGAACTCCTATTCTCAGCTGTTCTCTATTTTTCATCTCCCTGAATTAAACCACCTTTCTTTCTAATCTACACAGAATTTTCAGTCTCACCCTCTTTCTCAGTGCCTGCACCTAAGTACTCCACAAATCATATTAATTTTAGATTGCAATGACTTTCCCTCCTCTTGTAGTGTGCAACTCTCTCTTTGTTTTAATCAAAATTAATGATAGCTGCTAGCATGACCCTGCCTCCAGCTGTATCAATTTATAATTCATCTTCCATAATTTTATGTGATCTTATTAACATGCACGTACTTCTTCCTTTGGGGGAGAGAAAGACTCCCAGGGAGTGTTTGGGCAGCCTGGGGTCCCATCCTAGGGCTTCTTATCAAGCAGACTTGGAATTTCAAGATTAAGCCCAAGTATACAGACCTGCATGACCCCTGAAGTGCCAGAGATGATCTGGGCACCCCAAACGATGACTGCACTGGTGATGTTGTGTGCCCAGATCAAATGGGGGAGGCCCACATGCAGGGCACATACCTAAACCCCTGTAACATCTTTCAGGTGGCTATGGAATTTTGGAGGGAGGCCACACCAGGTTGTTACCAGATCTTACTCCTGGCTCTGTTCTGAGGAATAACTCCTGGAGAATTTGGGGAACCCTGTCTGGTGCCAGGATCTACATCCAAGTTGGTCTCATTCAAGGCAAGCTCTCTACCTGCCGCACTATCTCTTCAATCCATAAATTGTGCTTCTTCTTTAATTATTTAGAAGTGGAATAATTATTAAGTAATTATTTAATAAATAATTATTGAATAATTATTAAGGTAGCCTGGCAAGCTACCTACCGAGAGTATATCGCCCGCATGGCAGAGCCTGGCAAGCTACCCATGGCATATTCAATATGACAAAAACAGTAACAACAAGTCTCACAATGGAGACGTTACTGGTACCTGCTCGAGCAAATTGATGAGCAACGGGATGAGAGTGCTACAGTGATATTTGAATTTCACGAGATAAAGCTCAACTCCTCAGGTGGGCATGCACAGGTCTCATAACGATCCAGCCACTGCCACTCTCTTGCTTTCTGGATTTCATATTATATCACTTCATGTATGTAACTTTTACTTTTACTACCCCCAGTCACATATTTGTATAGGGCATTATGTTTCAGTAAACTCTGTGCAGCAAAACTCCATTCTTATGTTTGCCCGCAATACTCCCCTTTCTGTTTTATACTGAGTTACAATTTACATATAACATGATATTATTTTTAGGAATACAGCATACTGGTTCAATATTGGTACAAGCACTGTAGCACTATAGCACTGTTGTCCCATTGTTCATCGATTTGCTTGAGTGGGTACCAGTAACGTCTCCATTGTGAGACTTGTCATTACTGTTTTTGGCATATGAATATGCCATGGGTAGTTTGCCAGGCTCTGCCGAGGGCAGAACACTCTTGGTAGCTTGCCAGGCTCTCTGAGAGGGTCGGAGGAATCGAACCCGGGCCGGCTGCATGCAAGGCAAATGCCCTACCCCCTGTCCATACAGAGACACAATTATTTTGTGAGACGAACTTTCAAGATTTTCTCCCTTTGTAATAGTAATATATGCAGCTTATTATTAACTTTAGTCACCTTGTTGTACATTATATAACAATAATTTAATTGTTTCATAAGAGTAAGTTTGTATCTTTTGTATCCCTTCCCTCTTTTACTCACATTTACCCCATGCTTGCAGCAAGCACAAACCAGTCCTTTGTATGGAACTTAGGTTTTTGGTTTGTTTTTTAATTTTCATAAAAGAGAGGCCAGAGTGATAGGAGGGTTAGGGTTACAGTTAGGATTAGAGTTAAGGATGGTGCTTTGTCCTGCATGCAGCTAACCCAGGTTTGATCCCTGGCATCCTATATGGTCCTCTGAGCAAGCAAGGAGTGATTCATGAGTTCAGCATCAGGAGTAAACCCTGAGCACTTCCAGGGGTGGCCCATAAACAAGAACAAAAACAAATAAATTTTCATAAAAGAGACAATATAATATTTATCTTTCTCTAACTTACAACATTGAGTATAATGGTCTATTCATGTTGTACATTTAAAATTTCTTTATCACCTTTGGCTGAATAATGTTCCATTGCATATATATACATATGTATCTGTATGTATATATATTTCACATTTTCTATATTCATTTATCTGCTGATGCAAATTTAGACTTTTTTCTGTATGTTGGCTATTGCAAACAGTTCTTCAGTAAATAAAGAAATGCAACCATCTTTGACAGTCAATGTTTTCATTCCATTTACTTCAGATAAATACTCAAATGTAAAATTGCTGGCTCACATAGCAGTTTTTCTTCTCTCGGAGAGAACTCAATATTTTCACGGGATATTGGTGATAGAGAATGTGCACTGGTGGAGGGATGGGTGTTTGATCATTGTGTGATTGTAACCTGAGAATGAGAGCTTGTAACTATCTCACGGTGATTCAATAAAATTTTAAAAAATTATTTTAAAAGTGCACCAATTTACATTCATGCCAACAATTCACAGTAATCCTCTTTCCTCCACAATTTCTTGTCTTTTTAACAATGGTTGTTTAACGGTTGTGAGGTGAAATCTCATTAGATTTTTTATTTCTCTTTCCTTGATGATCACTGGCAGTGAGCACCTTTTCATGTATGTACTGAGTGTCTGTATGTTTTCACTGGAAAAATACTGTGTTCTTCTGCCAGTTTTAAAATTTAATTATTTGTGTGTTTCTGTTTTGTTATTGAATTACGAGTTTATATATTTTTGGATATTGACCGCATTAGATATATGATTGTCACATAGTCCCTCCCATTGGGCAAGTTTTCTTTTAATATTGTTGGTTGGGGCTGGAGCGATAGCACAGAGGTAGGGCGTTCACCTTTCGCAAGGCTGACCCGTATTCAATTACTCCGCCCCTCTCCGAGAGCACAGCAAGCTACTGAGAGTATCGCGCCTGCACGGCAGAGCCTGGCAAACTACCCGGGGCATATTCAATATGCCAAAAACAGTAATAATAAGTCTCACAATGAGAGACGTTACTGGTGCCCGCTTGAACAAATCGATGAGCAATGGGATGACAGTGACAGTGATTGTTGGTTGGTTTTGTGCTAAACGAAGATAGTTTAATTTGATACCAGTAGAAGTTTATTTTAAGTGTGGCCTTTGCTTTTTTTTTTTTAAATCAAATCTGAAAAATCATTGCATAACATAAAAATAGTACAATTTGGCAATGTAATTGTCCAGTTTTCACATCCCTATTTGTTGAAACTGTCACTTCCAATCCTACTATATTCTTGATGTCTTTGATATAAATTAATTGACTATAGATTTTGTTTTATAATTGGACCCTCCATTCATTGTTCTAGGGATATTTTCTGTGCCAAATTAATCTATTTTGCTACTATAACTTTATAATATACTTTGTGTCTGTTTTTGTTGTTTCTCCAGATTATGTTGACTATTTAACATATATTGTGGTTTGGTTCCACACAAATTTTAGGATTTTTTTCCATTTCTATGAAAAATGTCTTTGGAATTTTGACAAGGATTTCATCAAATATGTACATAATTTTTGTTAGTAAACATATTTCAGTATTATCAGCTCTTCCAATTCATAAGCGCAGAATTTTAAAACTTAATTTGTGTCTTCTTCAATTTTTTTGATCACTTTTAGTGTTCATGTCTTATACCTTTTTGATTACATTTATTCTTAGCTATTTTGAGGGGCCAATTACTTATGCCTTTCTTATTTGCTTGCTCTTTTATAAATAATTTTTTAAAAATATTGGAATGGAATTTAAAGTTAACCTTTGTATAGAGTCTACTCCATAAAATTTAAAGATATGCTTCCAGTGGTCTCTGTTTTCTATGATTTCTGATTTTTTCTCTCTTTTTATCATATCTTTTGTTTTGATTAGCCTTCAAAACTTTCTTATTTCATATAAGTTTTAATACCATTTCCCCTCAAGTGATTTTATTTGTTTAGGATAAACAAATATTGTTTATTTAATTATCTAAAAATTTGCTGAGTTTGCTGGCCCTATAGGTTTATACATTCTTTCAAATACACCTATTTCTCACCATTATTTCCTTAACTGTTTTCTCATCTATACTCTCCAGTAATGAGAATGTTTTTAACTTTTGATAGTTTTCAAAAAATTGTATGTGATCCTGTTACTAATATTTTTTATTTTATATAATTTGGATATTCATTACAAATTAAGATCTTGATTAAAGTAAGCAGCACTATAATGAACACCAGTCTGCATATATCTTTTCAAATTATCTCTGTGTTCTTTGGATACTTTCTCCACTAATTTTTTAACTATTAATCTAGAGCAAGTTGTTTCATCCCCACAAGCCTCAGTTTGTTTGTAAAGTTTAAAAATCCTTTTGTAGTTGCTTATTTAAAGGCCAGGAGCAAGAGTTAGTTATGACTGATAAGATATTCTCAAAAGTATTCAATGCCGCAGTGCAGTGAAAAGTGATTAAGATCCAATATTCCAGTGAAGTTTCAGGATAGTGACATCAACTTTCATCTGAAACTTTTCCTCTATATTACATTTATTAATACATTTCTCAAGAATAAGCATTGTAATAATGAAAAGGGAGAGAGAATGTTAAGGGGTGTGTGTAGACACTCACATGACTAAAACGACTGTCTATATTTTCAACATACATATGCTGACCTCAGAAGCATCCATTGAGGACCTGATGGTGCAAGTGCAGAAGATCAAGTACGATGTCATTGGACTGACCGAGAGAAGAAGGTATAGATCACGTCATGTTGTTTTCGACACTGGAGAAGAGCTGTTCCTCGGAACATGTGATAATAGAGGCGTCGGTGGTATCTGTGTTCTCATCAACATGAACATGGCCATCAGCATCAATAAGTTTGAATGCCTAACAACCTGAATTTGACACTTACATTTGAATAGATGTGGCTCATTGCCAGCAGTTTCTATCTTCATTGTCTAATACCAATATCCAACTAAGAAGAAATTGAGAAGTTCTACATGGAGCTGGAGAAGTTCTATAAAGAAGATCACACCTTATACAAAGTCATTATTGTTGGTGATTTTAATGCCAAGATGGACCAAAAAGTTCATCCAAAGAACTCCACATTGGGACCCACTGCCTAAAATGAACAAACAAGGTGAGAAACTAAGTACATTGCATTGACCAAGACCATCCATGGTAACTCACAGTTCCAGAAGGCCGAGTCAAAATGTTGGACATGGGAGTCTCCTGGAGTTCCACAATGAAATTGACCACATCATATTCAATCGATGGTTTTGACTGACTGATGTCACTGTTGTCCCAAAATTCCAAAAGGGATCAGACCACCATCTCCTTCATGTGAAATTCTACTTTAGGAGCGAGGAGAAAGGACTGCAAAGTTTAAGAAGAGAATTCCCAGAATGACCACCAACTGACAGTATTGTGGCAATATGGGAAGATGCTGCCATTGACAACATCAATGAGGAATACGATCCACTGGTTCAGCATTTCCATGACTGCTCGAAGAATGCCGAGAGTGAGAAAGCCACAAAAAGATGCCTGTCTTCGGAAACTCTCGAGCTCATTTGCCAATGAGATTTGGCATGAGCCTCAGGCAATCACAAGCAAATGTCTAAGTTCTCAAAGCTGTACAGAGAAGCGATAAAGGAAGACCTCAAAGAGAGAAGAACAGCAGTGTTGACTGATGCAGCAGAAGCTGGGAAAAGTTTGCAACACCTACCTGTCCTTTGCCAACTGCAAGACCAAGATCACTGCCCTCCAACATCCTGATGGATATATTACATCTTCCAGAGGGGCAATGGATAAGATTATCCTCAAGTTATACTCGGATCTCTTCAATAGCCACATTTACCTGCCCACATACCAAGTTCCACAGGATGGATATGTCGTCTCCAGCATTATCCATTCTGAAATCCGACATGCCATTTCATCATTAAAGAAGCATACAGTATCTGGTCCAGATAAGGTCAGACCCAAACACCTAAGGAAAATGCCACCAGTATCATCAATACACTGGCTTGGCTCTTCACATGCTATCTGTCTGAATGCAAGGTTCTGTCCCAATGGAAAACCAGCAGGATCATTCTGTTGTACGCACAGGGAGACATCGACCAACGACGACATCAGCAACTATCGCCTGATCTGCCTGTTGTCTATCATCTCCAAGTTGTTTACTCGAGTCATCCTGAATAGGATTGGCAGAATGCTAGATGAAGGACAACCTTGTGAGCAACTGGGGTTCCGAAAAAGGAGTCAGCACAATTGACCATATCCACACTTGGTCACAGTGGTGACCAAGCTCACTGAGGTTTTGTGAGAGTTCAAGATGCCGCTCTGTCTAACATTCATTGATTTAAAGAAGACCTTTGATTCTGTTGAGACTGAAGCAGTCATTGAAGACCTAGCCAAACAGGGCATTCAAATTCAATACATCAGGATCCTCCCTGACCTGTATTGTGGATTCACCACCAG
Organism: Sorex araneus; assembly: GCF_027595985.1. Lineage (NCBI taxonomy): Eukaryota > Metazoa > Chordata > Mammalia > Eulipotyphla > Soricidae > Sorex > Sorex araneus. The sequence continues at coordinate 17,533,713 of NC_073312.1, forward strand.
GATCTCACTATTTTACAAGGAAATGATCTTCGATGTAAAGAGAGGGATTTGGCAGAGAGATACCACTTCACCGATTCTCTTCAATGTCACCCTCAAGAACGTCATGTCCAGAATGGGAAGGAATGGGAGTGAAGATAGACGGTCGACAACTACACCACCTCTGCTTCAGTGATGACATTGTTCTAATAACACCAAACAATAGTCAAGCAGGAGGAATGCTGGCCAACTTCGACAGTGAGTGTGGGAAAGTCAGACTGCAGCTGAATCTCACAAAGACAGTGTTCATGAAAAATGGACTAGTTCCTGACATTCCATTTGCTCTCAACGGAACAAATATCTCCTAATGCAGCAGTTATGTGTACCTAGGTCGATAACTCAACATAACTACTGACCTTGCACCTGAGCTGCGCAGGAGGAAGAGAGTGGCATGGAACACCTTCCAGAGCGTTGAAGAAGTTGTTAAGAGGATGAAGAACCTCCGGCTCCGGGCACATCTTTTTGACTCCACCATTCTTCCTGCACTAATATATGCTTCAGAGACCAGGGCCCTATGAAAACAAGATAAGAACACTATTTGGGTCTCTCAAAGAAAAATGGAAAGAGCTATGCTTGGAATATAATATTTCACTCAAGTGAGAGAAGGAATCTGGAGTTTTGACCTCCTCTACAATCGAAGATCTTTGCCAATGCACAAAATATTAGGTGGGCCGGACATGTAATGCGATTTGGAGACGACCGCTGGACTATAGCTGTTACCGACTGGATTCCATGAGATGTTAAAAGAATGCCTGGCCACCCACCTACGAGATAGTCAGACTTCTTCGTCAAGACCCTGAACCAACAGTTTGATGCTCTTCGTGTTTCTGGAGTGAGAAGATGCCATTGGGCTACACTAGCACGCAGCTGGGACAAATAGAGAAGTTACTGGTGCCCGCTCAAGTAAATTGATGAGCAATGGGATGACAAATGAAGTGATACAAGTAGACTCTCACATGGGTGAATAGGATTGAAAGGTTAATAGGATCAGGGTACCAGTTTCCTTAAAATAGCCCTGTTATTTCTACTTCTGATTGTTACTCACAAGAGAAAAATTGCATGAAAAATGGTTCTCTAATTCTGTGTTTGTACATGTGTGTGTGTGTTTGTGTGTGTAAGAAAGAGAAACAGAATGAGAGAGAGATGAAGTGCTTAACAATTATTTGTAAATGTAAAATCCATTTAGCAAAATGCTATATTCAGAATTTGTAATACCAAAAAGCAGCAATAAAGATCACCTGTGACTCATAAGATATGCAACAGGGGGTTTTGAGTAAGATTTAAAAATATAAGGAAAAAATGTGTACTCTTCACAGGGAAAATATTGCTGACATTTAATAATAATGAAATATAATACCTAGTTGGGGCCAAGTTAAAGCCAGCGTAAGGTGAAAGAAGAGATCCATTTTAATTGTTTAGCCTTCTTTGCTCATTTTCTGTTTCATGTTAAGTAAGCTAGAGATTATGACAAAATACTGCAAATGAATGTTTGAGGAACGTCATGGCACAGAGGGCTGACTTCCCCAACCAGACTTTGTAAGTTGAAATGTTTATATAAATAGTGACTTCTCCTATTTCCTTAAAAATATAGTGTGTGTGAGAGAGAGTGTGTGTGTGTTAAAATATACTTTTGTTTAACATAACAGAGGTCATTGGAAGAAGAACTTTTTCTATCATTTCATGTTACTCTATCTATGCATAAACTTAAGGGCAGAATTTTGCTTCTGGTCTTAACCGTTCAGATTTATATTTGTCATCTTAATGACTTTCTTTCAGGAAAGCTGTTATAAAACCAGTCACCTACTGTTTAACCTGCAATGGTGTGTATGTTATTGGTGGGTTGCTGTATAAAATACAGGATCCCAGTTATAGTTTTGTTTGTAGTTAATTGTTCTTTTTTATTGCAAGTAAAATTATGCCTCCATGAGTAGTAGATCATACTTAGACTTAATAAATATTTGATTTAAATTTAAATTTTAAATTTAACTGGGAAGTGAATCTTTTCAAGGCTAACTCTCAATCTGGGTATCCTAATTGTTGGTCATTCTTATGTAGAGAGAGATAGTAAGATAGGGCTAGAACATTTAGTAAAGGCAGATTGCATGAGGCAAATTTTAAACCTGAAGAAACATATCACTTGAACTTTAACTGACTTAAAAATGATAAAATTCAAATAGTGCTTTTAATCCTTTAAGTAAAAATTTAAAATTGGGCTGCATGTTTGAACATATCACTGTCATCATCATCACTGTCATCCCGTTGCTCATCGATTTGTTCGAGCGGGCACCAGTAACGTCTCTCATTGAGAGACTTATTCTTACTGTTTTTGGCATATTCAATACACACGTATAGCTTGCCAGGCTCTGCCGCTCGGGCTCGATACTCTCGGTAGCTTGCTGGGCTCTCCAAGAGGGGTGGAGGAATCGAACACGGGTCGGCCGCGTGAAAGGCAAAAGCCCAACCACTGTGCTATCGCTCCAAGTAGAATTAATTGTTAATGATAATGCTTGCTGGGTTTCATAAGAAATAAAAAAAAAGGAAAAGGTGAAGTTGTTAAGAGACAAAAGCAAATAATTTCAAATGACTTTTATTGAATAAGAAAAAAATCACAATGCTAGAAGATATCATTTCAGCAGTCACCCAGTATTGCAGGTTTCCACAGAATATCTGTTCTGATTTAAGGTAGGAATGATTGGTATTTTCTGTTTGAAAGTCATTTTGTTATTAGGGAAATTGTTCACTCTAAATTCTATCCATTGCTGATGGGTTGAGATATATTATTTGCTGTTTCACAACTACCATTTTTATTGACTTTTGGGAGAAAACACAATTTTCATAATATGGTAATTATAGATTATTTTAAAAATAGTGACTTTAAAGATGGGTATTTTAAAAATATTAAATAGGACCACTGTATCACTGTATTACTGTCATCCCATTGCACATTAATTTGCTTGAGTGGGCACCAGTAACATCTCCATTGTGAGACTTGTTGTTACTGTTTTTTGACATATTGAATATGCCATGGGTAGCTTTCCTGGCGCTGCTATGCGGGAGTGATACTCTTGGTAGCTTGTCAGGCTCTCTGAGAGAGATGGAGGGAATGAATTCAGGTTGGCGGAGTGCAAAGCAAATGCCCTACCCACTGTGCTATTGCTCCATGAAGAATAGTTAAATCTTCCTTCATAAAACTATAAGCTAAGTTTTATGAGTTCCTGGAATCAGAAGAGCTCACGACTATATTAAATATATATTGTATATTTATTTACATAATTTGTTTACACCATAATGTTATAATAATATGTATTGAAAGTCTGAATTTTAGAGATCATCATCATCATCATCATCTCAATGATAGTTGAAATTCTAGAGCAGTCTCAGTAATGTCTCCATTCGTCCTAGCCCTGAGATTTTTGAAGCCCCTCTTTAGACATCCTTTCCAATGTTACTACATTGGAGGCTCTTTCAGGGTCAGGGGAATGAGATCCATCATTGTTACTGGTTTTGGCATATAAATATGCCATGGGGAGTTTGCGAGGCTCTCCCATGTGGGAAGGAAACTCTCAGTAGCTTGCCAGTTTTTCCCATAGAGAGAACTAGGCTAAAAGCTTCCAGGAGCTTGGTGTTATAGTCTCTGGATTTTGGCTGTTGGTGGGATTACATGGCACTGGGGGCAGTCCCTGGGTGTGACCGCCTAGCTACTGGAAAATGGGAAATCTGGGCGGAAGAGGCCCAGTCCCAATCTGAGCAGGCTTGTAGGTCTCAGCCCCAGGTCCCACACACTTGGGTTCTTCTGCTGATTCCTTCATGCACGAGGCTCATCTGCACGTCTGGAGAGGGTCCTTGAGCATGTCTGTGGCTAGGCTCTGCTTAGGTTTATTAAAATTTATATTCTTAAACACTGATCGGGATTGTGCCTCTTCCGCCCAGATTTCCCATTTTCCAGTAGCTAGGCGGTCACACCCAAGAACTGCCCCTGGCACCGTGTAATCCCACCAATGGCCAACATCCAGAGACTTAAAACCCAGCTCCCGGAAGCGACATCTTATTATAGCCTACTTCTCCCTCTGGGAGAACATGGCAAGCTACCAAGAGTTTCCTGCCCACATGGGAGAGCCTTGCAAAATCCCCATGGTGTATTCATATGCCAAAAAACAGTAACAATGCTGGGTCTCATTCCCCTGAAAGAGCCTCTAATATGGCATCGTTGGGAAAGATGAGAAAAGAGAAACTGAGACCGTTCAAGAAACTTGATGATCAACGGTATGATGATGATGATCATGATGATGATGATGATGACTGTTAAACACACAAAAAAAGTTTGCTTTAAAAAGTGCAACTGGGGTGCCAGACGGAGAAGGTACAGCCGGCACGCCTTCTCCAGAGGGAGCCCCGGTGACACTGAGCTTCTACTAACATGGCTCCGGTATGCTGGACTGGGACACCTCCAAACCTCGGGGGGCACTGGAATGGGGCGGCGCCTGCCCAGTTTTCAATTCGCCCCGGCCTCCAGAAGTCACCCCCTCGACCTGCCCTCGGCGCCATCTTGCCACAACCAGCAGTGAAGAATTCAGGCTGCTTCGCAGGCACCACCAGCTGGAGATTGCTCCGGACCCCAGACTGGGCCCACAACACCGGGGTGCCAGACAGAGAAGGTACAGCCAGCATGCCTTCTCCAGATGGAGCCCTGGTGATACTGAGTTTCTACTAACACGGCTCCAGTATGCGGAACTGGGACACTTCCAAACCGCGCGGCTGCGTAGACCTTTCCTGATATACAAAATATACGCTCAGGAATGGCTCTGCCATCCCTGAGCATCCATTATCACAGAGGCACAGAAACCAATCTCAGAATGCAGTGGCTGCTGGCAGTTATATTCCTGGACTCTGAACTAAGATATGGCCCCGTGCAGTCCCAGAAGGGGAAGGGTTTCTGTCCCTTGGCCTTTTCCCTCCTAGACAGCATGGTGACCACCACCATTCAGAACCAATTGGACAGAGAGGTAGGAGTTTGCAGTGATGGGACGGGATGCATGGGGAATCTTGCGATGGGGGAGGCAGAACCGGCCCTGCCTCCTGCCCAAATGAGACCCCGAGCAGTCGCCCATGAACAGCTCCTCCTCTCCTGAACAGCCATGATCCCAGCGCCACAGAAACCAATCTCGGAATGCAGTGGCTGCTGGCAGAAATACTTCTGGACTTAATACCAGAATTCCAAATCCAGGCGGCCACTTTTGTGACCATGCAACATCTTATGCTCTTTGTTACCAACAATAGAAAACATACAATCTAATGATGCCATTCCGACAGGTCTGATTGTTGGGGGAAAAACTCCAAATAATGATAGTGAGTTTCCTGTCGAAAATTGAATGTAATCAAAGTAAGGAAAGAGTAAAGTGAAAATCATCTGCCACACAGGCAGAGGGGGAGTGGAAGGGGGGTATGTTGGGGTTATTGGTGGTAGGACATGTGTACTATTGAAGGGATGGGTGTTTGAGCATAGTATGACTAAGACTCGATCCTAAAAGCCCTGTAACTGTTCTCACGGTAACTCAATTTAAAAAAATAAATAAAATTAAATAAAAATATTTAAAAAATAAAAAAGTGCAATAGTAAGAGATAGTCTCTTACCCTTAGCAGACTTTTAGACTGGAGCAATAATACAGCAGGTATGGTGTTTGCCTTGTATGCAGATAACCCAGGTTCAATCTCTGGCACCCAGTATAGTTCCACAAGCACATCAGGAGTGATCACTGAGCACAGAGCCAGGAGTAGGCCCTGATCAACACTGGGTGTGGCCCCAAAGCCAATAAACAAACAAATAAGCGAAAAAAGCACCCAGTCTTGGCACACTCACTTTGAAGGACTTCCTAGAAATTCCAAAAAGTGAATGATTGCAATAATTGGGAAATCAATTGTGATGACTGGGTAATAATTCCGTTTGCAAGTCAAACATTTTCCAGTTCTTCAATTTTATAAAAAGATTGAAAAAGGATCTAAGGGATTTGTCAGCTAATAGATCACTTATAGTACTTATTGATGATAGATAACTGATGTTAGTTTTGGCATGTTACTCCAGTGGAACTCAAAAAATTGAGTGACATCAACTCAATACAATTCAAGTGCCATCACACATTTGTAAAAATGTTTGCAGTTATACAAATGAAAAATAGAAACAAAATAACTGGAGTATGTGCTCCTATCTTAATAGTGAATGGTATAAATACATGTATATGTAAATTAATTAATGATCAGTCCCATTAAGAGATGAATGGCCATGGGTCAGAGAGTTAGTACAGTGAGCAGGGAGCTTTGTTAGCACATAGCTGACCCAGTTTTGATCCCTAGTACCCCATGTCTTTACCTGAGTCTCCAGGCATGATCCATGAATTCAGAATCAGGTATAAACTCTCACTCAGCACAGCAGAGTATGGCCCAAAAAGCAATAATAAAAAAGGAGTGATGAACCTCCCATGGGATTGTTTTTCTTATGTACATTCAAATAATTGCAATGACATCAATTTAATCACAGAAAAGTTAAAAATTATCACTGGCATATCAGTTATATGGGTGATATGAGTGAATGTATAGCCATATATCTAAAACTCAGATCCAAAAAACTGAAAACAGGAAATCTAAGCTGGAACCACTGAAACTTTATAATGTGCCTGTCAAGTTGTCAGGTGGGGTCAGGTTAAGGGCTGGGGTGGGAAGGAAATATGGGAACGCTGGTGGAGAGAATTTGACACTGGTGGTGGGATTGGTGATGAAATATTATATGCCTAAAACTCAGCTATCAATCACTTGTATCACTTGCTATCCTGTTGCTCACTGATTTGCTCAAGCAGGTTCCAGCAACGTCTCCATTCGTCCCTGTCACCTGCTAGTGCAGCCCAATGGTGTATGCTCTCTCCAGGAACATGAAGAGCCTCAAACTGTTCATTCACACACACTCCCATAAGCACACACTCCTCTGAGTGCACAGTCCCATGAGTACACACTCGCATGAGTGCACACTCCAGTGAGCTATAGGATAACATAGCCAAAAGGAGCTTAGTTTTATCTGGGTCACACCCATCAAGGTGCTCCCGAGTCACCACTATTCCTTTGTTTATCTGTAACCACTTGTCTATGCTCTCTTTCCTAACCAATTAATCAGCTTTTCCCCCCTAATCAGATTCTGTTAATTTGTAAGGTCAGATCTTTCTAGGATACTGAACTTATATTGTAAGTTAATATTGCCTTTCTCTCCTCCTTATGTCTTTTGAATAGTTTACTTTAAAGTAATGTCATTTTTTTATAGACACAAGAAGACAGTATTACGCTTTTGTAACTTGGGATTTAATTGGCTTCGAATATTACTCATTCCCGGGCATCTGCTTTCTCAATTTAAGCCTCAGTTGCCCTTAGTTCCTAGCACCCCAAAAGCAGGGTCCCAACGAGGGACTGAAGGGAACCAGGGCAAGCTCTGAGCTACCCTGGCATCGAAATGGACCTGGCCAAAGTGCCTAATTCTTAACTATAAGAGTTTGATCATGGACAAATGCTGTCATGATTCAAAAGTAACGATGAGACTAGGACCCTGTTAGGGATAGGAAAGACTAATCTGGCCTGAGCACTGTAGTCTGAGGTCAAGATGGCCTCAGGAGAGCAATTCTATAAGCTTGATGCATCTCTTACTGTGTCCATACAAAATAATTAATATTATGAATGCTTATATGTTTTCTGGACGAGGAGAGGAGAAAAACACCCATGGGATTCTGCTCTTAGGTTGGTGGTCCTGTTGAAAGAGAATCTGTCCTAGAAGCAGCATCCCCTGAGGAAAAGAACTTTAACCTTATTGATTGTGATAACATCTATGTGTAAGCCCCAACCAACTCATGTTTGGGGGATTTAACTATGCTGTAAGAGTGGGTTGGGGGGTCTAGATCGAGAGCCGGGAGAGAAGCAGAGAGAGAGAGAGAGAGAAGCAGAGAGAGAGAGATAAAGAGAGAGAGGAGTGAATGGAATAAATGGCAACTGATCAATAAACCAGCTTGGCCTTCCTTTCTTCCTCCATCTACCCCATAGCCCGAGATGCTCCGGCGGGGCTAGCGGCCCAGGACCACCCCCTGAACCCGGGCATGACCAACGTGTACAGCCGGTGGGGCTCTCCCCCAGTCACCATCTGCAGATCTTTTTTACATTGAGCAAACACTCCCGAGAGCGAACACTCCCATGAGCAAACACTCCCATGAGCAAACACTCCCGTGAGTGCATACTCCCGTGAGTGCACAATCCCGTAAGAAAACATTCCCTGAGTGCACACTCCCGTGAGTGCACAATCCCGTGAGTGGACACTCTTGTGAGCAAACACTCCCATGAATGCATACTCCCCTGATAAACACACCTGTGAGTGCATACTCCCTTGAGTGCACACTCCCATGAGTACACACCCCTGAGCAAACACTCCCATCAGTGCACACTCCCGTGAGCAAACTCACCTGTGAGTGCATACTCCCCTGAACAAACACTCCCCTGAGTACAAATTCCCGTGACTGCACACTCTCATGAGTACACACTCCCCTGAATAAAACTCCCTTGAGTCCACACTCCCGTGAGTGTACACTCCCTCAGTACACACGCCCATGAGTGCACACGTCATGAGTAAACACTCCAATGAGCGCACACTTCCATGAGTGCACATTCCCGTGAGTGCACTCTCCCGTGAGTACACATTCCATGAGTGCGCACTCCCTGAGTGCTCACTCCCCTGAGTGGAAACTCCCGTGAGTGCACACTCCCCTGACTGCACACTCCCGTGAGTGCACACTCCCCTGAGTGGACACTCCCCTGAGTGCGCACTTCCGTGAGTGAACACTCCCCTGAGTGGACACTCCCGTGAGTGCGCACTCCCTGAGTGCTCACTCCCCTGAGTGGACACTCCCCTGAGTGCGCACTCCCCTGAGTGGACACTCCCGTGAGTGCGCACTCCCTGAGTGCTCACTCCCCTGAGTGGACACTCCCCTGAGTGCTCACTCCCCTGAGTGGACACTCCCCTGAGTGCGCACTCCCCTGAGTGCACACTCCCGTGAGTGCGCACTCCCCTGACTGCACACTCCCGTGAGTGCACACTCCCGTGAGTGCGCACTCCCCTGAGTGCGCACTCCCCTGAGTGCACACTCCCGTGAATGCGCACTCCCGTGAGTGAACACTCCCGAGTGCGCACTCCCGCGAGTGGACACTCCCCTGAGTGCGCACTTCCGTGAGTGAACACTCCCCTGAGTGGACACTCCCGTGAGTGCGCACTCCCTGAGTGCTCACTCCCCTGAGTGGACACTCCCCTGAGTGCGCACTCCCCTGAGTGGACACTCCCCTGAGTGCGCACTCCCCTGAGTGCACACTCCCGTGAGTGCGCACTCCCCTGAGTGCACACTCCCGTGAGTGCACACTCCCCTGAGTGGACACTCCCCTGAGTGCGCACTTCCGTGAGTGAACACTCCCCTGAGTGGACACTCCCGTGAGTGCGCACTCCCTGAGTGCTCACTCCCCTGAGTGGACACTCCCCTGAGTGCGCACTCCCCTGAGTGCACACTCCCGTGAGTGAACACTCCCGAGTGCTCACTCCCGCGAGTGGACACTCCCCTGAGTGCGCACTCCCCTGAGTGCACACTCCCCTGAGTGGATACTCCCCTGAGTGGATACTCCCATGAGTGCACACTCCGGGGAGTGCACACTCCCGTGAGTGGAGACTCCCCTGAGTGTGCACTCCCCTGAGTGGATACTCCCCTGAGTGGATACTCCCATGAGTGCACACTCCGGGGAGTGCACACTCCCGTGAGTGGACACTCCCCTGAGTGCGCACTCCCCTGAGTGCACACTCCCCTGAGTGGATACTCCCCTGAGTGGATACTCCCATGAGTGCACACTCCACGGAGTGCACACTCCCGTGAGTGGACACTCCCCTGAGTGCGCACTCTTGTGAGTGGACACACCCTGAGTGAGCACTCCCCTGAGTGTGCACTCCCCTGAGTGTGCACTCCCCTGAATGCACACTCCGGTGACTGTACACTCCCATGACTGCACAGTCCTGTGACTGCACAGTCCAGTGACTGTGTACTCCCCTGAGCAAACACTCCAGTGCTTGCACACTCCCGGGAGTGCACACTCCCGAGAGTGCACACTCCCCAGAGCGTACATTCACCTGTGTGCAAAATCCTCTGAGTGCACACTCCACTGAGTGCACACTCCCCTGAGTGCACATTCCCATGAGTAAACGCTCCCGTTGATGTAGGCAGGTAGATAGGGAAAGGGCCCTGGCAATGAAACTTAGATTATCAAAGTCTCCAGGGAGGAGAATCCTGAGACTGACCCACCCTGTGGATACAGGAAACGGACCTGATAAGACCTTCAGCAGACCCTGAGGAGGTCCAGCCTAAAGAAGACCCAGCCTCCCTGATTACCTCCTTAGCAACGGACTTTTACCTGGGAAGAAGCCCCCACGTGGGGCCAGGTTGGAGAAACCCTATAAAGGCCACCTTGAACAAAGGAAGTGCGCGCATATGCTGCCTGAGCCCATGTGCTGCTTGTGCCATGTGGCCGAGCACATGTGTCGCCCGCATCTCCCCCTTTGAGATGTGTACTTTCATGCTTTCGTGTTCAGTGCTAGGATGTGTGTAGAACTCTCTCCACCCTTGGAGAAGCCCGCGTTCTCTCTTGAGCGCGTTATTCTTACTATTCTCTCTCCCACTTATCCTTCCTCCTTCCCTCAGAAACCTCTGAATAAAATCTGTTACTTCACTGCTTGTCTATTCCTGAAATTCTTTTCCGCGAGCGAGACAAGAACCCAGTAACCCTGGGTCCCGGGTGTTAGAGGCGGTTGGAGAGAAAGTGACCGTCTTTCTCCTCCCCGCTTCACGTAAGTCACCCGTGGGGCCCACCGACATCACCGTGAGTGCACACTCCCGTGACTGTATACTCCCATGAATACACACTCTCGTGACTGAAAAGTCCCCTGAGTGGACAGTACCATGACTACACGCTCCCGTGACTGCACAGTCCCGTGACTGTGCCCTCCCCTGAGCAAACATTTCAGTGAGTGCACACTCGGGTGAGTGCGCACTCCCCTGAGTTCACACTCCCCTGAGTGGACACTGCCGTCAGTGCACACTCTCGTGACTGTACATTCCCATGAGTACACACTATCATGAGTGCAAAGTCCCCTGAGTGCACACTCCCATGACTACATAATCCTGTGACTGCACAGTCCCGTGTCTGTGAACTCCACTGAGCAATAACTCCTGTGAGTGTACAATCCCCTGCGTGCACTCTCTGTGAGTGCACACACCCGTGAGTGCATACTCACCTGAGTGCACAATCCCCTGAGTTCACACTCCCGTGAGTGGACACTCCCCTGAGTGCACACTACCCAGAGTGCACACTCACCTGAGTTCATAATCCTCTGAGTGCACACTCCCCTGAGTGCACACTCCCGTGACTGTACACTCCCATCAGTGCACACTCTCGTGACTGCAAAGTGCTGAGTGCACAGTCTCATGACTGCACAATCCCATGACTGCACACTCTCGTGTCTGTGAACTCCACTGAGCAAAAACTCCTGTGAGTCCACAATCCCCTGAGTGCACTCTCCGAGAGTGCACACTCCCGTGAGTGATCACTCTCCTGAGTGCACACTTCCGTGAGTGCACACTCCCTGAGTGCACACTCTCCTGAGTGCACACTCCCGTGAGTGCTCACTCTCCTGAATGCACACTCCCCTGTGTGCACACTCAGAGAGTGCACACTCCCATAAGTGTTCTCTCCCCTGAGTGCACACTCCCATGAGTGCTCAGTCCCCCGAATGCACAGTCCCCTGTGTGCACAATCTGAGAGTGCACACTCCCGTGAGTTCTCACTCCCCTGAGTGCACACTCTCGTGAGTGCACAGTCCTGTGAGTGCACACTCACTTGAGTGCACACTCCCCTGAGTGCACACTCCCCTGATTTCACACTCTCATGAGTGCACACTCCCATTACTCTACACTCACCTGAGTGCACACTCCCATGAGTAAACACTCCCATGACTTAAACTCCCATGAGTGCACACTCTCGTGATTGCAAAGTCCCCTGAGTGCAGACTTCCATGACTGCACACTCCCGTGACTGCACACTCCAGTGACTGTGCACTCTTCTGAGCAAACACTCCAGTGAATGCATACTTCCCTGAGTGCACACTCCTGTGACTGCACACTCCCCTGAGTGCACTCTCCCGTGAGTGCATACTCTCCTCTGTGCACTCTCCCGTGAGGACACACTCCCATGAGTGCATACTCCCCTCAGTGAACACTCCCGTGTGTGCACACTCCTGTGTGTGCACACTCTCATGAGTTCACACTCCCCTGAGTGCACTCTCCCGTGAGTGACATTCCCGTGAGCAAACACTCCCGTGAGTGCATACTCCCCCGAGAAAACACTCCCATGAGTGCACACTCCCGTGAGTGCACACTCCTGTGAATATACCCTCCTGTGAGCAAACACTTCCGTGAGTGCACACTCCCATGAATATTAGAGATAATTGTATAATATTAGTTTTATCTAGCATGACTTTTAAATATAATATTAAAAAGGTATTCATTTTCATTCAAGTATTTTACCTTGAATGTATATTTAACTGTTATAGGAAACACACACAGTTATTTGCTGTACTTTAAAAAGATTGTGATTATAAAAAACTCTATTCAAGTACCAAACAGCTTTTTAATAAGTGTGCAGAATTTGTGGAGGTAATATATATTTTTATGACCATGGAAAAAATGCATCTTTATCTTTTTGAAATTCTATTAAAATTAAGCAACATGCAAAAACTAAAAGCCAAACCAATGAATAAAGAACAGATGTCAGAGCAGCAGGGCAGAGCATGCAAATTGAATGGAATCCATAGGATTCACATCTCTGAGTTCTTCCTGTGAAAAAGTTCATGCTATTGTCTGGTCTTGTCTGACTTAAACTGACATTATAAAGATAAAGTCAACATTAATAGCAGCAAACTATTGACCAAAAGAATCTGAAGAAAATGTTTTCTTGGGGCTGGAGCGATAGCACAGCGGGTAGGGCGTTTGCCTTGCACGGAGCCGACCCAGGTTCAATTCCTAGCATCCCATATGGTCCCCTGAGCACCGCCAGGGGTAATTCCTGAGTGCAGAGCCAGGAGTGACCCCTGTGTATAGCCAGGTGTGACCCAAAAAGCCAAAAAAAAAAAAAAGAAAAAGAAAATGTTTCCTTGTGTTCTTAATTTTTTATATTGGAATTGAAGGATAATATATATACTCATACATATAAAACTATATATACATATACATGTATGAGTAGAAATAGAAAATTCATTTTCAACTTGAAATGCTAAGGAGCTGGGGAGAGTACAGAAGGTAGGGTGCTTGCCTTGCATGCAGTCAATCGATCCAGCTTTGATCCCTAGTGCCCCATTGGCTTGGGAGTGACTCCTGAGCTCAGATTCAGGAGAAAGCTCTCAGAACCACCAAGTATTGGCCCAAACAAAACAAAACAGATCCAAAAATGGTGATTTAATGCATATTTTTGAGGGATATTTATGTTAAACACCATTACTTTCTTCTTACAGAAATAATAAGTTAATGGCAAGGGTAAGGCATTTGCCCTGCACATGGCAAGTTATATGTAGATATGCAATGGAATATTACTCAGCAAAGAGATAGAAGGAAATATTGCCATTTGTACCAACATGGGTGAACCTGGAAAACACTGTGAGCAAACACTTCATAAACTAGGTAAAAACAAAACAAAACAACAACAAACAACAAGTGCCAAATATTGTTGCATTTCACTTATATAGGAATGTTAGAACAAACTCATAGTGAGTGCAGTACTGTTTTGTAGGTATTGGGGAAAAGAAGGCAATATTGGTCAATCGATATAAGTTTCTAATTATAAATGAATTCAAGGAATCTAACATATAACCTGGTGATTTAAGTTAATAATACTGTATTCTATTTTTACTTGAAAATTCTTAAAACAGTAAGCACACACAAGTTAGAGTTTGAGATTATAGATATGAATTCATATGATTTTGGTAATTATTTCACAGTCTTGTAATCATGTAGTATACCTTAAGTACATTCCATTTTTAACTGTACTTCAATTAATCTGGGGAAAATTAGTTGGGAATAACAGCTAATATTTTAGGAAACTATATTAGCAAAATTTTTTTGTAGCTTTATTTTGAAAACTGGAAATGCATGGTAAAATTATTAGCAGTGATTATTAACAGTAAAGACACATACAGCTCCTGGTCCAGACAAGGTCAGACCCAAACACCTGAAGAATCTGCTGCCAGTACTCGTCAATACACTGGCTTGGCTCTTCACATGCTACCGGTCCAAATGCAAGGTTCCCAATGGAAAACCTTTTTATTCTGTTGTACAAAAAGGGAGAGATCCACGACATCAGAAATTATCGCCTAATCTTCCTGTTATCCATCATCTACAAGTTGTTTACTCGAGTCATCCTGAATAGAATAGGCAGAACACTAGACGAAGGACAACCATGCGAGCAAGCCAGGTTCTGAAAAGGATTCAGCACGAATGACCATATCCACAGAGTGACCAAACTCATTGAAATTTCACCAAGAGTTCAAGATGCTGCTCTGTCTAACTTTCATCGATTTAAAGAAGGCCTTCGATTCTGTTGAAACTGAAGCTGTCATTGAAGCCCTAGTCAAACAGAGCCTTCAAACTCAGTATATCAAGATCCTCCTCAAGCTGTATTACAGATTCACTACCATTCTACAGAGAAGTGATCATTGACATAAAGAGAGGGGTTCAGCAGGGTGTTCAGTTTCACCAAAACTCTTCAGTGCCGCCCTGGAGAACATCATGTGACGACTGGAATGGGAAGGAATGGGAGTGAAGATAGATGGTAGGCAACTACACCACCTCTGCTTTGCTGATGATATCATTCTGATAACACTAAACATTAGCCAAATGGCACAAATGCTGGCCGACTTTGACCGTGAGTGTGGAAAGGTAGGACTGCAGCTGAATCTCATCAAGACAATGTTTATGAAAAATGAACTAGTCCCTGATGTTCCATTTGCTCTCAATGGAACAAACCTCCGAATGCAGCAGCTATGTGTACCTATGTCGAGAACTCAACATGAGGAATGACTTGTTGCCAGAACTGCGCAGGAGGAAGAGAGCAGCATGGAATGCCTTCAAGAGCATCGAAGAAGTGCTTAAGAGGATGTAGAACCTCTCGCTCTGTACACATCTTTTCGACTCCACCATTCTTCCTGCACTAACATACACCTCAGAGACCTGGACCCTATGAAAACAGGATGAGAACACTATTCGTGTATCCCAAAGAGGAATAGAAAGAGCCATGCTAGGAGTATCACGTTTCACTAAAGTGAGAGAAGGAATCCGGAGTTCCGACCTCCATTGATGGTCAAGAATCAAGAATGCTGTCTCCTTTGCCAAGGCATCGAAAATCAGATGAGCCGGACACGTAATGCGATTCAGAGAGGACTGGAGCTGTTACCGACTGGATTCCACAGGATTCAAAAGACTGAGTGGCCGCCCACCAATGAGATGGTCAGACTTCTTTGTTAAAACCCTGAATGAATGATTTGAGGCTCTTCGTGTTCCTGGAGCGAGCAGATATTGGGCTACACTAGCACATGACAGGGACATGTGGAGACGTTACTGGCTCCCGCTCGAGCAAATCGAAGATCATCGGGATCACAAGTGATGTAAGTGATTTTGAAATCTGGAAATGCATGGTAAAATTATTAACAGTGATCACATATGAGTGATTGTATCTGAATGTGAGTTTTTTATGTTTTGTTGCATACTATTGAATTCTTCTGTTTCTACAAATATTAAAAATTAACAGTCAATAAAAACAATTAAATTGAGAACTATATTCTTTGCACCGAAGACATATTTAACTGATACATGATAGAGCAGCAGGCAACTTAAAAAAATTATTTATAAATAATTTTTTAAAAACACATGAAATATTTCTGAGAAGGTGAAGAGTAAAGTTAAAGCATTAAAAACATAAATAAATTATTGTGGTTTCTCCCTGTAGTGGCATATGCTGTATCATTTTAGGATTATTATAATATGTGCTGGGGAAAATAATTTGGAAAAATTATGTTTAAATGGTTCTAACATCTGCTGGTTATTTCAGCCTTCACTTCTGAATATTATCAAGTAGGAAATTTAGTCGTGTGCTGTAATTTACATGAAATAGTCCCTCCTCTCTTGCTCACACACACTTGGGAATTACCACTTGAATAGAAATTATTTTCTCTTATTAAAAGATAAATCACTTCCATCATTGCCTCTGGTTCCTAAAGAGAAACATCAGTATGATAACAATAAAGAAAAAACTATTAATAAGAAGATATAGCTCTGTAGACTCATTACACTGAATGTATTGAAGGAGGCACAAACAATGCATTTAGTGTTACCAAAATTTGTTACAAGGATAATCGATTATGCACAGAATTTTGTTATTCTGTAATTACTATAAAAATGTTGATTGTTCTTGAATACCATAGAAATACAATAAGACAGAGGAATAGATAATGGCAAGAAGATAGATTATTTAATTTATTTCTCAGAGTTGATACTTTGGGTAAGAATATGCATGCATCCTTTTTTCTCCCAAATGATTCATTTTACAGCTGTGTTTATTGTTTAAATAAGTAAATCTATTACCTCACTAGGGCCACAGTTTTATAAATACAGCTATATGTTACTCACGTCTATCCACAAAAAATATACTCCAAGCAGAATAGCAAGATGATTTATTAAATACAGTGATTTAAGGACAGACTGGTGGGTGAAGCTGTGACATCAAGTAGTCACGGAAAAAATTTACATGTTACTCAGTGGTGAAAAGCTGGAAGCTTTCCCTCTCAGATGGGACACAATATTACTCACTCTCACCAGTATTGTTCAGTATAGTATTGGAAGTTCTTGCCAAAGCAATTAGGCAAGAGATTTTATGGGCATCCAGATTGGAAAAGAAGTTAAACTTTTCTCTATTTGCAGATGGTATGAGATTATACTTAAAAAATCCTGACAACTCAACAACAGCAAAAAACTTCTAAGAAGCAATAGGCTTCTACAGTAAAGTGGCAGGCTACAAAATCAATACACAGAAAGCAATGGCTTTTCTATATGCAAATAGTGAACCGAGAGAGAGAGAGAGAGAGAAAGAGAGAGCGAGAGAAAGAGAGAGAGAGAGGAGAGAGAAAGAGAGAGATCCCACTCAGAATTATGCCTGAGAAAATTAAGTACCTGATAATCAGTTTGATAAAAGAGGTGAAAGACCCATGCGAAGAAAACTATAAATGACTCAAAAAAAGAGAGGTCATGAGAAATGGAAGCACACCCCTTATTCATGAACTGAAAGGATCAATATTGTAAAGATGACAATCTTCCCCAATGTATAATGTAAATTCAATGTATTTCCTATAAAAATATCTATAGCATTTTATAAAAAGGAATAGATGAAACACTGCTGAAATTTATATGGGTTAATTTACCACCCCGAATAGCCAAAGCAATTCTAGGAAAAAAATAAGGCAGGAGTTCATCTTTCCCCGACTTCAATCTATACTATAAAGCTAGAGTCTTTAAAACAGTATAGTACTGGAATAATGATTGACATTCAGACCAATGGAATAGAATTGAGAGTCCAGAGACAGAGTCTCATGTATATGAACAATTAACATTTAATTTTTAAAAAGCAGCAAAACTGTGAAATGGAGTAAAGATATGGAAAAGGATAGTTGCTTCAACAAATGCTATGGGGAAACCTGGCTGATTATATGAATTCAGACCCTTTCTAACACATCCACTAAAGTCAAATTAAATTGATTAAAGATCTCAATATCAGATCTGAATCCATAGATTATCATGGATCTAGAATTATACTGAGTGATGTTATACAAAAGAGGAGAGATGAGCACAAAATTTTCTCTCATATGTAATAAAGAAACATAGTGGGGAAATAGTTGATACCCCAAGGCAATAGAAACTTAGAGCTAGTCTTTAGTAGAAAGCTTATCACTGAAGAGCAGGGGGGCAGGAGGGTACCAGAACAGTGGTTGAGGGAAGCAGACTCTGGTGGAGGGTGTGGTGTTGGAACAACTGATGCATGAAATCCTGGATTAACAGGTTTGTAAACTATGGTGCCTAAAATAAATTTTAAAAAAGTCTTTATATTGCCTCTTAAAGGGGAGCTAGCAATGGTTGAATTTTTTTTTGCTTTTCTTGAGTTTGTATTAATAAACAATTAAGAAAAATGCAATTTTATCAGTGTACAAATATGATGGACTGGAGCCAAAGCACAGCGGGTAGGGCGTTTGCTTGCATGTGGCCGACCCTGGTTCAGTTCCTCCATCCCTCTTGGAGAGCCAGCCTGGCAAGCTACCAAGAGTATCCCGCCCGCATGGCAGAGCCTGACAAGCTACCAATGGCATATTCAATATGCCAAAACAGTAACAACAAGCCTTACAATGGAGACGTTACTGGTGTCCACTTGAGAAAATCGATGAACAGCAAGAGGACAGTGCTACAGTGATAGAAATACAACGGCAAACTGTCTTTCAGCTTGCATCCTGCTTCAGAAACTCTCTGCATCCACAGAGACTTAAGGAGCGGATCCTAGCCAATCTTTGCTGTTGCAATTAAAGTTCTAAGTGTTCCAGTTTTGTATGAGAGCAAAGGGCCTTTTATTCTCAAGCAAACAGCTGCTCTGGTAAGATACAACAGTATCCACATGTAAGAATGGTATTAAATACGGGGTTGAATTGATTAATCAGTGTGTATTAACTACTTTCCCAAAATTCAATTTCTTGATTAATAGCCCCATGACTTTGGTGATTAGTCCAAAAAGTAGAAAATGCTATTTTGAAGCAAAATTGGGAGAAATGAAACATTTATTTGTAATAACAAGGAAGGTGAAAACTTGGCAGGTTTACAAGTAAAGATCTTAAATAGGGTATGGAGTCTGCAATACATATCAGGAATAAAGCAGAGTTTGCAGGAGATAATGGTGTCTTAGATTTATCCATATTTCCCTGTTGACCCTGGAGGGAAGGACAATTGATTATCAGTTCAGTTGCCAGATAAGAAGTCATAAGTATTTCCTGCACATCTTCTGAAGTCTCAGTTTTGTGTTAGGTTAATGAATTCGATAATTATTTGGTGTTATGGTAATGACAGTACATGAGAAAGTGAACTAGGATACTAATTCAAAATTGAAATAATTTTAGGAGTTTACTGCATGAACCAAGAAAAAACATCATGAGAAAACAAGATGTGACACATTCGAAAATTTAAAATGCCATAAGCATTTATAAGAACAGGTGGTTTGAATGCAGTGATGCCTAGGAGAAATTTTTTACCTGTTCAAAAAATTTCTTGTCTCTTCCCCCTTTGTTGTTTTGAGAGTTGGGGACTGCACACTTGCCTGTGGTGCCCTTTGGGAATCACACACTTTAATTTGTGGAGTTTGAACATACTCGGTTGAAAGACATCATAGAAAGCATGCTTTGGTTTCTTCTTCAGGATTCTCATATGGCGGTGCCATCTGGCTCACACTTGGCATATGGTGTAGTGCCAGGGATTGAACTTTCATGTCTTCAAAGCAGACAGATGCCATTGAGATACCCCTGTGTCTATGCATACAGGTAGTTTGGAGTACATAGTAATTGTACCAGGTTTTGTTTGCTGTATGTAGAGGAAGAGTCTCATTAATTAATTATAGATGACTGGAGTGATAACACAACGGGTAGGACATTTGCCTTGCACATTGGTAGCCTGGGTTCAATTCCTCAGTCCCTCTCAGAGAGCCCAGCAAGCTACTGAGAGTATCCCGCCCCCATGGCAGAGCCTGGCAAGCTACCCATGGCATATTCGATATGCTAAAAACAGTAACAACAAGTCTCACAATGGAGACGTTACTGGTGTCCACTTGAGAAAATCGATGAACAGCAAGAGGACAGTGCTACAGTGCTAATTAATTACAGACTTGTTCAGGATTACATTGCTATGGCTTGCTCTAGATCTGTGGTTGATGAG
This sequence comes from Sorex araneus, assembly GCF_027595985.1. Classification (NCBI taxonomy): domain Eukaryota; kingdom Metazoa; phylum Chordata; class Mammalia; order Eulipotyphla; family Soricidae; genus Sorex; species Sorex araneus. The sequence goes on from NC_073312.1 coordinate 17,553,860, forward strand.
TCCCAGAGGAATAAAACAAAACACGTATGGTTCCTTTATTCATTGGTTTAGAGCTAATTTCTGCGACAGTGTGGATTAGTGAAAATGGCTGCCACAGTCAAAGGTGACCCTTGGGTCCAGGAAGATTTTAACAGCCACACAATAGGCTGTTTAAATCTCTTAGCGCTGGTTTTTATTTGACTGTCATCCCTGAAACTGATGAGGTTACTGCCTGTCACACCTTGCGCACTTTTCAGAAAGAGCCATTGTCTCAGCAAAATCAGCATTTACCTGCTGGTGATGGGGAAAATTGGGAGGGTGGGGAGAAGGGAGGAGGTGTCCTCGAAGTCTGACCCTTCACTGCATAAGAAGATCCAATTGAAGTAAAAACCTGGACATATGATATTCCATCTTGTTATATATACCTAATAGGAATGAAGTACCAAAAAATTTTTCTTTAAATCCCGCAAGGAAAGTCTTGTTTCATTGAGACTGTGATTTGAAAAATACAACTTGCCATTTCTGCTTGTTTGCCAATTTATTTACCCAATACATATTCTGAGCTTTTGGAACGTTTTGAATGGAAGGATTTTTGGTGGCACAGGATCCTCACACTATATCCTAATTTCTCTGATAGTCATGAGTCTGGGACAGGGTTCACTCCCTGGTTTACTACCAATGCCTTAGTTCAGGGTCCCTCAGTAGAAAAAAAAGTCTCCCCCTTTTCGTTCAAATGAATGGCAATGACTCTCATGAAATTCTTAATTTTTTATCATTTACTATAGGCTTTTTGAGTGAAATCTGTGTGACAAAGAGCACGAGGCTCCCCTGGGACTCAGCCTATTCTCCTATTTCTTTGTAGAGCCATGGATGCCTGCCATCTGTCCTGGGGCCAGCTCCCAGTAGCAGCTTGCACTCAACCTGTAAATATCCCACATCCAAGAGTGTGCCATGTTAAGCAGTGACAACAAAAGACACAAAGTGTTTAGCAAAAGACCATGAAAATAAAGGAAAAACTCCTTTATTCTTCCTTTGTAAGTAAGACCCCCACATTTTTATTCTGCGCAGGACCCTATACATTACATAGCTGGTCCTGACCCAAGGCTATCGTATCCAGCAATAAATAAACAACGCATGCTTCTTGATATTTTCAGCAAGCTAAAGCCTCTTTCAATTGCTATCTCTCCTCTGAGGTCAGGGGCTTTGTGTCCAGCTGTCTTGGCAGTTCTTTGACATGTTCTGTCTTATTCAGAGAAAGAACACCTGCCTTGTGGTACAGTCTGACTTGCTGTAGAATCACAGTGCCCTGGTGTTGTTTCCAAGGAAATTGTAGTACAGGGAGAAGAAGAGAAAACAATTTATGTGTAAGAACTAGAGATAAAGGAAGATAAGGGGATTTCAATAAATGTAACAGAAAAAGTGGTGTCTTAGAAAAAAAGCAGTTAAGTGAAAACCATGTTCTCTAGAGGGTTAATACACACCAGACTATTTGCTATTTCTAATTTTAAGTTTCTTAACCTAGAAAAAAAAGCATAACCAAGACAAGATTTTATTAGAGTGTTTAATATAGAGAAAAAGCTTTTTTCCATTTGAGATTCTGATGTAATTCTTAGCACCCCACAGTTGTAAAATAAAAATACATCTGTGCAGACTGGTTTTAAAAGTGGATTGTGAAAGTTATATATACATATATACACATAACATATAATTATATATGTATATAATACTCAATAATTATAAATTATTGCATATTATTAGATATCTAATATAATAATAGAATGGTACATTATAATGTATTTAATATAATATATGATATTAAATAATCATGTAATCATTATTTATTATATATCATATACATTCATTAGAGGAAGGAAGTAGAGTTGCCAGAACAGCTTTGATGTCAGGTAGAAATTACCCAGATGGTCATTTTATTTTCTCTCTCATGGTTGGGTGGCAGATATTTTTCTAATTGCTCCCCACATTTTCCTCATTCTGTCTATATTTTAATTTTTCCAAATCATAGAACAGCTAGAGCAAGATCTGCACACTTTTCATGTAGGAATTTCAGGTAGACAATTCCAAAGAAATTTTCTAGAATTTTACTCTTGAAGAGTCCACAGTGCAAAGTTCAGTGAATAAAGAGATGAAAGATAAAATTGTGCCCAAGCACAATTCCTATTGAGTTGTTAAGACTGAAGTGAAACTATAGTTACATTGAATGTAGCTATCTGGTTATTCTCTGAAATAACTATATGATTTCTGAGACAGTGGAAATGATAAAACAAGATTTTGGAGAGAAGATAGAGTGGGAGGAAATATGACTAGTACATATAGAAATCTGGTTCCACAAGTATTCAATTTCACAATAATTACTTGACAACTGGAGAAATTAAGCAAAATAACAGCTAATGATATCAATTTTATCAAACATACACTAATGTAAAGTGTGCCAATAATAAATTAATAAATAATAATCAATAAATAGATTCCTATTATTTGTACTTATTTGTACTTATTCCTATTATTAAAACAACAGTGCATATGAATTTATGTATTTATTTCCCAACTCACTTATTCTGATCCAGAATTTCTGGGGGCCAGAACCTATATCAACAGCTGGGGATCAAGCAAGAAACTCACCCTAGATGTCCATTATAGGGCCACATTCACACTCTCAAATACATAGAATATCTAAGATATGTCACTGAACCTAATGCACTTGATTGCTATGGTGTGGGGGGAAATGGGCAATGTTGGAGAAAACTGCAAAGACCTGGGAAAACATATAACCTACACACAGTGCTCCTGACCTAGATGCAATGTTTCTTATTCTTATCAATGTTTTAATGAAGCAACATTGATTGAAATATCTGTAGTTAAGAACTGAAAGCTTTTAAAGCAGACAAAGTAACATACCTATATATCAGCATGTTAGCCATTTAAAGATTAAACTTTGAAAACCTCCAAAAATCTTTAATTCGCTAAAATTGAAAGCGGATAAGAAGATATGGTAGTGGAGAGGGAATGAAAGCATATTTATTATTTCTCATAATAGGGAGGTTTAGTCAGGCACAAGAATATTTACAAGAGATGCTGGGGCTGGAGCGATAGCACAGCGGGTAGGGCGTTTGCCTTGCACTCGGCTGACCCGGGTTCGAATCCCAGCATCCCATATGGTCCCCTGAGCAGCGCCAGGAGTAATTCCTGAGTGTAGAACCAGGAGCAACCCCTGTGCATCGCCGGGTGTGACAAAAAACAAAAAAAATACAAAGAGATGCATTGTTAGCACTGAGTGCACCTTTGCAAGGGTGAAAACTGAGTCCTGGGGTAAATTAAGGAATAAATAAAAGCTTTCATTGCAACTACTTATAAGAGCAAAAGAATATATTAGAAGGATCCTACAACTCCAGCAGCTGGAACTATCCAACCATAGAATGAAGCTGTTAGAGAGACCCAGGCAGCTCTCTATGGAATTCTACAGACTGTCAGATGATTAGTCAGTAAAGGGTCAAGGGTCAGCACACAGTGCATAAAATGTGACCAATTAAACAAGAAAATCAATATTATACATACATGACACAAAATATATCTGAAGGATAACCCACAAAAATGTACTTATAACTGACTACAGAAAGATCTGTAACTTGGGGTCAGGAATAGGAGGGAAACTATGAATGGAAAAAATCTTAACAGTTTTGAATTCCACACCATCTGTGCAATGCTAATTTTTAAAATAAAACTTAGTTTAAAATTTTTGGTAGTCAAAATAAAATAATTGCACATCAATTATTTGGGGGAGGGGCCTCCCAGGCAGTCCCTGGGGATCCTAGAGATATTCAACCAACAGTCTGGTGGTTCAGTGATGGGACCCGATACTGCTTAGGCCCTGTGAAGCTCAGGACCATCAAGACCCCCTGGCACGGTTCCAGGATCTCTAGAGTTCCAACTGGTATCATTCTGGAGTTTATGTAATACTGGGGATGGAATCCAGGTTGGCATGAACTCAGGCAATAGTGGCTTAACCCCTGTAGCTTCTCCTGGTCCTAACACTAATGATTTTATAAGGTAGAACTCAGTCACATATAGTCTAGTTATAGTGTAGTGCAACAATCACGTTGATCTAGTTACTACATTTTTCATCCTCCCCGAAGGACATTTTACACTCATTAAGCAATCACTCTTCATAACTAGCATGACTTTAAAGGAAATAAGAACCCAGACAATAGCTGGTGAAGTAATTGCAGTGTGCTTGCCCTACTCTGGTGCCCTGACTCTAGTTACATGTTTTAATTTTTTTATTTGTACTGAATCATAACTGTCTCCTTTCTGTGTTCTTTAAATTTGTTTTGTTCTTTTTTTTCCTCCTTATTATGTTTATATGTGATGATTTTTCTGCCTATAATACCGTAGTTTATAATTTTCATCTATTAAATTACTGGTTCTTATTTAAGATTCCTTGCATGTTTAAGACAGACATTTTATCCATATTTGATGTCCGTACTATATTTTCCCATAGTTACAGGTGTTATTCAACTAGTTACTAGCTTTGTAGATGGGATTGGGTAAGCTAGTTCTTCTGGATATTCATTGGCACATTGAAATATATTCAATGCATATCTGATAGTACTAAGTTGATTTTTATGAACAGAAGCCTTAATTTTTAAATACAGGCACTGTGAATACTGAGATAAGTCATGTTTCCTGGATAGACTTTTGGGTGTAACATAAAATGAGATCCCTCTAGGGTAAATGATTCTGAGCATAGACAAGCATTTGGGGAGTGAGAGTAAATAAAAAACAACCAACCAGTATAGCAGTGACACTGATATGAGAGAAAATCCAATACTTACTATAGTTTTGTTCCTGAGCTTGAGACTATTGCCCACCTCTAATAAATTATTTGTGAGATTGCAGAGGTGTTAAGGGGAAACCACTGAGAGAGAGAACTTGAAACAACCATGAAGGATTTTTAAGCCATGCTCCAAATGCCAGGGAAAGTAAACCACAGAAAATTGCTTAAGAGGTCAAAATTGCATACTCCATTGGACAATCCTTTGGGATTGAGGTCATGAGCAAAGTGTTTTGGATCTTCCTCTGAGTAAATAAGTCACTGGTTATTATATGTTTTAGACATCTAAATTGCACTCCAGGGAACTATAAACATTTAGTGGGGAATGGAATCTGATTTTATGAACATACAACCTATTATTTTTCTTGTGCATACAATTCCTTATATACACAAGTGATACTTTAGGTTTTGCAACTTTTTGAAAAGCAGATGCCATAGTTAGCTTTTCTATAAAATGGTCATCATGGTGCAATTAAGGAAGAAATAAATGTCACCACCTTAGTAACAGCCTGTACAACTGAAACTAGAGGTACAGATAACTTGGAAAAAAAGGAATCTTCTAGTCTTTGACAATATTATTACCCTCTGTCAATTTATGTGGTGTTTAACAAAAATCACTAATATTTCATGCTGATGTTAATTTGTTACATAATATCACTTATGGGAATATATAAATTTAGGAACTTGTAATGAAAGTTGCTAAAATGGCTCTTTCAATAAAGGTATGAGATGCCATGACCAGACATCCTTATCTTTTTTTTCGTCACTTCTTTTGGTATCTAATTATACTTACCTTCAGTGACATAGCCTTTCCAAATCATCTTAGCTGATTTTTGCATGTAGAAATATTTCTTGGATGTTAATAGAGAGTTTTCAGTCTTCAAGATTAATAAGATACATCTGACCAACTTGTCTGTTTTTGTTAACCTCTATAACACAAAACATCTCCTTTCCTGATGTGTATTTTTTTTTTGCTTTTTAGGTCACACCTGGCGATGCACAGGGGTTATTCCTGGCTCTTTGCTCAGAAATTACTCTGGTGGTGCTCAGGGGACCATATGGGATGCTGGGAATCAAACCCAGGTCAGCCGCATGCAAGGCAATTGCCTAACTGCTGTGATATCGCTCCAGCCCCATCATCTTCTTTCCTGAATGAAGTTCTGTGGTTTGTGTTTAATCTTTGAATGATTATTTTAGAGTGTTAAACTTTCTTTTAAGAAAAATATAAAAGCAAATTACATGATTAGATTGTTAATGTTAATGCTTTATTTTGAATATAGTAGGATTTGAAAATTTTCTTCCAGTAGAGTGTCTATAGCAAAGATTTGATAGTATTTTTCAAACATATTTATAGTAATAATAATAATGTAATTGGATTTTATTCTATTATACTCTATGTAAGTGTTTTAATTAACTTTCATTGGACTCTAAACATAGATGCATTTTAAGGGACAGAAAGAAAGAAGCAATTGGGAAATCATCTGATCAGAAGTTGATCACCAAAGGTCACATACTTACCTACATTGACACCAAAGACACTATCTAGTTGGCATAGATACTACACTTGATATTAGCCTAAAGGCCGAGAAGTGATGGCATAGAAATTTAATAATTAAAATTAAAATTACATTGAAGTGGAAGCTCAAAGAACATGCTAGAATTAGAACTAGTTGGTGGAAAATTAAAGGCTTTCTAGTTGTCATATGATGATAAGACAAAAAAAACCTGTGTGTGTGTGAAAGAGAGAGAGAGAATCAGAGAGACAGAGAGACAGAGAGGAGGAAGAAGAGGAGCAGGAGAAGGAGGGAGAGGAGGAGGAAGAGAAAGAGATAAAGAGATGCAGGATTAGGAATAGTTGATAAAGAAAAAAAGCCCTATACAAATATGAGAAAATATAAACATAAATTCCTGGATAAAGGAAGCTTTTAAAGTTACCCAAAATTTTGCTTACCATATAGAATTGCCCAAGTGATCTAAAGCAAAACATGAGTCTTAGCTCCTTCCAAGTTATGAATTGGATTGGAGGATGGCATTTAATAGCAATGAAAGCAGTGAGTCTACTAAAGTCCCTGTGAGGTGCTAATGAGACAAGCTGGAGAGAGCCACAGATGCCTTTGATTAGTCCCTCACAGTGTTACGCTGTTACAAAGAAAATAATAAAATTAATTAAAAGAATTCAGGAAAGAAAAGTAGTGGTAGACAAATATGTAAATATATTAAGAATGACATGTTATTTTTTTGTGTATTGGTGGAAAGAAATTATTTTTTACTTAAGTACAAGTCTGATTTCAGAGTAGACCATTTAACTTGAGACTTTGTATGTGCTTTTCTTAAATCACTGTAGAAGTTTGAAGACATTGTGATCACTTGAATAGCATGTAGGATATCAACACTAATATTACCATTATTCTATAATAATCAGAGTTTATGATAGTGACAAAAGTCAGTGCTTAGGGAAAGTAACTTTATTGATTTCATTATTGCTAAACAAAACAAATCTTTCTGAAAGTAATTTTACACCAGCAAACAAAAGTTCATGTCCTATAATAAGAATTTTGCTCATAGAACACTTGTATGATAGTATTTTTGTACTGTCTTGGGGGTAACATAAAATTTGTCTATTTCAGAACAGGTTTTAGTAAGGTTTTGAAGATATTATATTGCAAGTGAATTTATACATGTATGTATCTCTGATCAGTGAGCCTTTATGAAAGGGACAAAGAGTAAATACTGTTACCTTTGTAAGTCATTTGTTGTAGTTGTTGTTTGCTTGTTTGTTCTGGGTCCATACCTGGCAATGCTTAGGGATTATTTCTGGCTCTGCACTAAGGAATTATTATTCCTTATTGTGCTTTGGAACCAAATGAGATGATGCTGGGGAACAAACCAAAGTCAGCTGCATGCAAATCAAGTCTCCTACCCATTATACTATAATATCCCAAACCCAGTGAGTTATCTCTGCAAACAACTGAACTTGGCTGTTGCAGCTCTAAGACCACAACATATTATCCAGGAGTAATATGAAAATGAAAGGACATGGCTATTTCTAGTCAAGCTTTAAAGTACTATGCCCAGAGTAATACTTTGTTACTTATTCTTTGTTTAAGAGTTAGGATTTTATTTTTTTTCTTTCTTTTTTGCTGAAGGAAAGGCAGTGTTGGGGGAATCATAATTGGCAGTGCTCAGGACTTATCCCTGGTTCTGTGCTCAGGAATCAAGAGTGAGAATTTCTTAAGAAAAATGTATATAACAAGTTTCTCAATAGCAAGAGCAATAATCTTTATATAACTTGAACAATTAGTTTGCATAAATTGATCATTGGTCTGATAGAGATGAGAAGGCATTGATCACATCATGTCATTTTCAACACTGGAGAAGAACTCAGAACACACAAAAATAGAGGCGTCGGTGGTGTTGGTGTCCTTGTCAACATGAACTTTGCCATGAACATTGATTCCTTCGAATGCCTAATAACCTGAATTGAATGATTACTCTTGAATAGATGTGGCTCACTGGCGTCAGTTTCTATCTTCATCAACTATGCACCAACATCCAACTATGATGAAGAAGAAATTGAAAAATTCTACATGGAGCTGGAGAAGTTCTATAAAGAGGACCACGCATTCTACAAAATCATTGTCGGTGATTTCAATGCCAAGATAGGACCAAGAAGTTCCCCAAAGAATTCCACATCGGGACCCATGGCCTAGAATGGAATGAACATGTGAGAGACTGTCTGAGTTCATCATGTCGACCAAGACCATTCATGGGAACAGTTTCAGAAGGCCAAATCTAAAAGTTGTACATGAGAGTCTCCCAGTGGACAGTTCCACAATGAAATTGACCACATCATATTCAATTGATGGTTTTAGCATGACTGATGTTGCTGCTGTCCCAAATCTCCAAACGAGATCAAACCACCATCTCCTTCATGAAAAATTCTACTTCATAGAGTGGGGAGAAAGGACTGCAAAACTTAAGTTTAAGAAGAGAACTCCCAGAACAACCACCAAATGGGAGCTCTTTGGCACTATTGCGGCAATGTGGGAAGATGCTTTCATTGACAACATCAACAAGGAATATGATTGACTGGTTCAGCATCTCCATGACTGCATGAGGAATGCTGAGAGTGGGAAAGACACAAACAGATGTCTGTCTTCAGAAACTCTTGAGCTCATTTACCAATGTGGTTTGGCACGAGCCTCAGGCAATCACAAGCTAATGTCCAAGCTCGAAAAGCTGTGCAAAGAAGCAATAAAGAAAGACCTCAAAGAGAGAAGAGCAGCAGTGTTGGCCGATGTGGCAGAAGCCAGGAAAAGTATTTGCAATACTCGTCTGTCCTTCGCCAACTACAAGACCAAGATGACTGCCCTCTGAAGTCCTAATGGATCTATCACATATTCCATTATGTGATAGAAGGGCAATGGAGAGGATTATTCACAACTTCTAATCGGATCTCTTTGACAGCTACATCCACCTGCCCACATACCAAATTCCACAGGATGGATATGTCATTCCCAATGTCCTCCCTTCTGAAATCCGACAGGCCATTTCATCAGTAAAGACGGTACAGCACCTGGTCCAGACAAGGTCAGACCAAAACACCTAAATAATCTGCCACCAGTACTCATCAATATACTGGCTTGGCTCTTCACATGCTACCTGTCCAAAGGCAAAGTTCGGTCCCAATGGAAAACCAGGAGGACCGTTCTGCTGTTCAAGAAGGGGGACATCCAGGACATTGGCAACTATTGCCCAATCTGCCTGTTATCCGTCGTCTACAAGTTGTTCACTTGAGTCATCCTGAATAGAATAAGCATAACACTAGACAAAGGAGAACTATGCAAGCAAGCCGGGTTTCCAAAAAGGATTCAGCACGATCAACCATTTCCACACAGTGACCAAGCTCATTGAAGTTTTGAAGAGATTTCAAGATGCCCCTCTGTTTAACGTTCATTGATTTAAAGAAGGCCTTTGATTCCGTTGAGACTGAAGCGGTCATTGAAGCCCTAGCCAAACAGGGCATTCAAACTCAGTACAAGATCCTCCGCAAGCTGTATTATGGATTCACCACCAGGATCTCACCATTCAACAAGGAAGTGATCAACGACATTAAGAGAGGGGTTCAGCAGGGTGATACCATTTCACTGAAACTCTTCAGTGCCATCCTCGAGAACGTCATGCGACAAATGGAATAGGAAGGAATGGGAGTGAAGATAGACGGTCGGCAACTTTACCACCTCCACTTGGCTAATGACATCGTTTTAATAACACCAACATTATCCAAGCAGCACAAATGCTGGCTGACTTCAACCGTGAGTGTGGAAAGGTTGGACTACAGCTGAATCTCACCAAGATAAGGTTCATGAAAAATGAACTAGTCCCTGAAGTTTCATTTGCTCTCAATAGAACGAACATCTCTGAGTACAGCGGCTATGTGTACCTGGGTGGAGAACTCAACATGAGAAATGACGTGGCCCCAGAACTGCGCAGGAGGAAGAGAGCAGCGTCGAATGCCTGCAAGAGCATCGAACAAGTGGTTAAGAGGATGAAGAACCTCCAGATCTGGGCACATCTTTTCGAATCCACTGTTCTTCCTGCACTAACATATGCCTCAGAAACCTGTGCCCTAGAAAAACAGGACCAGAACACTATTCGGGTATCCCAAAGAGAAATGGAAAGAGCTGTGCTTAGAGTATCACATTTCACTCAAGTGAAAGAAGGAATCTGGAGTTCCAACCTCCGTTGATGATCAAAAATCAGGGACGCTGTCTTGTTTACTAAGGTGTCGAAAATCAGATGGGCCGGATGTGATTTAGAGATGTGATTTAGAGATGACCGCTGGACTAGAGCTGTTACCAAACAGATTCCATGGGACGACAAAAGACCACGTGGCCGCCCATTTACGAGATGGTTAGACTTCTTCGTCAAAACCCTGAATGAATGATTTGAGGCTCTTCCTGTTCCTGGAGAGAGCAAATAACATTGGGCTACAGTAGCATGCTACAGGATGAATGGAGACAATACTATCGCCTGCTTGAGCAAATTGAAGATCAACGGAATGACAAGTGATACAAGTGATAATTTGAACACCAAATGCATTTATTAAGAAATACTGAGTTTTCATAATCTATGAGAGTTTAGAGAACTGAGATTGATGCCATAGTCAAGAAAAAAAGCCATTTGTATATTTCAGACTATTAGCTGTTTCAGCACTGTTTCCCCATAAGCCTAAAGGTACTACTAGAGCCTAAAGAACTGTAGTTTCACAGCCTTTGGAAGTAGTCTGGCTACCTGGTGATTAATATCTAAATACTGTTCCTCTCAACATTGCTCAACAGAGTCTCCAATAACCCTACTTCATTGTCTCACCAATTCTGGCTAGGACTCTTTGGTTCACAGGCTCTAGATCAAATGTCTGCATGCTAACTGTAAAGATGGCCTGGGACGTGAGTATATAGCATTTTCATCTCACATGATTCGCCTGTGAAAGTGGGTATTTCTCAATCATAGGGAGGTTTTCAGTTTTTAGACAGTAAAGAATTCAATCAATATACTAAAAGAAAGATTGAGTTTTCTTCAAATTTGTCTTTGTTATCCCCTTCATATGTCCTGGTATAAAGGGGTTGTTAGCAAAATATACTTAATAAATGAAAATTAGAAAGGAATAGAATTACTAATAGAGTTACTTTTAAAAACAATATCAGAGGGGCTGGAGCCATAGTACAGTGGGTAAGGCATTTGCCTTACATGCAGCTGACCCAAGTTCAATTCCCAGCATCCCATATAGTCCCCTGAGCACTGCCAGGAGTAATTCCTGAGTGCATGAGCCAGAAATAACCCCTGTGTTTCCCCAGGTGTGATCCAAAAAGCAAAAAAAAATGCCCCAAAAAACCAATGTCAGAGATATTACCTTCCCATATTTATGTCTGGAGATTTTTAGACACACATACTCTCTCTCTTCTCTCCTGCTCTTCTTGAGAATATTATGATATTCTTTTTCACTAATTGATTACTTATAACTATTTCTCTGTGCCAGGCAATGTGATTGAGAAGACAAAATGTTAAGCATCAATAGATGAGGACCTTTTTAATTATATATATAGTACTGTACTGTAGCACTGTCCTCCCATTTTGCATCAATTTGCTTAAGCAGGCACCAGTAATGTTTCCATCATGAGACTTGTTGTTACTGTTTTTGGCATATTGAATATACCATGGGTAGCTTGCCATATATATATATATATATATATATATATATATATATATATATAAAATCCCTCATCTAGATAAAAATAAAGACGTGTGAAATATGAGATAACATTCAATAACTTAGTTGTTATAAATCATACTCACAAAATATAATTAAGAATTATTAGTACTCAGCAATAAAAAGACAGACTACCCAATTTTTCAAAATTTACTTGAGTTAAAAATATTTGAATAGATGTTACACAAAAATATATACAAATGATCAATATTCATGCAAAAATACTCAGTGTCAGTATTCACTGATGTGCAAATTTAAAACACAGTGAGGAACCATTTCTCATATTTAGACATCACTAATAATAACAACAATAATAAAGAAAATAGCATTTGTTATTGAAAAAGTGAAGAAATTGGAAACTTATGCATTACTGTTGGGAATAGAAAATGGGACAGAGGTTCTCTAGAACTGTTTGAAACTTTATTAAAAATTAAACACAGAATTACTATATAGCCCATCAATTTTTCTCACCTGTACATGCACAAAATAAAACAACACAAGTATTCAAACAAATACATGTACCTGGATCTTCACAGCAGCACTATTCTATATAGCCAAAAGATAGAAGAACTCTTCAAAGTATAATCAGCAGATGAATGAATTAACAAACTATGGTATATATATAATATGGAGCATTCTTTATCCATAACACATTCTTTATCCATAACATATCAAAATATAGACAAATATTATTAATATAAAAGAATTTAGACACTCAAACGTATGCATTACTGATTCTACATAAGTACTCAGGGTAGTGAAATATGGATGGTCATTGCCTGGACTTAGGGGGAGGGGGAAGCATTGAGTGAGTAACTAATGGGTAAGAATTCCCCTTTTGAACAATGATGATGCTTTGGCAATTGTGTTCATGTGCCCATAGCCTAATATTTTGAATGCACCATTTTCAGAATGGTCTAATATCACTAAATTGTACAGTTGAATTTTACTTCAATAAGAAGCACACAAAGCAAACAAATAAATGAATATGTAGTCTGGTTAGGAGACTGTGATCAGAATGTATTTGGCTAGCAGAAGGGTGGAGATGGGGATAAGCCATGGAAAAAAAAGTAAATTTCATGTCAGAAAGAAAGGGGAAAGGAAAAAGAAAAAAGCCAACAGACAGGATTTTTATTTAGTTCATGAACAGCTTAACACTTCAAAAGAGTATTAATGAGAATTTAGCCAGATCAGACATTGGCCCAAATTTATAATCTGATTCTTTGAAAAATGAACTATAGACTCATAAAACCAACTCTGCGTAGGACTATTTATTCCTTTCCAATAAATGTTGAAGTTTTCATTTAATTCAGTAAAATCCTTAATATCATCTTTTAATCTCTCTCTTTAAAAAGCCATTTTTATATGTTCTGAGCATAATAATTATCTACTTGACAAATGCATTCCTAATTACACAATTACTTTATTATATGGTATCAGCTTATAAATGCCTGAAGTCTGAAATCTGTCTGAGAAAGAAATTATTTTATTTAACATATAATGCAATTTCCTCTCAAATAATTATTTAAAAGTTGGAGGAGAAATGAGTTGGGATAAAAAGCTCAAGCATAATTTTGGTGAAGCTGTGCCTCACAAAAATCAGGCAAAATTATAAAATGAGGCAAGACTGATTAGCATTCCTGGCTGAATCCTTATCTGTATGGATGCACATGTAAATTGTATGCTTGTTTGTGTACATATGTGCACAGGTACAAGAATGCATGCATGCTTGATGTGGTAAGACAAAGCATATTTGACATAAAATATCCTTGTTTTGTATGTATGTGTGAATAGTTGAAAATAATTATCTATGTAACATGAATGACACACCAAACCCATCTCTAAAATAAAGGTGAGGGAATCATACTTTAATGAGCTATTAGAAATCAAGAATGTAATTTTCATATTCTTTCTATTCTCCAGCTTTGCTCATTGCACAAAAGGACCACAAATTAGTGGCCTGGAGAACTTGTCAGAATTCTGGTGGACAAATGAAGTCTGATGATTAGGATAATACTAATCGAAGACCAGGTTTTCTAGTTTGACAGTTCTTCAAAGGTCATTGTTGACTTTTAATGTGCTTTGCTTATATGGAAAATCTTTATCACAGCCCATGGTAACTTGTCTAAATGTCCCAGAAGTAAATTTTTCTATAATTCAGAAATATGATTTAATTGTAGATTTGAAGTGTAGCATTGTTGTCGCACTGTTGTCCCGTTGTTCATCAATTTGTTTGAGTGGGCACCAGTAGTGTCTACATTGTGAGACTTGTTACTGTTTTTTGGCATATCCAATATGCCACGGCCACGGGTAGCTTGACAGGCTCTGCCGTGCGGGTGTGATACTCTCAGTAGCTTGCCGGGTTCTCCAAGAGGGAGGGAGAAATCGAACCCAGGCCGCGTGCAAGGCAAAGGCCCTACTCGCTGTGCTATCACTCCAGTTGTAAGGGATGAATATATTTGACATCTTTTAGAACATCTTTACAACACCCAAGTCCTAATGCTTCTTTTGGGGTCATTGTCTATGCAGTATTTACTTTCAGACTTTAGGTAGAGGGCCTGGGGGGGATCCCTCTACTTTTTACTCATGTAGAAGATAATTATCACAGAATTTCTTCTGTTGTTCTTTGCCCATTCTCTTACCTAGTTATTTTCAGACTTCAGTTAATATCTAGCTCTGTGGGAAGGCACCCCTTGGTTCAGCACCAGTAGCCTCCCACTTTACGCTAACTTTAGGCTCATTCTCTGTGCTCTCATAGCACCCCGTCCACTTTGGGTTATAATTCTTCCTTTGCTTTGTGTCATCTACCCAATTAACCTACAAACGAATCACACAATGACCTCCTCTCCCTAAAGATATTGGAAAGATAAATTAAATGCATCAGTTTCACAGCCTAGGTGAATCAGTTTCCTTCACAAGGTGCCAAATGTCATCAGTTGGTCTTCACTGTGCATTTGGAGGGGAGGCAAGAGAGCTACAGAGAATGGCTCCTTTACTTAAATTCCAATGCAGGTGAGAAAGCTGGAGTTCAACCCTCATGCGGTACTGAAACTCACCTCTGGTCTCAGTTCCAATAAAAGATCTGAAAAAACTAGTAATTGCTGATGATAGTCATTCGGAGTTCAAGGATATTACTAGAGATCTGAGAAAGGAGATATACTACTCTATGGCACCATTGACCTTGTGATGCTCTAGCAACTCATTTCCTCTCATTATTTCAAAGGATTCTATAGGTCACTGTCACACCTCTAAATTCTTTGAACTAATTACGACCTGGCCACCTCCTTATACCTGCTTATTCACAATTAGACTGTAGATCATTAAGGAGATAAATACATTTATCTCGTTAAGTAGATATTTCTAGAATGGTGTTGGCCATATAACCCTAGAAAGACTTTGAGAGATAGATACCTTTTTCAGCTGTGCAAATGGAGTTTATAGCATTTTCAGTTCCTTTTATTAAATAAATCAGCTAAGAATTTGATCCCTGAATAATACTCCTGTACTTAGGACAGTGTGAAGCATCACCCACTTATGGGTCCAATGAAGGAGATAAAAAGGTTACATGGTCAATCATGAGCTGAAGGTTAAGTCTGGGTGGAGCAAACAGTTTTCAGTTAATATCAAGGAATGCAAATCAAAACAATGAGACACGAGTGACATTAACCTACATTAAAAAATGCTGGGAAAAGACAGTGTTGTTAGGGGTCTGGAGTGATAGTACAGTAGATAGGATGTTTGTTTGCCTTGCACACAGGTCACCTGGGTTCGAGCCCTGGAATCCCATGTGATCCCCAAGCACTTCCAGTAGTAATTCCTGAGTTCAGAGCCAGAAGTAATCCCTGAGCACCACCAAGTGTGACCCAAAAAGCAAAAGAAAATAAAAAATACAGTATTTGTGGGGTGGAACGTGAAAAGAACTCTCATGCACTATTGAAAGGAATCTTGTCCCTGGTAGTCTTTACATAAATGGTATAAATACTTCTCAAAAAAATTAGAGTTTCCATATGACCCAAGGATTCCAATACTTGGTATATATTATAAGAATACACACAAAATAACTTGAAAGGATATATGTGTCCTAATATTCATTGCAACACTATGTATAATAATAATATATGAAAACAGTTGAAACAACTGAAATTGTCTAATGGAAGCACTTTACAGTTATTTCCATTAAGGTCTAATGAAAACAACTGGAGTGTCTAATGGAGAGCAATGTATGGAAACAACTGAAGTGTCTAATGACAGATGAGTGGATGTGGTTATCATACACAATAAAAAAATCTACTTAGCTAAAAGTAAGGATGAAACCTTCCCTTTAAATATCACTCTGTTCCACTTCACATCTCTTGCTCCCTTATCAAAGATTAGATGATCATACGTTTGGGGTTGTGTGTAGGGATATTCCACCCTGTTCCATTGGTCTACGGCTCTGCCTTTGTTCCAGTACCATGCTGTTTTAATTGTTACTGATTTGTAGTAGAGTTTGAGGTTGGGGAGGGTGATGCCTCCCATCATCTTTTTCCCAAGAATTGTTTTAGCTATCCGTGGGCATTTGTTGTTCCATATGAATTTTAGGATTGCTTGATCCATTTTTTTGAAGAATGTCATGGGTATACTTATAGGGATCGCGTTGAATCTGTATAATGCTTTGGGGAGTATTGTCATTTTGACAATATTGATTCTCCCTATCTATGAGCAAGGTATATGTTTCCATTTTCTCATGTCTTCTTTTATTTCATGGAGTAGCGTTTTATAGTTTTCTTTGTAGAGGTCTTTTACATCCTTGGTTAAGCTGATTCCGAGGTACTTGATTTTCTGGGGCAAGATTGTGAATGGGATTGCTTTTTTCGTGTCCCTTTCCTCTGCCTCATTGTTTGTATATAGGAAAGCCATGGACTTTTGCGTATTGATTTTGTAGCCTGCAACTTTACTGTATAAGTCTATTGTTTCTAAGGAAAGTCTCTTCAACAAATGGTGCTGGAACAACTGGACAACCACATGCAAAAAAATGGGCTTAGACCTTGACCTGACACCATGCACAAAAGTCAGATCAAAATGGATTAAAGACCTCAACATTCGACCACAAACCATAAGGTACATTGAAGACAAGGTCGGCAAAACCCTCCACGATATTGAAGATAAAGGTATCTTCAAAGGTGACACAGAACTAAGCAATCTAGTAAAAACAGAGATCAACAAATGGGACTACATTAAACTAAAAAGCTTCTGCACCGCAAAAGATACAGTGACCAGAATCCAAAGACTATCCACAGAATGGGAAAGGATATTTACACAATACCCATCAGATAAGGGGTTGATATCAATGGTATATAAAGCACTGGTTGAACTCTACAAGAAGAAAACATCCAACCCCATCAAAAAATGGGGCGAAGAAATGAACAGAAACTTTACCAAGGAAGAAATACGAATGGCCAAAAGGCACATGAAAAAGTGCTCTGCATCACTAATCATCAGAGAGATGCAGATCAAAACAACCATGAGATACCACCTCACACCACAGAGACTAGCACACATCCAAAAGAACAAAAGCAACCGCTGTTGGAGAGGATGTGGGGAGAAAGGGACCCTTCTTCACTGCTGGTGGGAATGCCGACTGGTTCAGCCCTTCTGGAAAACAATTTGGACGACTCTCAAAAAATTAGATATTGAATTCCCATTTGACCCAGCAATACCACTGCTGGGAATATATCCCAGAGAGGCAAAAAAGTATAATCGAAACAACATCTGCACATGTATGTTCATTGCAGCACTATTTACAATAGCCAGAATCTGGAAAACCCGAATGCCCTAGAACAGATGACTGGTTGAGGAAACTTTGGTACATCTATACAATGGAATACTATGCAGCTTTCAGAAAAAAGGAGGTCATGAATTTTGTATTTAAGTGAATGGGCATGAAAAGTTTCATGCTGAGTGAAATGAGTCAGAAAGAGAGAGACAGACATAGAAAGATTGCACTCATCTATGGTATATAGAATAACAGAGTGGGAGACTAACACCCAAGAATTGTAGAAATAAGTACCAGGAGGTTGACTCCATGGCTTGGAGGCTGGCCTCACATTCTGGGGAAAGGGCAACTCAGAGAAGGGATCACCAACTATAATGTAGTCGAAGGCCATGTGGGGGAAGGGAGTTGCGGGCTGAATGAGGGCTAGAGACTGAGCACAGTGGCCACTCAACACCTTTATTGCAAACCACAACAGCTAATTAGAGAGAGAGAACAGAAGGGAATGCCCTGCCACAGTGGCGGGGCGGGGTGGGGGGAGATGGGATCAGGGAGGGTGGGAGGGATGCTGGGTTTACTGGTGGTGGAGAATGGGCACTGGTGAAGGGATGGGTTCCCGAACTTTGTATGAGGGAAGCATAAGCACAAAAGTGTATAAATCTGTAAATGTGCCCTCACGGTGATTCACTAATTAAAAATAAATTAATTAATTAAAAAAATAAATAAATATCACTCTGTTGAAGAGTGGGATAGTCATGTTAAGTGAAATTCGACAGAGAAAACACCAAACAATCTCCCTCATATGGTATATAAGGGCTGGGATGATAGCACAGAGGGTAAGGCATTTGCCTTGCATGCAGCCTACCTAGGTTCGATTCCTTTGTCCCTCTTAGAGAGCCTGGCAAGCTACCAAGAGTATCTTTCCTGCATGGCAGAGCCTGGCAAGCTACCCGTGGAGTATTCAATATGCCAAAAACGGTAACAACATGTCTCACAATGGAGAGGTTATTGGTGCCCACTCAAGCAAATTGATGAACAACGGGATGACAGTGATACACTGCATGGTATATAAAGAAGAAAGCAAATCAATGTATCTAATGAAACCACTTGGATCTAAAATACAGAACAGAGTTCCCAAGTCTGGCGGTGGAGTGCTAGAACAGGTGAGTCATAAGTGACACCAGGACACCAGAGTAATGATGGATGATTGAGAGCATACTGGTTATGAAGGAGTAGTAATTTTGTTTATTATAAGCATGAACACAAACACTATTGTAACCATGGGTCCTCAACAAAAGCAAGTAAGAAAGCAATCAAGGAAGAAAGGATGGGAGGAAGGGAGGAAGGGAGGAAGAAAGGAAGGGAGGAAAAAGGAAAGAAAGGAGGAAGGAAGGAAGGAAGGAAGGAAGGAAGGAAGGAAGGAAGGAAGGAAGGAAGAAGGAAGGAAAAAAGGAAGGAAGGAAGGAAGGAAAAAAGGAAGGAAGGAAGGAGGGAAGGAAGGAAGGAAGGAAGGAAGGAAGGAAGGAAGGAAGGAAGGAAGGAAGGAAGGAAGGAAGGAAGGAAGGAAGGAAGGAAGGAAATAAAATAAAATTGAGGGGAACAAACGAAACTAAAAATATAACTGAAAAAAGCTTGAGGGGGAGCAATAGCACAGAGAGCAGGGTGCTTTCCTTGCACACAGCCAACCCTGATTTGATCCTTGACATGCCATATGGCAACCGACTCCCCAAACAACATCAGGAGTAATCCTGAGTGCAGATCTAGGAGTAACCCCTGAGTATCATGACATATGGACCCCAAACAAAAAAAAATATTTCAAAAGAAAAATTTTCTTTTTGAAAAGAAAGAAGGAAAAGAACAGAACTGCAGGAAGAAGGAAAACAAGGTTATAAAAGCATATGAGGTACTATCCTTGTGGTAATGCTTTATCTAAATATTTTTATTACAGTGATGGATATGAGAATCACATGTGACAAAATTCTGTGTAAATAAATTTACCTACAAATGAGTGTAACTTAAACAGAATTTTTGAAAATATTAGTGTATTGTATCTATGGCAGTACTGTAGTTATTATATTATAGTTTTTAAAAATATTGTAGAGGGAATTTGTTATGAATTGCAACTTACTACCTCTACAAGCAAAAAAATTGTCACTGCAATTAAAATATATGTTAAGTAGCTGTCCAGTTTTCCCAGCACCAATTTGTTGATGAGGTTTTCTTTGCTCCACTTTGTATTTCTTGCTCCTTTATCAAACATTAAGTGATATAGAGTTGAGGTTCCACTACTCTGTGGGGCTGTCTCTATTCAAATACCATGCTGTTTTAATTACTATTGCTTTGTAGTACAGTTTGAAATTGGGGAAAGTGATGCCCCTCATCTTTTTTTCAAGGATTGTTTTAGCTATTTGTGGGGGTTTATTGTTTCATTTGAAAGTGGGTAAGGGACTAAACATGATGACCTCTCAGTGTCTGTATTGCAAATCATAATGCCCCAAAGTAGAGATACAAAGAAGAAAGATGCTTGCCATAGATGCCAGCTGGTGGCGGGGAGGGGTGTGGTATGTGGGATACTGGGGATATTGGTGATGGGAAATATACAATGGTGGAGATATGGATTCTGGAACATCTTATGACTTAAATCTGATCATGAAATCATGAAAGCTATGTAACTGTATCTTATGGTGATTCAATAAATTCAATAAATACATATGTATAAATGTATATAATGTATTTTTGCATATTATTTTATATGTGGAATGCATTTTTCATATTAGTTTAGAAGTAGGAATAGAGGCAAATATTTTTCCTCTCACAGCCTTAAAAGTCAAAGATCATATGCTGACAAAGCATGGTATTATTACAATATGGGTTACCACAGAAAAATTCCTTCAGCATTTGATTTTTTATCTATGCTGTGTTCCTGGACAAGAGGCAAGTTTAATTCACAGTCTATGTTCTTTCTGCTCAACATTTAAAGAGATTGATGCTCTTGCATGCAAACAATAAATCTATAGCAAAACTGCCCATAAAGTCTTTTTCAAGATGCTAAGTGGTATAGACTGGCAGAAAGAGAAAATTCCAAGTACATTGTTTCAAAGTTATTTTTAAAATCACCAGTTGAGATTTGATTGATGGGCTTTTCCTATATCATTTATGCCCAACATCTCTACAGTTTACTTCTGATATTTCGAATACATTTTCCCAGAGGAAATACATAAAGTGCTTTTCTTCCAAATCCTCAGAACTTTTGATTCCTGTATCTAAAATAGATAGCAGATAGATTTAAAAAATTACCCAGATAAATATCATTCAAAGGCAAGGACCAAAGAAAAATCATAAAATCAAAACAAAAAGATGCATTGACTTTAACTCATAGATGCATTGAGTTTAACTCATAGATCTCTATATTTACAAATTATCTTCTTAGTTCCTCCAGTACACTAGGTGATTCTTTTCTCTTGCGTTAAAAATAGAAATGCCATCACTGTTGTTGACTAATCTGGAGGACAAAAGTAGAATTTTTGGTCCTAATACCAATTTAAGATGGAATTTATTCTTGTCTAAAATATTTCCTTAATGGCTCATGCTAATATTCTAAGATTATTCAATCTTATTTGGGGGCTTATAGGTCTTCTAATTGAATGGTTGATATAGAAGGATGAGCAAGAGCATAGGTTTATCTAGAAAGAATGCAAAACATTTTCCCCATAGGACAGGAAAAGAATGGATTTGCTTACTGTGACAATGGTGACATACTGTGTACCTAACGATCATATTTCTTCAGCAAAGAAGTCATCTATGACCAGGAAACTACAATTTTGGCTGATGCTAGATTAAAGTTGTATGACTTCACCATTATCTTTTGGGTCTCAAAAGATTTTTCTTGGTAAAGTTTCTGTTCATTTCTTCACCCCATTTTTTGATGGGGTTGGATGTTTTCTTCTTGTAGAGTTCAACCAGTGCTTTATATACCCTTGATATTAACCCCTTATCTGATGGGTATTGTGTAAATATCCTTTCCCATTCTGTAGATAGTCTTTGTATTCTGGTCACTGTATCTTTTGCGGTGCAGAAGCGTTTTAGTTTAATGTAGTCCCATTTGTTGATCTCTGTTTTTACTAGATTGCTTAGTTCCGTGTCATCTTTGAAGATACCTTTATCTTCAATATCCTGCCCTAGAACAGAAGACTGGTTGAAGAAACTCTGGTACATCTATACAATGGAATACTATGCAGCTGTTAGAAAAAATGAGGTCATGACGTTTGCATATAAGTGGATCAACATGGAAAGTATCATGCTAAGTGAAATGAGTCAGAAAGAGAGAGACAGACATAGAAAGATTGCACTCATCTGTGGAATATAGAATAATAGACTATAAGACTAACGCCCAAGAATAGTAGAAATAAGTACCAGGAGATTGTTTCCATGGCTTGGAGGCTGGTCTCTCATTCTGGGTAACTCAGGGAAGGGACCACCAAGCAAAATGTGGTTGGAGGTCATGTGGGGGAAGGGTGAGGCGGGCGGAATACAGACTAGAGACTGAACACAATGGCCACTCAACACCTCTTTTGCAAACCACAACACCTAATCAGAGAGAGAGAACAAAAGGGAATTCCCTGCCATAGTGGCAGTGTGGGGTGGGGGGAGACGGGTCTGGGGAGGGGGGGAGGGATGTTGGGTTTACGGGTGGTGGAGAATGGGCACTGGTGAAGGGATGGGTTATTGAACTTTGTATGGGGGAAGCATGAACATAAAGATGTATGGATCTGTAACTGTACCCTCACGATGACTCTCTAATTAAAAATAAACTAATAAAATTTAAAAAAAAAGATTTTTCTACTTAGCAGTCTGTACATTTAACAGGATTGTTGTGGGAACTACCACCTCATCATCATAGATCAAGGATTAAATATCTGATCTGCAACAGATACTTGAATTAAATTCAGTCATGTTTAAAGAAAGTTTCAACATGATGCATTTTTTTTATTTTTAAAAGGTTGCGGGGTGTCTTTCCCAAATGGTACTAAGGAGGTCTGGGGGCAACCACTTGCGATTTTCAAGCAATCCGCTAGTGTTTGAATGCAAGGGCCCAAAGATGCAGTACTGCTAGGTCTATGGAGTGTTTACGTGACGGTACCGGCAGTGCTTTAGGAGACTATGTGCTGACAGGCATCAGTATTACTATCTCTTAACATCTGATAGGATGAAAGCTTTGGAAAGGATCTGCTCCCAGATTTAATAATCACCTCTGTCTCATCTGCTGACTTAAAATTCACCAAAAGATTATTTTTGCCTTCGTATTTCATCCTTGGATTTCCTGAAAGTTTGACATTCTGTTGGCAATTTTAGAATTACCTCTTAAAATAGAAATAAAAAGACAAGTAGGGAAACACAGTTTTCTATGGAGTAGATTGTCTTGCGGGGAGATGTGCACCATAAACAATTGTAAACGGTGCTACCTTGCTCCAAGAACTTTCATCTCTTAGTAAAAATTTTAGAAGATCAAATATTCACTAATACTTATTTTTTTAAAGATGTCTTGCTTTGTATGTGGGTTGACATTAACGTGGCACTGACTACAAAACAGGTTTCACAATCAGTAAAAAGCATGAGGCAGTGAGTGGAAGTCAATTATGCAATAACAATAAGGAGGGGAATTAAAATAAATATTAAAAAATTTAAAACGTGCAAATTTCAATTCATTTTCCTTTGCCAGTCACCATTTGCTATCTTAAAAATGTCACACTGCTGGGAATATATCCCAGAGAGGCAAAAAAGTACAATCGAAACAACATCTGCACATGTATGTTCATCGCAGCACTGTTTACAATAGCCAGAATCTGGAAAAAACCCGAATGCCTCCGAACGGATGACTGGTTGAGGAAACTTTGGTACATCTATACAATGGAATACTATGCAGCTGTTAGAAAAAAGGAGGTCAAGAATTTTGTAGCTAAGTGGATGGGCATGAAAAGTTTCATGCTGAGTGAAATGAGTCAGAAAGAGAGAGACAGACATAGAAAGATTGCACTCATCTATGGTATATAGAATAACAGAGTGGGAGACTAACACCCAAGAACTGTAGAAATAAGTACCAGGAGGTTGACTCCATGGCTTCGAGGCTGGCCTCACGTTCCGGGGAAAGGGCAACTCAGAGAAGCGATCACCAACTACATTGTAGTCGAAGGCCATGTGGGGGAAGGGAGTTGCGGGCTGAATGAGGGCTAGAGACTGAGCACAGCGGCCACTCAGCACCTTTATTGCAAACCACAACAGCTAATTAGAGAGAGGGAACAGAAGGGAATGCCCTGCCACAGTGGCAGGGTGGGGTGGGGGGGAGATGGGATTGGGGAGGGTGGGAGGGACGCTGGGTTTACGGGTGGTGGAGAATGGGCACTGGTGAAGGGATGGGTTCCCGAACTTTGTATGAGGGAAGTATAAGCACAAAACTGTATAAATCTGTAACTGTACCCTCACGGTGATTCTCTAATTAAAAATAAATAAATTTAAAAATAAAAAAAATGTCAGACTACAGTAAAACTAAGAACTGAAGGGATTTGTTTTTTTTTCACTTTTTTAATTGAATCACCATGGAAAAAGTTACAAAGCTTTTAGGTTAAATTCTCACTCAATGATCAGACCCCCATCCCTTCACCAGTGCACATGTTCTACCACCAAGAACCCCAGTATACCCCCCATCCCTCCTCCCCACCTGTGTGGCTAATGATCTTCACTTTATTCTGTTTTTACCTTGAATACATTCAATATTTCAACAGAAAACTCACTATTATTATTTGGAATTTTCCCCCAACAATAAAACCTGCTAAAAAGGCATCATTTGATAATTTGTTTTCCATTGCTGAGAATGAAGAATATATGAGTTCGAGGCCACGCGGTTTTGAATTTCTGATATTTTAGCTCATTTCATAGTCTAGATGCATTTCTATAAGAAGCCATTGGGTGCCAAAATTGGTTAGTAGACCTCCAAGTTCATAGTCTTTAAGGAGCAGAGGAGCCATTTTTGTGCATGGCTGCTCTGGATCTCATCTGGGCGGAGAGCGAGGACTGAAGTTTTTGACTTAAGTTAAAGTATATCAGTGCATCAGACATGCACCTTTAATTTTTAAGTACAGTGTGTTGTATATAAACTACCAGCTTTGGTTGCAACTGTTGCATTAAGTTTCAACCAGTTTCTTAGTGTTCGTCTTTTTAACAAAAAGTACCCAAACTAACAAAAAGTAGCAACAAAAAGTACTAATAACCATGCAGGGTCTTTCTAGGCAGTAGAGGACTCGTTTAAATCTGTTATAGTTTCTTCTGGATAGTTCTCTGTGCCCCAGTGCCCTTGTGGTGTTCAAGGCTGAAAAACTGGAGTCTTTTTATGTGTAGAGAATTGCTTTTTAAAACCTTTAGTACTGATGAGACTCTTCACAGTGATGCAACTCAATTTAATCATTACATGGATAAAAATGATGTCATATTTCCTTTGCCATTTGGTGATCAGAAGACATTATTATCTAAATGTCTTTCTATATCCTCCAAAATTTTTATGAACATAATTTAAAAAGTGAAACATTGAGTTCCTTCTGCTTAGAAATATCTCCTTTGTTCTCTGAGTCTAACTTAATTCCATGTACTTTCTCATCCTTCGTTGATCATCTGTTCAGGGTTATTATAAGTAAGTGACATGTAAATTAAGGATAGAACTGGCAAGGATTCAGAAACTGCAAATATGTAGTTGAAAATGCCATGAGTAAAATTTGTAGAGGTCAAAGATATGAATAGCATTGGTTGTCATATTTTTCACCCATCTGTTGACAAAGTGCAATTGTAAGATACTCATTTTAACATATCGACCAAAAGATAAATAATTATTTATATCTGCCAAGTTCTATCAAAATAGAAATTCGTAATTTTTTTAGATTTGTTATTTATAGATTCAATGAGCGCTTTGATTTTATCAGATGTATTTAATCTGGTCCCCTATATAATTGAGTGTTTTCAACCTGATTTCCTATAAACAGAGGGATACTTGTGTAAATGTAATGAGGAACCTTTCCACTGGTAAGCAAAGAGGAACTGATGAAGAAAAAACAGTAAGGAAGCAAAACTAAAAATTAAAACAGCAAAATTGTGCAGGAAAAGGAAGTGGGCAAATGTCTTTTAAAAGTCTAGCATTGACTTTATCCAATTCATAAACAAGTGAACTATTTGAGGTATAGGTATGAGTTACTAACAGACACCTGCAATATCTGAGGGAGAGAAAACTTCTGTCTAATAAAGTAGATATGTTGAAACTAATAGCATCTGCTGTGTTACAATTTTGTGGATTCATATACTTGAATCAGACTTTTATTGTAGTCAATGTAGCATATTCAAATTGAGATTTATAGTGAGAAACACCTGAAACCTACCTAATGTTATAAACTGTTACTGGAGTAAAAACAAATATTTCTGAGAGCTCTGGTTTAGTTTAACTGTCTACTGGAACAATTTAATATTTGATGATATCCTAAAAGGGAGTACAGTATCCATGCCATTAATTTTTTTCTAAAATAGATTTACAGAAATAAAATTTATACACCACAAAAATCTCGCAGTTACAATGTTAAATTCAATATATTTTGTGTGAAGTATCTAATTATAGAACCGTTTTAACTCTGCCAAGGGAACTCTTTGTGCAAATTCACAATCAGCAATAAGTGAGCATTAATTATTTTATATATTTATGGACCCATTTTATCTATACATTTCATATACAGGGTCATGCATGTGTGGATTTTGTATCTGAATTACATTATTTGGCACTTTTTCCATTCATATATTGCTTATAAGTATTTCAGAACTTTTTATTCCAGAGTAATATTTTATTTTAGGGCTGTAACATTTTTTATACTCTTTTAGTGGTAGACATTAGATATTTTCCATTTGTAGGATATTATGAATAATATTACTATTAACATTTGTGTACAAGTGCTTCTGTGGACATAGTTTTTTCTTTTCTAGATTCCTAGCAGTAGAATTTGTGGTTGCTATGGAAAGTTCATTTTTGACTTCATAAAAAAATAAAAACATTTTTCTAACGTTGTTTTTATGTCATCACCAGCAATATGGTGGTTTTCATTTTCTTGCCAATATTTGACTTCATAACATATATCATTAAGTGTATAAATATATTTAAGTTTATTTCATTTTATTTTAGAATAATTTAGATTTGAATAAAAATTATGAAGACAATACAGATTCCTAAATCCCTCACTGCATTTTCTTTATTAGTAACATTTTATGTAACTGCTACTTTTGTCTCAATGAGCAAATATTAATACATTATTATTAAATTAACATATAATTAATAATACCTTAATGTTTACCTAATATGTCTTTCTAGAGTTTAAGCAGCAATCATCAGATTTTAATATTATTTTTCCCTTAGACTTTGACTGTAACAGTTTCTAACTTTTTTTTGTTTTAATAACATGAAAATTGCCTCATACTAGTCAATATTTTACAGAGAGATGGTTTTGTGGTTTTCTCATACTAAGGCAGACACTGGCTGTTGAGGAAGACCAAAGAGATGAGATGTCATTTTCATTAAGAGGTACATACTATCAATATGACTATCATAGAACATGCTACTAATATGTCTATGTTGATCATACTACCTGACAAAGATGTTTGTCAATTTTCTTCCTCATAACTCATTCCCCCCTCTCTGTTTCATATTGTCTTTTCTAAAAGGAAATCACTGCCTAGCCTTCATTTTAGAAATAGAGGGTTAAATTCTCCTCCTTAAGAATAAAATATCTAGGGGCTGGAGTGATAGCACAGCGGGGAGGGTCTTGCACACGGCCGACCCGGGTTCTATTCCCAGCATCCCATATGGTCCTCTGAGCACTGCCAGGGGTAATTCCTGAGTGCAGAGCCAGGAGTAACCCCTGTGCATGGCCAGGTGTGACCAAAAAAAAAGCAAAAAAAAAAAAGAATAAAAAATCCATATAAATTATTGAAATCCTATAATAATAATATCTACATTTCCCCATTTACTTATTTACTCAATAAATTGTAATATAATAGATTCCCATTCATTTGCTTCATACTTTTGGATATAATGATATTCATGTTTATTTTTTTCTCATTTTGTTCAAGCTTTAACTATGAGAAGCTTTATCAGTGACACTTGTGTCCTTATTTATATCCATTTTCATGAGCTAATTTTCCCTTTTACTGTCTTCCGTCTCTCCTTCCCTTAATTTTTTTCTTGTCTTCTTTCCTCCTTTCCTGCATCCATTGCCCCTCTTTGCTTCTCTCTCTTCTTCCTTCCTACTTTACCAAGCAGTTTATAATAGAAAATATTACTTCTGACTATGCTTCTTCAGGAAATTTTGGGTTTGTTACTTTAATATGGCTTGACTTCACACTGAAGATTTAGTTTGGGTCGATTCTGCATGTGTGCATCATACTTTCCAGACTGAAGGGCAGGGTTGCATGGAATATACATTTCTAATTGGAGATTCACAGGAGCAAGAAAATAAATTAATTCCTACAACACACTAAGCACATTCCATCTCATTATAGTTCAAATTCATTAATATTTAATTATCCAAAGTAATTTCCATACTAAAACCCAAGTTTGGGGAGAGGACACTAGCCACAAAGAGGTTATTCAAAGGTTGTAGATATTTATAGGAAGAAAAATAATGGGAGGATAATTCAACACTATAGAGAATCTTTGTCCAACTGTTCTAATAATTAAACTAGAAACTGCTATACCATCTGTGCCGGGAAGTAGTAACACAATACTTCTATCAGTGATTACAAAGGGCTATGATCTTCATATATAGGCAGAGGAAGTAAATGTGAAGAACATCCAGAGTGAACATGGATCATGGTCTTCTTCTTTTTTTTTGCGGGGAGGGTCACACCCAGCAATGCACAGGGATTACTCCTGGCTCATGAACTCAGGAATTACTCCTGGTGGTGCTCAGGGAACCATATGGGAAGCTGGGAATCGAACCCCGGTTGGCCACATACAAGGCAAACGCCCTACCTGCTGTGCTATTGCTCCAGCCCCAAGGATCATGGACTTCTTGACCTAATAGAGGGACTAAGCAGCTGTACATGCCTGATACTGACCATCTAATACATAGAGGCTTCAGAGCCAAACGGCTGAAACAATGTTAAGGGTAGCAGACCAACTGCAGAGGTTATAAGTCTCTTCCCAGGAAAGGAAGTAAAGGTTTTTACTTAGGAAAAGAGGTTCTTAATTCTATTCACATAATTAATTACCTCCTCTTCAGCAACCATTTAGGATCATTATTGTTATCATCCACTACTATCATTCTGAATTCCTACTTAGGACCTACGAAAATGTTGGATTCATAAATTCTTACCTCTGTGTAGACTTTTTGTATCCCAACACTTAGGGAAGCTATACTACGGACGTGTTTCATCCACTCAAATTTTAACACAATTGTAGTGATGATGGTTATGTTCTTACTTAAATACTTTGCAGAGCCTCTATTTCCCTCTCACTAAATACCACTATTCACTTTGATTTTTTCAAATTGTCATTATAACACTTCATCCTAATAGCTCTCACTGGTCCAGCTTTTCTTTACCTGAAATAACTGGTTTAAGTGTTTCAGTGAGTCCTTCATCCACTGGGCATGCTACCACCAGTGCTTATGTACATAAATAACACAGATTCTGAATAACTGATGATTTGTATCTTCCAAGTAGCACTGTATGCATCCCTTCATTTTTCTGATTACATTTAACTTGGCTTTGTATATCACAGTTAACTATTTACTATGCAAGGAAAAAGATATCTTATTATTTTTAAAAAAAATTTTATTGAATCACCATGTGGAAAGTTACGAAGCTATTTGGCTTAAGTCTCAGTCATACAATGATCAAACACCCATCCCTTCACCAGTGCACTTGTTCCACCACCAAGATCCCCAGTATACCTCCCATCCCACCCCCACTCCCAGCCTGCATGGCTGATGATTTTCACTTTACTTTCTCTTTACTTTGATTACACTCAATATTTCAACAGAAAACTCACTATTATTATTTGGAATTTTTCCCCAACAATTAGACCTGCTGAAAAGGCATCATTTGATAATTTGTTTTCCATTGCTGAGAATGAAGAGCATATGAGGTTTTGGATTTATGGTATTTTGGTAATTAAGTCCAGAGAAATTTCTTTCAAAAATAGCATCATTGCAAGCTCATACCTCTGTTTAGTGGGCCTTATAAGATGGCGGTCGTCACACCGCCGCTGGGGAAAGGAAAGGCCGACAGAGAAAAACCTTTCCCCTCCTGGGGTGGCATGGAGCTGTAGCTTAGTTCACAGTCTAGTCTAGAGACATTTCTGTAAGAAGCCGCTGAATGCCGAAAATAGTTAGTTGGCCTCTGGGATCATGGGCATTCAGGAACGGAGGGGCCGCTTGTGTGCCAGAAAAAGATACTTTAAGAATATTTAAAGTTTCCTTAAACATATGGGGTGGTTCAACTCAAGTATTATCATAAGAATTATTTAACAAAGTATTGGCTGCTCTGACAGCAGCTAATGATGGGTTCTCTCCTCAGGGGATGGACAACTCAAACCAGAATTATAGTGTATTCTAAAAAGTCAAGGAAAGCAAACAAAATTTTTAGGAGATGCACGATTATTTTGTAGAGCTATGTATCAATGATCATGAGTTGAGGAAACCTAGGAATCTACCAGAAAAAAACTTGGGAGACTCTTACAGCATTGCTTTCGTGGCTTATACTGACAGCACACTAGTTTCACTTGAAAAGTTTTCCTTCACTCAATGTAAGTAGACTGTGTTCATCATTCAATCTTTCTTCTTTTTTTTTTTTGCAAATGAAAGCATTTTCTTGTATAAACAAAGACAACTGCTTCACAAAACAGCAGTAATAATAAGTAAGAAAGGGCACTTGACCATAACACAGTTGTAGGTAGTTAAAAAATAAACATCATGGGGTTGGAGACATTGCTCAGTTCTAGAGCACCTGCCTCCTATATATGAGGTTTTGGTTTTGATTTTATTTAATTTTAAATTTATTTATTTATTTTTATTGAGTTACCATGAGATACAGAGTTAAAAAGCTGATCATGCTCAGGTTTCAGTCATACAGTGTTTTAACACCCGTACCTCCACCAGTGCACACTTCCCACCACTGATGTCCCCAGTTTCCCTCCCGCACCCTCACCCCAGCCTGTCTCTATGTATGGCAAGCACTCTATCTCTCTCTCTCTCTCACTTTCTCTCTCTCCCTCCCTACACCCCCTTTGGGACATTATGGTTTGCAGTATGGGGACATTATGGTTTGCAGTATGGGTACTTAGAGGTTATCGTGTTTGTTCCTTTATTTGTTCTCAGCACGCAGTTCTTATCCAGGATGTTTATCATTCTAACCACTGGAAACAACCATCCACCGGTTTAAAGATCTTGGCCATGTAGCTGCACATGGAACTATGTGTTGTATTACTTTTTGAGCGGAGTTTCAGCTCACTGTGTTCAGGAGGCTATGAAATACCCCATGATTAAATTCAAGTCTTTTATATGTTTGGTATTTGTTCCCCTACTTGAGCCATATTTTGCTACCCACGTGCAATGTTTTAAAATGTGAGAAAGTTTGGTATTGAATGGCATAAATGAAGATAAGACTACTTAGAGATAAAAATATAGAGAAAAACAAAGACCTGATCAGGCAGGATATAGTGAATGGCTTTGAAGATTTTGAACTTTATTTTGAGAACAACAGTCATTTTGGAGGTCTAAATAAGAGAGTGAAATAAGAAGTGCTCTCGGGAGTCTAGAAACTATGATATCAAATTTATTTCAACAAACAATATAGTTCTGATGAAAGCATACCCACTTTTGACAAAATGAAATACCCATGTGAGCAGTTCTGGAAAAGGAAATCAGAGAATGTGACTGTTTGTTGACCTGACCTAACCCATGGGGACTTTTCAGCTACGTTCTCCGCTCTCCAAACCTACCCAAGGGCATAACCCTGAAATAATGTATATATTAATATTATTTAGACAGTGTTGCAATTCAACCCAGAAAAATTTCTTAAGATTTGGAGAGCAGGAATAGAAAACTTGTTTAGTAGTGCCCAAAATAAAGTTTCATAAGTTTCTTTTGTTATTAAAACTTTTTACTGGCCAATTTTCCCAAGACCATTTGTTGAAGAGGCTTTCCTTGTTCCATTTCATGCTCTTCTCCTTTGTCGAATATTAGCTATCCATATACCTTAAGATCTATGTCTAGGTTTTCAATTCTATTCCATTTGTCTGAAGGTCTGTCTTTGTGCCAGTATTATATTATCTCAATTACTATAACTTTATAATATAATTTAAGCTTGGGACCAGAATAACTTCCAATCTTCATTGTTTTCCCCCAGGATTGCTAAGGATATTCAGGAAGTTTTATTATTTTATATACATTTCACAGTATTTGGTTTATAACTTTAAAAACAGAATCAATTTTCTGTTCGTTTTGGGGGCATACCTTGTGATATTCAGGGTTTACTCCTGGCTCTGCATTCAGAGGTCATTTTGGGTGGGGTTCACGGAATCATATGGAATGCCACGGATCAAATTCAGGTTAGACACATGTAAGGCAAGTTTCCTACCTGTTGTGCTATCTTGCAAAACCTAAATCTACTTTTAAATTGGTTAAATATTAATATGACATTAGAAACCCTAGAATTGACCAAATCCATTGATATTCTTGGGATGAGCTTCTTGATGTATAAAAATTGTAAGAATAAGGAAGGTAATTTGCTCCTGATTTGAGCTACTACTATGCCTTTAAAATCCATTTGAGGTATATAGTACTATTATATAGAGTTTTCATCTTTGACTATGCCCAAACACTATAAACAGATATAAAATATTTTAAGTTTACCTCAGTTTGCTTCCTTTCCTCCAGTTATTAATCCACGCTCCTCTTTCCATCTTATTAACCCATCCTTCTTTTCTATTTCTTTTCCTCCATAACTTTGTTTTCATATATACTTAATTTTTCAACTCTGACAGAAATGAGCCATTTCTTTTTCCTTTCTGTTAACTGCATTCATCAGTAACTGGGACAAGAGAAAGGTAGGAGATATTCAGAATGCTTTTCTCAAGGGGGGGCTTGTTATTATTAGTGGAAACTGGGACTCAATATTGAAAAACCTAAGTTATTTTTCTAGGTGTGTTTGTAATATAGTGATCAGAAAAAAAATCTTCAACACTTCACAACAAATCTTACTGGATATGCATCACTTTTAAAAATCGGATTGCAGTTTTTTCCCCAATGAGAAAAGAGAAAAACTTTCTCCCTACACAATACCTCAATTATTGTCAAATAAAATCAAGATGATTAGTCTTGTTCTGACATCATGGTTGAGCATAAGTAGGTTAGCCCAACAAAATGTGGGCTTTATGCAAAAGTGAAACAGCATAGCACACGTTTTTATGTCTAATCAATATGCAATTAGACATAGGTATTGTCAGGTAGCAAGTATATCATGGCACAATTTTTTAAAAGTTAAAACCACTGAGGGTACAGGCTGATAATACAGTGCATAAGGTGCTTTCCTTGCATATAGCTGATCTGGGTCCATTATCGGCATCACATATGGTTCCCTATATTCTGCCTGAGGTGACCCCTGAGCACAGGGTCAGGAGTAAACCCTAAACACAGCTGGTGTGTCTGTCAAACAAAAACGTTAAAATATTATAGAGAGCACTTTTCAAAGCTCATTTAACTAAATAGGAAAAAAGAGCAATACAATAAAACTAGTTCAAAAGAGTACTTAAGGAGTAGAGATTTATGTATTCTGTCAGAAAAAATATTAAAATAAGTTAACAAATTAGATATAAAACTGGCTAAGTTTCTTTAGAACAATAAAACCATTGTATTTAGAGTTATTTTTACCATTGGACAAAAATCACTTTCATTCCTGCAAGACAAGCATCTACATGCTACAAGAACCTTAGTGCCTGAAACTTAATCAATACTAAATTAGTTAAGATAAAATTGCATTTATAAGAACAATAATAGTTGGGTGGTCAGATTAGTGATTTTGTTTTAAAGTACACAATTTTCCTTTTGCCTTACGATTAGGTTTTAGATTATAGTTCTTACGAATTGAATACCCTGTTAAATAACACCATTTTATAATTTTTATTCAGCATCTGTTAAAAGGAGATCAAATGGGGGTACAATAAAAAAGAATATACATAAATTTATTGGCACCAATTTCCCAAGATCCCTGAGCTTCTGATGCTCCAACTCAGCAATGCAGAAAGCTCCTTGTTTCACGATTGCAATGAATGATTCATTAGTGCAGCACTATTTTATGCCTGGGGTGAGGATGGTGGCAGATTGGTACATTGTCTTTTTTCCTTAAAATTGAGTAATGATTTCAGGGCTTTTCTTTATTCTCTCTGTGTGGCTTAGAGGAGAGGAGATAGAAATTAATGAATGATTGGCGCCTACTGACTGTGATCCTGAGGTCTCCTAACCCATTTTGGCACCAGAGCAGATTCTTGCAGCCATGCATTTTGACTGCGAACTGAACTACAACCTCATGCAGCCCGGGAAGGGATTTTTTTCCCTCTCCACCCCATTTTTCTGAGCGAAAATGGCGGCAGCGGCAGCAGCCACTCGGTGAGAGCCACCCTCTAAGACCCCTCCACCAGGAGGTAGGACTTTCTTTAGTGACGTAGCCTGTAGGTGATCCTGGGAGGGGAGGTGTTCCCGGCGCGCCTTCCGCCCAGAGATGAACCAGGAGCCGCGGCACGAGAAGCAGAGCCTCCCGCCTACTGACTGTGATCCTGAGGTCTCCTAACCCATTTTGGCACCAGAGCAGATTCTTGCAGCCATGCATTTTGACTGCGAACTGAACTACAACCTCATGCAGCCCGGGAAGGGATTTTTTTCCCTCTCCACCCCATTTTTCTGAGCGAAAATGGCGGCAGCGGCAAAGTCTTCACCTTTACCAAGGAAGAGAAATTATTAGATGATGCTTATTCAGCAGGCCTGATTGTTGGGGAAAATTTCCAATCAACAATAGTGAGTTCTGTATGGAAATATGAAATGTACTCAATATATAGAGAGAATAATGGGAATATCATCAGCTACTTAGAGATGGGGGGAGGGGTGGGAGGGGGGTGTATTGGGGTTCTTGGTGGTGGAACGGGTGCACTGGTGAAGGGATGGTGGTTTAATCAGTATTTGACTGTGACTTAAACCTGAAAGCTTTGTATTTTTTTTTGTTTTCACGGTGGTTCAATAAAATATTTCTTTAAAAAAAAAATAAAAAAAAAATAAAAAAAAAAAAGAAATTAATGAATGATTGTGAACATTGGAATCATTGAGTGTTTGTTGCATCTGGACGTTATTTCTTTAAATCACTGACACTATAGATAATTTTAATTTTTGGCCTCAGTTTTCTCCCCTGTAATACGAAAATACTGCCAAATTATGTTTTGAAATAATTACATGGAGTACATTGTAAAATTGCAATGGTCTATAGTCAAACTTTCATTAATAAATAGAATATAATATATAAATATAAACCCATCCATTTATTTAAGCACATACACACTATTTCATCCTAAAAACAGTCCCTTCAGAATTATGGGCAGATACTCATATCTCCAGTTACATATGTGGTTCATAAATGGAACAGCTTATTTATCTAGATTTGCAATCCAGAGCTTTTTGATCTATAGCTGGAGAATAAAATAAAGTTTTCCCATATAGATACAGTAGAGCTACTCAGTCCTATTCATGTGGCAAAGTGCCTATAGAATATTATGGTGCCTACAGAATGCCTTCAGGCTAAATAAGTTATATAGCTTTTAATATTAATAAGTTATCACTATCACTATCATTATCATCCTGTTGATTGTCGATTTGCTCAAGTAGGCCCAGTAACATCTCCATTCGTCCGAGCCCTGAGATTTTAGCAGCCTCTATTTACTTTGTCCTTCCCAAAGGCGCCATATTAGAGGCTCTTTCAGGGTCAGGAGAATGGTGTCATCATTGTTACTATATTTGGCATATGAATACACCATGGGGTGCTTGCCAGGCTCTCCTGTGAGGGCAGGAAAGTCTGGGTAGCTTGCCAGTTTCTCCGACATGGAGAACTAGCCTATAAGCTTCCAGGAGCTTGGTTTTATAGTCTCTGGATGTTGGCTGCTAATGGGATTAAAAAAGATGCCAGGGGCAGTTTGTGGGTGTGACTGCCTAGCTACTGGAAAATGGGGGATCTGGGGGGAAGAGGCCCAGTCCCGATCCGAGCAGGCTTGGAGATCTCAGCTCCGAGTCCTGCACACCTGATTCCTCTGCCGGTTCCTTCATGCAAGAGGCTCATCTAAGCATGTGGAGAGTGGCCTTGAGCATGGCTGTGGGAGGTCTTCGGCTGCCAGGGCTATACTCAGGGTGGGGAGAGAGACTCAACCCACCCTCTCCAAAGGGCCCTGGTGAAGAAAGCCAGGTGCAAGGGCAAGAGACTCTAGTCTATAATAAGTTACACCAGTCATTAACACTAATCATTCATAAATGAATAAATAATCACAAAAAATCATGTTATTCTAATTTCTTAATAAGAATTGGAAAATATTTTGGTCAAATTTTATATAAATGGTCTTTTTAAACTTCTTGGTATGACCAGGTGAAGTCAAACTGGTACAAGTATCTTCCAGAAGATCTGTTTTCTATTGAAGTAGAGAAGTTTGAGAGCTTCTATGATGATCTACTAGTCTAAAAATATATTAGATTCTCCGCCTTCCTCTACAGTGTCTATAGCTATGTGACTTGCTTTAACAACAAAAAAATCTGAACAATAAGATGTGTAGCACTGTAGCACTGTGTCCCATTGTTCATCAATTTGCTCGAGCAAGCACCAGTAACATCTCCATTGTGAGACTTTTTGTAACTGTTTTTGGTATATTGAATATGCCACGGGTAGCTTGCCAAGCTCTGCTCTGGGGGGCAGAATACTCTCAGTAGCTTTCCAGGCTTTCTGAGAGGGATGGAGGAATCAAACCTGGGTGGCCATGTGCAAGGCAAACTCCCTATCCGCTGTCCTATTGTTCCAGTCCAAAAGATATGTAATGGGCACAAGTCAATACACATTGTTGTCTGAAATGTATTCATTGACTTGGATTGGTCAAACTTTAGTCAAGCTTCTCCTCACTCCCCCACCCCCCACAGGACACTTGTATATGGCTCATCCCCAAGACTAAGCAGTAACTAAGGTAAAAGATTATGTATTCCCTACTCTGTAACAGTCAATAATTAAGATAGAGCGTATGTGTTTCCTATTCCATAATTATTTACTCATTCAGAAAAACAGTTATGAAGAAAAATATTTCTTGTTTGACTACTACTATCTTTCCTCCACTGATTACCTTCCCAGGAAGTGCTCCTGGACAACCTCTCCAGGACAACAAAAACAAACAAGTATTTGTTTAATACTCCCTAAATAAACAAACAAACAAACAAGCACCCTTTTCAGCTAAATTTTGAGAGAGATTCTAAGGCTGAAGTGGAGAACTCTATTGCAATAACAATTTTAAGAATTCAAACAGTTTTAAGGATTGCAAAATAACCAAATATGAGTAATAGCAATTTTTGTGACACTAAATTAATTTTACTGATGTTAATAGATATTACTATCTGGGTTGCATGTTATGCATGTATTTTAATGAGAGAGATTGAATTAGAAGGGAAGAA
This sequence comes from Sorex araneus, assembly GCF_027595985.1. Lineage (NCBI taxonomy): Eukaryota > Metazoa > Chordata > Mammalia > Eulipotyphla > Soricidae > Sorex > Sorex araneus. Next base: position 17,591,470 of record NC_073312.1, read on the forward strand.
AGAGTATAGTTAGTATGTCTGGGCACTCTTTCTTTTATTTAAAAGTAACAGAATAGTATTTGTCAAGCAATTACTATACAGATCTAATCCAAGGAGCATCATTTATTAAATTCTGACTACAACTCGGTAAAGAATATCCTAGTGTATCTCTATTTTATAGGTTTTAAGAATATGAGACTTAAGTAGACTATGGATCAAACATGATGGCTGCTTAGGGCCTATATTGCAAACCATAGCACCCAAAAGGAGAGAGAGAGAGAGTAAGAGGGAATGTGTCTGCCACAAAGGCAGGAGAGAAGGCCTATTGCAAAGTCCCGGGCCATCTCTGCCGCAAGTTGCTCGGGTCCAAGATTTCTGTGTGTATCCTAATTACTTTTTTATAAGGAAAAAACCCACATTCTTCTTTCAAAATGTTGGTGTAAATAGATGAATGTGTAAGAGTTTGGTCTAGACACAGAGGAAGTAAAAAAAGATGAGTGTGGCTCAGAATGTGTTTAAGAAGCTTACAGTCTGAAGAGAGGAGGAGATATCAATAAGCAATTCTAAAGTTACGTTGACTACAAATGACATAGATAGTGCTAAACAAAAAGGTCCATGGAAGTCTAGCAGAGGGGATATTTCTGCCTATGTTGTAGGAGAACCATTCAAATGTCCTTTTACAGTGCTTAGGAGAGCTGGAGTGATGGCACAGCGTTAGGGCGTTCGCCTTTCACTCCGCTGACCCGTGTTTGATTCCTCCACCCCTCTCAGAGAGCCTGGCAAGCTACCGAGCTACCTGTGGTGTATTGGATATGCCAAAAACAGTAACAATAAGTCTCACAATGAGAGACATTACTGGTGCCCACTAGAGCAAATCGATGAGCAACAGGATGACAGTGACAGTGACAGGATTTCTAATGATAAAACAAAGCAGAAACATAGTGGTGAAACAGACAATACAGACTGTTCAATATAATATGTAGAATTTAGGTTCATCCATGACATTGTCCGTAAAAATTCACTGTCACTGTCATCTTATTGTTCATTGATATGCCCAAGTGGGCACCAGTAACATCTCCATTGTGAGACTTGTTATTACTGTTTTTGGCATATCGAATATGCCATGGGTAGCTTGCCAGGCTTTGCCGTGTGGGCGAGATACTCTTGGTAGCTTGCCGGGTTCTCTGAGAGGGGTGGAGGAATCAAACACGGGTCGGCCACGTGCAAGGCAAATGCCCTACCGGCTGTGCTAAATTAGAGTAACTTACAAATAATATAAGTATGTGATCCAAACTAGAATAGCACTATAGCACTGTCATCCTGTTGCTCATCGATTTGCTTGAGCGGGCACCAGTAATGTCTTCATTGTGAGACTTGCTGTTACTGTTTTGGCATATCGAATACGCCACAGGTAGCTTGCCAGGCGCTGCCGTTCGGGCGGGATATTTTCGGTAGCTTGCCTGTCTCTCCGAGAGGGACGGAGGTATCGAACCTGGGTCGGCCGTGTGCAAGCCAAACGGCCTACCCACTGTGCTATCACTCCAGTCCAAACTAGAATAATAAAATAAAATAAATTAGTATATCTGGGGGCTGGAAGAGGAAAGAGAATTTTGAAATGTTGCAGGAGAAATGCTGATATGCTGATATCATACACACACACACACACACACACACACATGAAAACCATGATAGATCTGTGTTCACAGAAATGCAAAATTAGAAATTGACTTTGGTGGATTTAATTTTCTGATGACAATTTTGAAACATATATCTGAATTATTTTTTTATCTTTCATATATAGGTACAAAATTCAGGGTCCTTCACAGATCCCAGAGAGGAAAATGAGCTTTTTACTGCGTGATTTAAATTGTGCTCTCCCTCTCAGCTAGTTTCTCAGTTCCTTTGGGATCCCATGCAGAAGAGACATAAGATTCTGTCATCTAGAAAATAATCAGCTCTTATTTAGAATTTAGATTTGAGGTGAATATAGAGTGACATAATCTAATGTCACTGTGAAGAAGATACTTCATGTTTTGATTAGGAGATTACTTTCGATCATGTGTTGAATGAAATATAGCATCCAAACTGCCAATAGTTGCCCTTTATTTCATGAAAATGTTATCTCTGGCTCTTCCAATCGTAATACTTATCTTCATATCTTCACCAGTGACCCTCTTTGGATGTTAAAACGTTTTTCTGCTTAACTGCACCTGATCAATATTCAGAGTCCAGGCCACCTCGGTTAAACGTGATTCAATTAAACAAATATATTAAAAGGGAAAAAAAGTCAGCTCTAACTATAGTGATTTATATACTGATTATTTTTGTGTGTGTATGAGGGCCAGAGGACTGCTCTCTACTGTGCCTAGGGATCATTCCTGATGTTGCTTAAGATTGAACCTGGGACCCCTACATGCTACACTGGCATTCCAGCACTTTGAACTATCTCCCCAGTTCTATGCAGTTATTCATATCAAAGATAATAAAGGGAAGAAATAGATTTGGAGTTGAAGTAGACAAGCCTGTGTTCAAACCCTAATTCTGTATAGCTGGGTATCTATTTAGTGATCAGTACAAATATGAGTTTGGCAGATTGATGTCTTGAATAAGTAAATTTTGTGAGATAGTCGATCATTTTGGCAACAAAAATCAGTTTTATGTTGCTGGCAGTCCCTCTTATGATATGCATGCACTGTAGCTCTTCTACAATCTCAGAGCTCAAAATAAAAGGTGCCCCAAGAGAGATAAATGGAAAAGATATGAGAAATTTTGACAAATATAGAGAATTCTAAGAATATCAAGAAGTTCAATGAATATATTGATTTCTACATGCAGAATCTGATTTCCACAGTGCTAATCAGCTTGCCAGGTACCTCTTGGAATAGTCAGGGCCCTGTTTTAAAAACTGGAGTGTTGAATTTCTTGACTACTAGGAGGCTTAGTTGAAAAATTAATCTTTGGGATCTCCAAGAAAGATATGGCATCAGTGAGCCTTTAATTCGTTCTGTTTAAAGAACTGAAAGTTTTCCCCAAAGTTACTGAGAATTGTGTAGGAACATTTTTTTGTGTGGTTTCTTTGGGAGATATACAGCATTCTGGTTCTTTTCAGTCTGGTGTCTGCCTGATAGGTATATCCTGATTTTGATCTCTCTCTCTCTCCCCTGTTACATTTAATAATATCAATGAATGATGATAGGATTTAAGAGAGCAATAGAATCTTTGAAAAACAGAAGATTCATAGAACAGACACAGGTCAAGAAGTCTGGAGTGAAGATTACTGAGCTCCAGCCAAAAGGAAGATAATATGCTGATACAGAGAGAGAGAGAGAGAGCTTTAGGAACAAAATGATGAAAGTAGAAAGGGAGCACCTGGGAGGGTCTGGGAAAGGGAGATAGAAGCATGGGGCACACTTGCAGAGCTCTTCCTTGTTCTCTTTAATAGCTATTTGCAGAACTTAGAACTGGAAAGTGATCTATCACCAAACCACTTAGATGAAGGCATCCAATGCAATAAACACAACTCAAATGGACTGTATCCACTTTTCATAATCTCTCTAAATCTTACCATTTTTTCTTCTCATTACAATTCAAGATGCCAGCTGCTTAATTTTCGGTTTTGCCTCTGCTTGGTTAAACTCATCAGTTTCTGTCAGAACCTCCTTAATTGACAAAATGTAAGGCTGTTTACTCATTGCATCCTAATTTATACCTTTCTTGGCCTGATTGAGAGGGAAGAATAAACACAAGCTTGGTTGATATGTGATACAATTAGCGGTTTACAGGCTATCAATGGTGTCTTCAGATTTCCTCTTTGATATATGCTAAATGCCTTGAATCCTGTCTGTCTTCCAAGGGATAGAGAGAAGAAAAAGCATTTGCCAAGTCTTTGAAAGCGCACTAAACAGAATATTAGTTTTATATGTGACCAAATGTGAATACATATCTAAATATGGCCACATATAAATATAAATTTATTTGTTATCATGAAGGAAACTTTATTCTATTGTTCTTTAAGGGGGAGTATTCTTTCAGGAACCACAATAGCCTTAATATGCTCAAGTGCAATGAGAATTATTTTTTACACTCCACCCCTGACTATAAAGAATCGGTCTTTTCAATGAATATATTGGATAACCTGATTTAAATAACCTATTTTCAAGTGTGGTTTCTAAATTAGCAAGAAACACTATCCTCTTCTTTGAGAGTGAGATCATGGGCACGTTTCAAATGCAATAATCAAAGGACTGACCCAAAATTAATCTCTAAAGATAGACAGTTTCCCACACCACAGGCATTATTTCATGTGTTATATTTTTTCTTACTAACAGATGATGTATTAGGATTCTAGAGAACAATAAAGTCATCAATTTTGACTGATAGTCACTTTTCCAACTTGATATTCTGAAATATTTCTTAGCCATTGCCCTGATGCTGGGATTGTTAACCTGCAGACTTGAGTAGTGAAACAAGGCTTGTTAATATTTCATCACTGATAGCCATGAATAATCCTTTACTATCGCTGCTGGAACAAATTACCATACACTTAATGGCTTAATGCAAATAGGGTGTGAAAGGTAGTACAGGGTGAAGGTGCTTTCCTTGCACAGTACCAGCTTGGTTAAACCCCATGCACCTATATGGTCCCCTGAGAACTGTTAGGAGTGATGCCTGAGCACAGTGTCCAGAGTAACACCTGAGTACCAAACGGATCCAAACCAACAAACCAAAACCACAGATTTCCAAAACTGGTTCTGGAAGTCACTAGTTTGCAAAGTATCCCAAAGGACCAAAATCAGGGCTGTGTTAACTTGTTATACAGGGAAAACACCATTAGTTTCGTATTTTTTCAGTTTCTAGAGACTTCCTGAATGTTCCTTAATTTGTGATCTCCTCATTGATCATTATAAACGCCTCTAATCTCCATCACACTGATAAGCCCAATTTCACGTCTTCTGAACCTCTGTTACTCTACCACCCTTGCTGGTGAGATTAATTTCCTGGCTGACATCTCTAGAGCCTTTTGGGAATGAAGTGAATTCCTCTATCTTCCAGCTAGGTTCCAGCATCCTCCAGTGCCAACCTCTGCTACATCAACAGGCCCATCTTCTACCTCCTGAACTATGTCTATAGCCATGTGACAGTTTTTTTACCAAATCTCACACTGATCACAATTATACTTTCTGTCACCGGGTGAAGATCAGTAGGTAAGATAAAGAGTATGTCCTTTCCTAATAGCTCAGAGACCTCCAGGGATACGAACTACAAAGACTCACCCCATCACAGCAGGGCTGTGCCAAATCAAATAGGAAGACCTGCAGAAGTCCACCAAGCACAATCAGTGAAAAAATAACACAGTGCTCACCAGCTCTGTAAATTCTCAGAGAACATTAGTGACACAATGCTGAGAAAGTTTTAAAAGCCCAAAGAAACATTGACAAATATTGTCAATAAAGCACAAGAAAGTGTGAGAGTATAAATGAGAAAAGTATAATCTGAAGTGATAGAAATGAAGAGTGTGGTAGGTGATACAAAAAATATAACAGAAGTTCTGAGCAGCAGAGTAATAACAGCTGTGGAAAAGACTAAGTACCCCCAAAATGAGATGCAGGAAACTTCTAGAAAACAAAAGAAGATATATATGCATATATATATATATTTAAATGAACAAACAGCTTTTTCCAGAGAACTATGAGATGTTTAAGAGAAACATAAAGAGGAATTTGAGAAAAACCAATAACTAAGGAAATTATTAATATGAATTTCCTAAAATTGAGGAACTCAGACATCATTATCTAAGAGACCCAAATGGTCTCAGTAAAGAGACTCAAATAGAAAAACTATCTATATTTATGTAGGTGTCTTCATATATGAGAGAGAACTTTTTATCTCTTCTTTTTTGTATTCTAATCCTATCATAGGAATTTTACCATCAGTTCTCATTCCTTTATCTAAGCCTAATTACCTTCCAAACTTTCCATCTCCAAATACCATTATATTGAAAATTTTAACTTTTTAAAAAAATTCCATGTCAAAAACAGGTAGAAAATTAGGACCACTATTCATTTATCAAAAAAAATGTGTATTTCTACTGGGTTACTTATCTCCCTAGAGGAATTTGAAATTCCATTTTAGTGGCCCCCCCAAAAAAATATGAGGTTCCCCAGAGCTATTGAAGAGGACATCAATTGTTTGAATGATGTCTCTATTTTTCCTCTCTGTTGCTAAGCTTTGTTACCAAACAGCTGAACAGCTCATGTTGCAAGAGAACTTTCCAGGAACAGAATAGCAGATTCCCTAGGAACCAAAGGAATTACTGTGTGAAATCATGAGTATCATAGAGTGAGAAGTAATTATGGATTAAGGGGATACAAACTACCAAGATGTACTGTGTGGCAAGAGCATACTATTTAAAATATTTTCGATTGTTGGGCAATATACAGTGACTGATGAAATTCTCTGTTTTGACTCCTTTTAAGGTTACCTTGAGTTCAGATTCTCAAATCTTAAACTGTTACCATCTAAGGCCTTAGTACTGTTTGCCCCTTGCATTTATGATTTCTTTCGTCTGTGTGTTTGAGAAGCTGGAGACTTCAAACAGAGACTGAAGAAATGTGATCTGCCCTACCTAGCACTGTAGTACTGCACTGTAGCACTCTCTTCCCATTGTTCATCGATTTGCTTGAGTGGGTGCCAATAACGTGTCCATTGTGAGACATGTTACTGTTTTTGTCATATCAAATACACCACGGGTAGCTTACCAGGCTCTGCCGTATGGGCGGGATACTCTCGGTAGCTTGCCGGGCTCTCCGAGAGGAACGGAGGAATCGATCCCAGGTTGGCAAGGCAAACGTCCTACCCACTGTGCTATCGCTCCAGTTCTACCTACCACTGCTATTTAACTTTGTTGATGCTGGAGTGTAGGGAAAAATTTCCCCACCCTATGTAGACTCTTCTGTGTTGGGGCAAGTGAATAAAGCAACCTCTGACAGATTAGAAAATCCCCCAATATAAATGAACATTTGACATGGTTTTAAATTCTAAAGTAAAAGGGGTGAAGCAGAGATTAATATCCTGTGTTAAAAGACAGAAGTATCAAGGAGAGAGAAGATGATGACTTTATGTTTTACTCTGAAAGTGATAAAGATGAGATCTTCAGACAGAAAGAATATGTTTATTGATGAACCTACATCTTCATGACATCCAATAAATTGCATACTTCTAGTTTATGAGAAGGGAAGCAGTGATTGCTCGTACATTAGGAAAAGAGCAAAGGAATGAAACAAGGAAACAAACTTGCTACTCTCAAAGAACTTTATAGGTCTTAACTGTGTTCCTAAATGAAGGTAACAGATTTCCAGGGATCTACAAGGACTCCTTTAAATTGAGTTGTTCACACCCAGCTAAATTCCAAGAGAGCGCTAAGCATAATGAGTAAACCCTTATCTCACCTTTTGTGGGAGACCCTTCCTACATTATCTAATTTGTTTACCATTTCCATTTACCATGTTTATACGTCTACTCAATTTTCAAAAAAAAAATTTAAGTTTCTAAATCATTTTTTTCCATATAATTTAAGGTTTTTATTTCTACTACTCTGACCTTGAAGGTAGAAGTTGATTTGATTATGTTTGGGCTGGATGCTAATAAAGAAAAAAATTAATTAAAATATTTTATTTACATATAATAATATTTTTATAAAATATACCTTAGAGTTTACCAACAATATTCACACCTACCATATCCTTCCTCATATCTAAAATTTAGGGGAAGGAGATTTTGTAAAAGTATAATAAAGAAGAACTAAAGGGAAAGAGACTGTTTTTTTTTCTCCTAGGGAATCTCTTTAGGGATCAGAGTGGGCCTGATTGAATCCTTTTTCTAATTTTTGCAAATAGAGTAATCTCTTCAGGAAGCAGAAAATTTCTGAATCGCTTTACAACTCAGAGTTGTGTTCAAGGTGACCAGCCTGATTCCCAGATGAAAAATGAAAACATCTAGGGAGCACATCTCAAGGTGTAATTATTTGTTTTTGTTTTTCTGTTTTTGAGATAAGAAAAGTTTTATTGTTCTTACAGAGGTCAATTAACTAAACAAATAGCTATCTCAAAACCCAATTGAACTGTGTACCTGCTTTACTGTTGAGATCCTGTCACTTTTATTCTGACTTTGTAGTCCCTTGTGGGCTACATTTAGGCATGTGCTGTTTTGCTTACTCAAAATATACCAGTTTTTAAAAACTTCCACACTTCAATAAAAAGGTTTCATTTTCTTGGTAGAATTTTACTTCTCCTATATTTTATATGTATAGTATAAGACTCCTCAGAATAACTCATGATCTATTATCATTCTCAATTTTACTGAGAGGAATCCATGTATCAACAGTCAAGTTTCCCTGGGTGAAGTAGTAGAGTACATATCTAAGGCTCAGAATATGTATCAACGAGAGGACAGTTTTAACATGGACTTTAATACTTCAAAGTTGATAAAAGCAGAAGGATCAGGAAAATTATCAAATTCAAATCTTGAATGTGTATATAATGAATCCTGGTTTTAGGCTCATTTTACTAGCAATGAACATAGATTGAAAAAAAGAAAAGCTAAACAGACAAAACTATAAATAAGAAACAATACCTTTCTAAAGCAGAGATTAGAATTTTAGAAGCCAAGAAACTAGGTCAAAGATATATTAAACAAGGACAACTGTTCTTGATCCAAGGAGTAAAGTAAATTTTTCCTCAGTTTACTTTTCCCCCAGAAACCTAATCCATACTTTGCTTAGAACTGCAGATAAAATAACTTGTGCCCCAGTGGACCATTTCATGAGGGGATTTTATTGTTTATTCAGGTGCCTACTAGCTTCTAGTCCATCCTTTCTCCCCTGTTCTTTATTAAACACCCTCCCCCTCCTCCACACACACACAACCAGAAAAGAAAAAAACCTTTTTTTGTGACTGTGCATACAAGATGGTTGCATTGAGGACAGGAGTCACCCATATTTCATCCTGTCCATGTGTTGTCAACAAAGCTATTTCTTAACTCGTGACCATATCTCTTGTTTGATTAACACCTGTGTGGGAGTAGAATTGAAATTTAAGCTTACAGATTTTGGATTAGGAGCATCTCATTTACCATGGGTTTACATATTTTGTATTACACTTTCTAACATTTGACACTGCATCACTGCAGCATAGTCTTACCTTGGTGAGGATATGATTATTTGCCATTTTCATTGTGTGTGACTTTGATTTAAGATTAAGAAAACTATCTTGGTTAGAATGACTTGTTTGATATTGTTGTAAGCAGTAAGATGGCAGACATTGGGAGATGTTGGTAATTTAAATTGGGGGATATGTAATCTGAAAGCCAAACCAGCCCAAAAGCATGAAGGTTTTTGACACAAAGACCCTTTAGAGTTGTCAGGAAAACAGAGCGCAGAATTCCTGGTTTCCTAAGTGGACAAGTGGCTAGACCACCTGAGAGGAAAGGCTCCATCTCTGGAACAAAGGTTGTATGAAAAATATCACAAGAAGACCACTGAGTGCTTCAAGGTCTCCCCCTTGGTGATCACAACACAGAGAATGCAGAGAGCAGTTTGGAAAATTGTATATAAACTAACTTGGCAGATGAAGAGGTGTTCACGTCTTCTGCATCTCATCCCTTGAGATGTGCCCTTTGATACATTAGGACACATTCTGGGAAATGGCCTGTAACCACATCCATACTTGAGATGTGTACTGGCTTTTCCATTCTGGAGAATTCTGGTTTTATTTTTTTTAAGTGCATATTGAAGAATGCACTCTCTTCATCTTTCCTTTTATTTCTCCAATAGATTTGTTTTAGCTCACTATGCATTTTCTGCAATTCTTTTCTGTGAGGGAAAGGTGTTGGACCTGAAAAACCTGGGTAAGATTAGCACTGACTTCCTTTCCAACAAAGAGCAGCACCTAGCTCAAACCTAAGTTCATGGCTCCCTTAGAAATCAGGTGACAGGAGTCAACTCCCATGCTAGGAAGAATGACATCATTCCTAAATTTCCCAGGCACTATCCTGGATGACAGAGGTGGGTAGATTTCCTTCCTGAGAAAGAAAATGAATCCCCCTCTGACTCATTTCAGTCAGGATCCCTCCATGTCTCTGCAAATTGCTCCAGTTCATTTTTCGTTATAGCTGTGTAGTATTCCATTATGTATATGTACCATAGCTTCTTTATCCAGTCATTCTTGAGCACATGGCACAGAATGATCTCACTCACATGCAGATGTTGGGGACCAAACAGACAGATAAAGGAGACTATAGGATGGAAAGTTTATGGAATGTTTAAGAATGTTTCAAATGCTGGTGCCTGATTTGATTGATGCCCCTCCTATCCCTACATCTGCTCTATCCCTGACCCCTCCCTTGGAAGGACTTCCTCTTTGAGAAAGCGCTTTACAAGAGCAACAATTATGATAAACCAAGGCCCTCGGCTATATAAAAATCTAAGATAGTTATTTGACCGGATAATGTTATTATTTTCCTTTTGATGATCACTGATTCTAAGCATAAATACTGTACATGGAGGACAGTCGGAGCTCTCAGTCCCCAGAGCTCTTAGCCTCCTGACCCCATGCTTTTACCTCTCTTATTTCTGTCTCTTTTCTTAATATTTGCAGTGTTCATGCCTCAGGCCTATTCACCCAGGGCTGGTCTCCAGCATGATGGTTATAAAAAAAAAAAACATAGTGGGGGAATAACTAAAGTGCAAAGTTATAGAAACCAAGCGTAGGAGAACTGGTACTTAGTAGGAAGCTTGGGGGTGGGGTGAGATGGGATAGATGAGGAAAGAGACCACTTTGCCAACGATAGAGGCAACTGTCCACTGTGGGCTAGGACAAGGTGCTGAAAGGAAGTAAAGTGACATGCATAATACTCTCTTAGTAACGGTATTGTAAACCACGGTACTAAAAGGAGTGGGAGAGGGAAAACAGAAAGAGAAAATACCTACTATAGAAGCAAGTCGGGTGGCGGGAGGAAAACTATGGATATTGGTGAAGGAAGCAGACACTGGTGAAGGGAATTGGTGCTGGAACATTGTACTCTTGAAATTCATTTTTGTTAACTTTGTAACTCTACAATTCACAGTGCTTCATTTTTTTTTTTCTTTTTGGGTCACACTTGGCGATGCACAGGGGTTACTCCTGGCTCTGCACTCAGGAATTACTCCTGGCGGTGCTCAGGGGACCATATGGGATGCTGGGATTCGAACCTGGATCGGCTGTGTGCAAGGCAAATGCCCTACCCTCGGGGCTATCGCTCCAGCCCCCTTCAATTATTTTTTTAAGGAATGTTTTCTGTCAATTTAAGTTATAGCAGAAATTTCTGAAATTTCCTCTCTGTGATACATTATAATGAGTTCCTATATGTAAGTAACCGATGTTTTATTGAGAAACAATTTTTAGAAGAAAATGTTTCAGAGGTCATAGGTTTGGGGGTAAATAGCTGTCTTTGGTCAGTAAATAAATATGCTTGTTTTGACCTTCAAAATTTAAGTAAATATTTTGAACCTTAGTTGCCATGAATTATAAGAAAATAAAATATAATTTTATGTTGAAATATCTTTACCTATAATAGAATATTTTAGAGTCTTATTTTGATGGCTTTCATGAATATAAATTCATTGAAAATATTTTGAAAATATTCTTGCGTGCAATATCATTTTCTGTATATAGAATTGCCATGTCTGACAGTTTCTTTTGACCAAATAATGATCTTAAATAATTTAAATGCAGTTAATTATACAAATGAGCTAATTAAACAAATTGAATGAAGTTATGAATTTTAATGATGTTAATTCTATATGCCTATTTTTTAATTTTAAAATAATTTGGACTACTTTAATATTCTAGAAAAATTAGCCATTAAAATTGCATAGAAACATGTATCTAGTGGTATAATTTTTTTACTTTATATCCAAAGATTCATCCTAATATTGACTTTATTATTTATTTATTACTTTGCTTTTCGGCTCATACCTGCTGGCACTCAGCTCTATGCTCAGGGATCACTACTGGCAGCCTGAGAAGGCTATATGGGGTACTGCCATTTGAACTGGATAAGCCATGTACAAAGCAAGTGCCTTACCCACTGTGTTATCACTCTAGCCTCATAAAATTGGTTTTAAATTCTATTCATAAATTATTTGTAATAATTAAATTAATATATTAACATTAAAGTTTATTTTTAAAAATCCTTTATCCCGATAAGTAGTATCTTTAAAAAGAAATTTTATTTTATTTATTTATTTATTTATTTATTTATTTATTTTTGCTCTTGCTTCAGTTGCATTCCTCTGGTCTTGATCCCAATTTCTGGAGTGAGTTCTCCATTATCCAGTCTTTAAATATTGCAGTTCACTATTGTTGTAGTTCAGGAGTGCAGGATGGCAAAGTGTCTCCCATGTTTAAATTTGTGGTTAACTCTCAGGTCAGCTGACCACCTGCTCCCACACCTCCATACAGAATTTTAAGTACATCTCGTCTCCTCTTTTAGGAAAATTATCCTTGTGTTTACATTCATATCATTCTTGGCCTCTGCATATTTGGTTTGTGGGTATAACACAATGGCTAAGTGAAAGTAAGTTCTTAAAGCAAAAAAAATCTCTCTAGAAGAACAAGTGACTGAAATGAGAATCTTTTTCTCAGGATTCAAGCTCTCTTCCAGTGAAAAAAATTCAAACGGCTTTCTCTGTCAAGTCCCATTTTTTGAGGGAATTTGACATATACCAAGATATTGTCACCTTCCTGTGATTTCTTATACTGCTTCATAGTCACAGAGTTTTGTTATGGAATGTTCTGTTTGTGAACATACTGGAGTTTTTATTCTAGCCATATTCAAGATAAAAAATTAAGTTTCAGGTATGGGATAGTTGCTACATTATCTTGGATTATCTTCCTTCCTACTTCCCATTAATGTTGATACCATACTAATCTCTCTTTCCTCTTGGTATAAAACTTAAGACTTGGTTCTCAATTCCTCCATAATCTTTGCATTTGTCTCTTTTCGGTCTAACCTCTCAATAATTGTCCCAATTAACTCTCCCACATCAGTCCACTTAATTTTTGGTTTATAAGACATTGTCACTTTGGGGGATAAGTAAACTTTTACTTTACTTTTCTTCCAGAATATCATTCTACTAAAACAATCTTTGTAATTTGACATATGTGATGAATATCTTAGTTATGACTTTTCTTTTTATAGTGCTAGACAAATGTTTTGATCTTTGTCTTCTTTCATAGTATGAGCTTATGCTCTTTATTGAACCAGTTTCCTTAATGATTTTTTTATTAATGTGACACCGATCTTGCATATTTTACATATTGGTTTTACATGATTGGCTCTGGTTCTTCTTTATACATCATAAAGAGGCTCCTTTTGTAATTTATAACTAAGCATTTTGTTAATTTTAAAACAAATTTAGTGTTAATTAATGCTTATTGACTTCCTCATTCCTTTGGATTTTTTCTTATGGTAGAGTACACAAATACATTTAAATTTTATTTTTTTTCTTTAGTTAAATGGCTTATAGAAAAAAGCTGATGCTTGGCAGTTATAATAGTGCAATATGTATAAGAGGCTGCCTTCTACATGATAATACCTACTGGACATCAAGTAAAAACTGATTAGCAGAGATATGTATAATGCTGTTTATGATTTTATGATGTGAGATTCATTTTAATCATTGATTTTTAAATTTTTTTCTTTTTGGGTCAAACCTGATAATGCTCAGGGGTTACTCCTCATTCTACACTCAAGAATTACTCTCTTGGTGGTGCTGGGCCCACAGCCTCTTTATAGGACCTACATCACCTCAACAGGCCCCCCAACTACATCTTAGGCCCTTTGCTTGCTCTTTCAAGCTTACAGACCAGTATCTACACCTTGTGCCTGTAACTTCACTTGCCATGCAGCCATGTTTACTTTATTTATCACACCTCACACTTCACACACTTATATTTTCTGTCACTAGGTGAAGACTGGCAGAGCAAGAAAGGAGCAACATTCAACCTAATCCACTACTGACATCCAATGGTGCTAACTACAGAGATTAACCTCCAGAGCACAGCAAACACAATAGGAAGCTGCACAGAGGCCCTCCAAGCTTAATTAATAAAAATAATAGCACGGAAGGCTCTATCAGTACCAAACAGCTCTATAAACACTCAGAGAATGACCTTAAAGACACAATGTTGGAGATGTCTTATAAGCTCAAAGAGACAATCACACAGAGAGAAAAGCATAAGAAAGACTGAGGGCAAAAAAGAGTTAAAAGAGCATCTTCATAAGATAAGACAAAGTTCCCAGCACCTTGCCACTGAGTATGGCATTTGCTCATGGCACTTATAGTCGCCTCCTCTAGATGAAGAAAAGTCTCTTTATTCCTTGCTTGCTAAGGGTTTTGTACTTTCCTCAATAATAAATTAATATTTTGTTTATATTGAATGTTCTTTTATGTCTATTCATATTATTTCTTTCTATTAATTTTTAGAGCCTGGCAAGCTACCCGTGGCATATTTGATATGCCAAAAACAGTGACAAGTCTCACAAGGGAGACGTTACTAGTGCCTGCTCGAGCAAATCAATGAACTACAAGACAACAGTGCTACCGTGCTACAGTGCAGATTTTCATGTACTAATTAACATGTATACTTAAGCATTTTCTACAATATAATATTTTTAGCATAAAGTCAATGTACCCCTTTTAGAATAAAATATTCTTTTATACTTTTACAGCTCTATTTGTACTTTTCTCAATTTTTAAAAATTCTCCACTCTTGGGGCTGAAGCGATAGCACAGTGGGTAGGGCGTTTGCCTTGCATGTGGCCTACGCGGGTTCGATTCCCAGCATCCCATATTGTCCCCTGAGCACTGCCAGGAGTAATTCCTGAGTGCATGAGCCAGGGGTAACCCCTTTGCAATGCTGGGTATGACCAAAAAAGCGAAAAAAAATTCACCACTCTCACACTTACCAAATTATGTATTTTTAGGATCTACCAATTTCACATAGATTACAGAATTTATTAGCACAAAATTTTTATAATATTAACTTGTATACCTGTAAAAAGAGAAAGATATGTAGAATTTTTTAAATAAACTTATCATTGATTTACAGTTCTGTGAAAATTCAGAAGTTTAGGTTTTCATCTCTGTGTGTTTATAGGTCACTATGTCCATAATGTCCATAATAACAATATTATCTCTCTCGTTTGTGGGTTCTAAAGAAACATAACAAGAGAACAAAAAATAGCCAAAGGAATCCCAACTGGATGTTTTTTTCTATAGATCTGAGCTTATTTGCGGTGGTGGGGGGGGAGGAATAGGAGGGCTCCTTGGAATATTGGTGCAGAGAAATGGGTACTTTGGTGATGGTTATGGAATTAGAATAATAAGTGCATAAAAGCAGTGTTGGTACCTAAAGAAAAGTGGGAAAATTAATCAGAATAAAAATTTAAGCTTGGTCTGAGCTGAGGTCCATGAGACAGGCAGATTGGCACAAGCAAGTTTGTCTAGACATTTTAAATATAGTGAACTTGATCTCTCACTCAAGTGAGAGAAGGAATCCGGAGTTCTGACCTCCGTCAACGGTCAAGAATCAGGGATGCTGTCTCATTTGCCAAGGCATCAAAAATCAGATGGGCCGGTCATGTAATGCGATTGAGAGATGACTGCTGGACTAGAGCTGTTACGACTGGATTCCACGGGACGTCAGAAGACCTCGTGGCCGCCCACCAACTAGATGGTCAGATTTCTTTGTCAAATACCTGAACGAATGATTTGAGGCTCTTCCTGTTCCTGGAGCAAGCAGATATCATTGGGCTTCACTAGCATGAGACAGGAACAAATGGAGATGCTACTGGCGCCCGCTCTAGCAAATCGAAGATCAACAGGACGACAAGTGATACAAGTGATACACGTGAGCTTGATCCATTGAGTTTGGAAGACGCTGCTCTTCTTGCAGCATGAGGAATCTGTTGAGGGAGTACTGCGACAGTTCTAAGAGATGATGATGGAGCTGGGGACATGTTGACAGTGAAGTAGGGAATAAAGGGGTTTCAGACACTTTCAAGAAGACAAAATCTCTAGCTAGGATACACCATCAACTGTTGTGTTGTGACAAAATACTGAGTTTTGGAAACTGTTTGATTGAGTAGAAAGTGACTCTGTTCATTTAAATGGAGAGAAAAGGAGAGGAAAAAAGTGGCAGGGGCAATTTTTAAGCCCATTTATGGGGTATGTACATGACACAGAACATAGATGTTCTATCTGTGCCTAGGGAGATCAGCTCAGACTAGGCTGGTAACTTAAATTTCAAAGCAACAGTAAAACTTGTTATTTACTGCAGGGTTTCTCAAAGTGTGGCTTGTTTTTTCTACCAAGAATTAAAAAAATATTTAAAAAAATCTCTGCATCTCTCTCCTGTGACCCAAGCCTCCCTATACTGCTTTGTGTATCAGGTTCTCCTGGGTAGAGTCCAGTGGCAAAGATTTAGTTGTGCATTTGAATCTCTTTACTTTCATTTACTCTTTGCTGACATGATTTCTTCCTCTCTAATGTAATAATTATATTCTGTGCACTCCATTCCAGAGTTGCCTGTACCCAAATTCAGGATAAATGGTTTTTCTTCCTTTGTGGTGGGATGCTCTCTCTTCCTCTCTCCTCTCTTACATTTCCTAAATAAAACAGAATCAGAGAGAGGGAGAGAGAGAGTGAGAGAGAGAGAGAAATACAATCAAAATACAATCAAGCTAATAGGGTTGGATGAAGGTTGAAGGTTAAATTTGTAGCTGATATTTATTAGCTGTACAAAACATCGTAAACAATAAATGTAAGCTCTATCCTATCACTGTATTACTGTCACTGTCATCCCATTGTTTATTAGTTTGCTTGAGTGGGCACCAGTAATGTCTCCATTGTGAGACTTGTTGTTACTGTTTTTGGCATATCCAATACGCCATTCGTAGCTTGCCAGGCTCTGCTGTGTGGGCAGATAGTCTTGGTAGCTTGTCAGACTCTCTGGGAGGGACTCTATCCTATATTCTTCTTAAAAGACAAGTTCCTAGACTCTTTTGCAGAATTTCTTTTTTCTCTCTTTCTTTTTTAACTTTGTTTTTGTTCTTTGTGCCACCCTGCCATGCTCAGGTGTCACTCCTAGCTCTGCACTCAGGAATCATTTCTGGTGATGCTCAGGGGACCATAGGGGATTCTGGGGATTAAACCCAGGTCAGCCACATACAAAGCAAATGCAGTCCCTGAGGCCGAATTCTTAAGCTCATAATATTACAACATAAATACACATTTGAATGTGGATGTACTTGACCTTTCTTGAACATAATTCTGTGTTTCTAACCTCACAAGCGTCCGTATCACCTAGTAGACTCTGTAAAATATGCTTACACTTGACCTTAACACAGATCTCAATATTATAATCTCTTGGTCCAGAGATCAGGAACTTTTTTTTCTTTTGTAAAAAACAAGCTCACAAAGTCTAGCACTGATTACCAGTCATCTCTCAAAAACTAGGATATGATGTATTATGATTTATTTTAAATGTCAGAGATAACTAGATATTCACCATTTTTTACCCTTTCAAAACTGAAGTTTTACTCTTATATTTGATTGTTGATCTGGCAAACACCTTTCCAGTTAGATACACAAGTAATTAAGTTTGTATAATTGAGTGTGAATGGAGTTAAAGCTTTTATTAGTCCTCTAGTTTCTCACTTTTCAATTCATGAGGTATGAATCACAACCAGGGTGTAAGAATGGTATTCTCATTAGAAAGGAAGTTTACGATTTCTTGAAATGCATACGAGAAGAAGGATGATTTAAGATATGAGTAAGAAGCAAACTTTTAATTAGTTAAAGTTACAGAATTATGAGATTTCTTATTAAAGCAGCTAGTGTGAGTCTATCTGCTCTTACATGAGAAGTCTTACATGAAAAGTCCTTTAAGAATTTTCCTGTAAAGAAATATCCTTCAAAGACCTTTGAGGAAATATGCCATCCCATCAGCTTCAGAAAATAGACACCTAATAAATAAATTAATCTATTATTCAGTTATATGATAGAAAGCTATATCCATCTGATGCACCATTTCAGTGTTTGTCTTCTATATATTTATACTGGTCTATGTTTTTATATTGGTTACTTAGAAATGATATAAAATGCATACTTAGAAAATTATGTATTTAGAAACCTTCAATTTCTCAAAATCAGGGTTGGAGAGATAGTACAGCAGATAGGGTACTTGCCTTACATGTGGTAAACCCAGGTTCAATTCCTAGTTCTATATGTGTCCCCCTGAGCACCCCAAAAGTGATTCCTGAGTGCAGATCTAGGAGTAACCCCCAATCACAGGTAGGTGTAATCCAAGAACAATGACAACAACAACAACAAAAACCTAAATTCTTCAAAATCAGCATCTTTCAGATAGGTCTTACTTTTTATTAGTTCAGATGCAGTTTAGTGGTTTAAGCTTTAAATAGAAGACAGCCTATATTTTTTATATCCTCATCCAATCACCTAGTTTGATAAAATACAAGAGTAAAGCTTCTAAACTATTAATTAAGGACATAAACCTTTCACAGATTAATGGTGTAAATATAAATATTCACCATTTGTTTTTAAAGCAGACTGACTAAATTTACATACAGATTACATTTGAAATATATTTAATATTTTATTTTATCCTGATAGCTTCACAGTATTCATTTTTTATGACAAAGTACACCTATTTTTCTCATCTACATGGTAATGTGAGAGTCCTAGTCTGGATAGACTGTGAAACATTAAAATGAAAATTGTTTCTAAGAAGGACGGATATGTTGAAGAGAATTTCAAGAATAAAAATAAGAACTAGGTAGGTAGAATTGTTTGAGTTAACTAACTCATGTTAAATCTGCTTCTCTTCTGCTCTTATAAAAGTTTTCAGGGCCGGAGAGGTAATACAGAGGAGAAGGCACTTGACTCACATATGTTCAACGAGGGTTTGATCCTTTGCATCACAGATGGTCCTCTGAGCTTGCCTGTTTTCTAAGTGTGGGACCAGGAGTAAGCCCTAAGTAGCACTGAGCATGTCCACTCCCCCCAAAATATTTATAGATAGGGAAGGGTGGGGAAAGTTGATTATCAAGTTTTCATATTTGATGCCAATTTTTGATTTGCATGGTCTCATCTTGAACTTTGCTTGGAAAAGATGATAATTTCCTTTCCTGAAAGTTTATTTGCACCCATGAGTGCCACAATACACACACACACACACACACATACACATGAGTGTGCATGTATACACATTCTTATCTTCCTTGGCTAAACTCTTTCACAAAGGCTGACTATGTGTAGATTAGAGAAAGGCTAAGCCCTCATATTCTCTACTAACCTCTTTAAAGAAGTTTTGAGAAACATGGACCAGTAGTGTTAGTTTCTCTGTGAATCTGTTAGAAGTTTGGATATTTAGAGTCAACCAGACCTATTACAATATAAACCAAAGGATAGATTCGCCAATTTGTTCTTTATATATTTAGTATGCAATAAGCATACATGTGTTTAATATTTAACACCTTTAAATCAATATATGCTAATTTTTGTTACTTAAAACTTTATATTATACTTTGTTTTATATCTTTCACTGATAGTTTTGATAACAAAACCAAACTTTGTTTATTTTCTGGGTAATATTATATATGACTCAGTTTATAACCATACTTTGATTTCTTATGGAAATGGAGCCATAATTCATAAATAGAGAATGATGCATTAGCAATTCACAGAATTCATTGGCAAAAGTCCCTTTACTATTTTTGCTCTGTCTCTGCTACACCTGTTCTTTTGAAAAGGGTTCTTTCACTGCCTTTTTCCCATAAATGTGATCTTAGATAATCATTTGAATCATTTGACATTTATTTCTTCAACTATTTAAAAGTGGGTGGAGGGACCAGGGATGCAGCTGAAGGGGCAGAGCATATGCATTGCAGGTACAAAGTCCTGAGCTTAATCATCATAACTTTGTGGGTCCCCTTGGCACAGCCAGGTGAGGCCCTGGTGATTCCCAAAAATGGGCAAACATGGCCAACTCTCCTCAAAAATAATGAAAATTAAGTTGTACTTTTGGTTCCTGTAAATGTGATGACAATAAAATGAGATTATTATTTATATTTTCTCCTCTGAGCTTGTGTTTCTTCTATCCTACTTATTGTCTAAAGAACCAGAAATAAGGAACTAGAGAAATGGTCCCTGAAAGTATCGTCTTATCCAAGGTCAGGGAAAATGGGCCAGGAGGACTGGTCAATAGATGGAAATTACCACAAGGGTGTGGGGGATGAAGGGCAGTTAAGATAGACGAGGGTCCATTATGATATTATTTGGAAATGATCAGGCTGGACAAGAACTGAGTGTTGAAACTAGGTAAAGAGATATACATCTTTCCGTATCTCTGTTGCAAACCATAATGTTTAAAATGAGAGAGAGAGAGAGAGAGAGAGAAAGAGAGAGAGAGAGAGAGAGAGAGAGGTGCCTGCCATACACACAGGTGGAGTAATGGGTGGCTTGTTGGGGCAGGAGGGAAACTAGGGACATTGGTGCTGGGAAATTATACAGGTGGAAGGATGCGTATTGAAATATTGTATGATGGAACTCCAATCACAAACAGCTCTGTCTCACGATGATTTAATTAAAAAAAGTTTGTTTTTTTTTTTTACAAAAGAACCAGAAATAGGTTTTAGAGGATGATAGTTAATTTCATGTATCAACCTCTCTTGATCCTGGAATGCCCAGACATTTGACCAATATTATCCTGGACGTTTTTGCAAGGGTGTCTCTGGATGAATTTAAGATTTGAATTGGTAAACTGAATTTGACAAGATTTCCCTCCTTATTGCAAGTGAGCTTCATCTAGTTAAAAAATTACATTGAACAAAAGGATGGAGTCAAAGGTAATTCTCATGCCTAACTTCTTTTCATTTAGGACACCAGCTTTTGCTGCCTTCTGACATTAACTTCAGAATTTGTGGTTGATGATCTGTCTCGTTTTAGAATAGTTGAAAATCTCAGTTGGGATTACTGATAATAAAAAAAATCAATCTTCATCTGTAACGAGTTTTTACTTTTGAGACAGGATTTCTCTTCTGACACTTTTCCATTCCTCTTCTCTATCTACCTCCCCGCTCTAGCCTTTCAGCCGCACTGAAGTGGGATGCGCAGACAAGTTTTTCTGCTGCCTGGGCCAGTGATAGAACATAGCTCTGGTAGATGCCATTATGCCATAAGTAGGAGGAGAAAACCTTAAAAATAAACATTTGGAAAGGACTACAGCATAATACTTTATATTCAGCTATAGGCCTCTAACACTCAAATCAAAGGGCAGTAAGAAAACTCACAACTCAGTTTCTCCTGAAAAGAGTTTCTTGGAAGAGTGCCAACTCCACAAAGTGTGTATGAAATAAGATACTTCCCTTGACTTATAATGTAATATCCTAATTAGTTCTAAGTCACTAGCTATGATGGAAAGATTTGCTTACTTTGCCTCTTTGATATATATTTTAACACAATTCTTTTTCACCACCAGAATTTGCCAATGCTACATAATGAATTTTTGATTTTGTGCAAGATAGGAATCATGCAACAAATGATCCTATAAATGTGTTCTGAATCTTTCAGAGCATGTAGTCATGAATCTAGCAATTCATGATATTTCATGTCTTCATTAGACCCAGTTAGCACATCAATATGATGTTTGCTGAACCTGACAAGGTGATAAGTTATACTTGTATTTGCTATTTCCTGCCTCTGGTTATTGAATGAACTAATGAGGATGGATAAATATCTGCATTATTAAACTAAATGATGAGTTTTCACAAGTATAGTCTACTGATTTTCTGACTCATATATCTCATGCTAATGGTGCAAAGAACACCGCCAGCAAGCACAGAATGATCCCTGTCAAAGCCAATTAATATGTGTATATTTTTCTAGGATGAGAAACAGGGTACTAAACTCAACAACACCTAGGGGGCCTTTCTAAATTCTGTTCTACTTTGGAATAATAATGAGCTCAGTCTAAGGGACGGTTTTAAGGTCCTCATCTTCCACCATAGGGTCACTGCCAGAAATTAACCCTTTTCTGATATGTGAATTTTCACTTAGTAATATCTGTGCAAAAAATTAAAAAAAAACAATTGAGAGGCATAAACCTTCTAAGCTGAGTTTAATCATCTCTCATGTAAATATTTAAGTATGATTGTGAAGACAGTTTGACCAAGTTCATACTCAGCACTAGGTTAATTGTATTTGCTTTTGGCACCATGGTTGCCCCAGCCCCTGACATTATTCCTTCTCTAATCCACTGAAACCACACCAGCTTTCAATGACCATTTTCTTTTTTATAACTTTGCTATCTAAATATATTCTTATAAAGAACCAGAACAACTCATTTTATTATGTCTAAATGTCATTTTCACAATCTTTTTATTCTTTTTCTGGTTTAAAAAGTTCCTCGGTAAATGTATATGTGTGTTACATATTAATGTGTAGTGTAGGACTGTATTTCTACGTTGCACTGCAATAGATATCTTCACCATACTTATAAGATAGTTTACTTCCTCTTGTTTAAATTATTGTATAGTCATTTAAAATGGTTCATTTTTGTCTCTTAGTTTAAGGAAATTCTAACCAGTGTTGAAACATCACTATTGTTGGGAAAGTCAAGTTTTTCTGGATTGCTAGCAGTCTGAGTATGAAGCTTCTGAAGATATAAAAAAAGTGATGGACGGTGACCTGGTTCAGTGTAATATAGGCCCCATATAGTTTTCTCACATATAGTGGCCAAAATACATGGAGGAGGTAAGATTGAATGCCAGATGGCCCCTGGCAAATGCAGAATAAGGGAAGAGAGTTAGCTTAAGTGGCCACATAGAAGACAAGTGACTTACCTCCTGTTCCATCTCTTCAGCCCGCATGTAGAACACTTGAAACATTGTGAATAGTGCATTATCCAAAGGTCTTTTTTCTGAAGTAAGAAGATCTACTGTCTTGCAACATCATTTCTATTATATTTTGTAAAAGTACAAGATATTTTGGAAATGTCAGACTGCAGTACTAATAGGCACTATTTATTGCTCATCCTGTATAATAGAAAATGCTTAGTTTATTCTCATAATGTGAAAACAAGTTTATTATCTTCATCACTCATTAGTTTTGTGCCAGAAATTCCTTTAGGAAGTGGAAGGTAACCAATGGATTTGGAGGGCACACTTCCTTGAGAACAGTTTTGAGTTAATGTATTAAGATGAGACTTATATTTATAACTCGTGGCTTAGAAATGTGCTAAATGGACAGTTTCAACTCTTTCCAGCATAACCAGCTCTTGATTTGCATGATTAATGCTACAGACGATGGGTCAAAAACTTTGACAAATGATCAAATATTCTTAGAGATAGCCTGACCTTCATAAGCATAATGCTTTGAATTCATAATAACAACTTAAATAGGCACCTGTCCTTAACTACTAGCAACTTGATTTTATTATTTGTTACATATCTCCCAGGAAAAAACTATGGGTAGCAGAGAACAAATCTATGCTATTGTTTTTATAACCACTATTCTGTAATCTATTTTATTGATTAATATAAAAAGTATGTTTCCTATGGATTGGAGGCAAGATGGCACTGACGCCGCCCAAACCCCTCACACTCTCCTAAACCCGGCTCACCATCTTGCTTTAGACAATGTGCAGCTCAGCACGCCAGGCATGGAACTCTACATGTGATCCCTGCTGGAACTCTACACGTGACTCCTGATGCACATCGCCAGATGTTTTGCAAGATTCAGACAGAATGGTGTTGGCAGGGCATGGAGAAACTGCGGTGGTAGCCGCAGCATCGCCGCCTGCCCTGGCCAGGCCAAGTAGCAGAGCTGTCAGACATAGAGCCGTGGCAGCAGTGCACACAGTGGCTCATCCACTGTGGGGTGCTGTTCGACAACCACTGGGTGACCTGGGACTTGACGCAGGTGTTCGACCTGGCACGACCCTCCTCAATAGGGTCCTGCTATGCCAGCTGCTCAACAACTTCCGGGCGCACTCCATCAACCTCAAGGAGATCAACCTGAGGCCACAGATGTCCCAGATGCTGCCCAGAGACGCAGGCAGGTACGTGTTTGTCAGGGTGCAGATCGTTACAACATGCCGCCTGAACGGCAAAGCCTGGCAAGCTACCCGTGGCATACTTGATATGCCAAAAACAGTAACAACGACAGTTCTCATCCTCCAAGAACCCCCAATATGCCATCGGGCTACACTAGCACACGACAGGAACAAATGGAGACATTACTGGAGCCCCCTTGAACAAATCAATGAACAACGAAATGACAGTGATACAAGTGGTAATGGAAAGTAAGTCTGGTGAGAGGATGGCTTTTTATCTGATGGCCCCAAGTTACACATCCTTGGACCCAAGTATTGGACCATCTGGACCATCGAGTGTCACTGAGAGAGACCCTGGGCCCCTGAGCTCTACTAGGATATCCTTCCCCTTCCTAAAAGGATATAGGAATGTTCTTCTCCTCTTTCTACTACCCTGCAACCTGATGTCCATACTACCCACACCATAAGTCTTTATTGAGCATCCCTAGACTATATTTACATTTTTCCAGTGGAATTTTTAAAACTCAAGTTAGTAATAACAAGTCAATAAGAAAAATGATCGGGTGCCTCTCTGCCACCTAGCAGAGAATGTAGATGGTCTCTGCACCTAACTAATTTCACTGATGTTCAGATTCCACAAATGTGACCAACGTCACTGGATTTCTCCTGTTTCAGATAATTTTCCTTTCTGAATTAAATTCATGGTTCTCACATTATTTGGGGTGGGGATATCAAAGAATGATTCATCGCTGTTCTTTGACATCATTCCCTGTCATTAATTTTAGCTCTTTACTCTGCCCTGTAATTTTTTGTACGATGTATTTCCAAAGATTTTTATTTTGAAAACACATGCTGGAAGCATGAACTAAATAGTGTATGTTTGTCAAAAGTTGCTCTCTAACTCATTGCATTCCTGCCCTTGAATGGCTTTTACTGATGGCTTCACTTGCTGATCTAAATATGTCATTCACTGCATTTTAGGGAAATACATACTAATGTGCAGAGTAAGCACCTTAGAGAGAAATGTTTTTATTTGTATTTTATAAAAATGGAGAAGATCTCATTTTAAACCTGAATATTTTATTGCATGGATGCCTATGATCATGCTGAGATTAGTTATATCTTTCATTGGAGTTTTTAGTGTTCTTCCTCCAAGTTTCTGTGCATCCATTTCTTTGCCTGCCCAATTAACTAATATATAAATTTCTAATCTCCCACTTTTTTTGCAAAAATGGCACTGCATCAGTAAGTTATTTGGGATTTTGTTTTACTATAATTATTATTCTTAAAAATCATATATCTTTGAATTCATGGGTTAATGCTTTTAAAAACATATTTTAGGATAAATTTCCAGGAAAATATTTAATTTTTTTCATTAAAGATTATGAAAAATATGAGGGAAACATGAGCACAAAAATGTATAAATCTGTAACTGTACCCTCACTGTGACTCACTAATAAGTAAATTTAAAAAAAGATTATGAAAAATAAAGAACATTCACTGTCACTGTCACTGTTGTCCTCATTTTGCTTGAGCGGGCATCAGTGATGTCTCCATTGTGAGACTTGTTACTGTTAGTGGCATATCGAATACACCACGAGTAGCTTGCCAGGTTCTGCCATGCGGGCAAGATACTCTCAATAACTTGCCGGACTCTCCAAGAGGGACGAAGGAATCGAACCTGGATCAGCTTTGTGCAAGGTAAACGCCTTTTTGTCTCATAAGGTTTGGAGTTTAACACTAAACAAGTGCTGAATTGGGGCCAGAAATTATTATAGCAGTTAATAAATTTCTACTTTCTCTCTTTCCTTCCTTCCTTCCTTCCTTCCTTCCTTCCTTCCTTCCTTCCTTCCTTCCTTCCTTCCTTCCTTCCTTCCTTCCTTCCTTCCTTCCTTCCCCCCTTCCCCCTTCCTTCCTTCCTTCCCCCCTTCCCCCTTTCTTTCTTTCTTTCTTTCTTTCTTTCTTTCTTTCTTTCTTTCTTTCTTTCTTTCTTTCTTTCTTTCTTTCTTTCTTTCTTTCTTTCTTTCTTTCTTTCTTTCTTTCTTTCTTTCTTTCTTTCTTTCTTTCTTTCTTTCTTTCTTTCTTTCTTTCCTCTTTCTTTCTCTTTCTCTTTTTCTTTCTCTCTTTCTCTCTTCCTCTCTCTTTCTCTCTCTCTTTTCCTCTCTCTTTTTCTTTCTCTTTCTTTCTCTCTCTTCCTCTCTCTTTTTCTTTCTCTCTCTTTCTTTCTCTCTCTTGCTTGCTTTCTCTCTTTCTTGCTTTCTTTCTCACTTTCTCTCTCTTTCTTTCTTTCTTTCTTTCTTCTCTTTCTTTCTTCTCTTTCTTTCTTTCTTTCTTTCTTTCTTTCTTTCTTTCTTTCTTTCTTTCTTTCTTTCTTTCTTTCTTTCTTTCTTTCTTTCTTTCTTTCTTTCTTTTCTTTCTTTCTTTCTTCTTGCGTTCTTGCTCTCTTGCTTCCTTCTTTCTTGCTTTCTTCTTTCCTGCTTTCGTTCTTTCTTTTTTCTTCCTGTATGTACCCTGTTTGCTTGAGTTGATGGTAAAAAGTTCTGACTTCTTTGTTGTTATTAATGACTCTAGTCCTAGTGTTCAGGGGACAGGTGCAACTTTTTGTATGTTTTTTGGGGCCACATTTGGCTGTGCTCAGGGCTTGTTCTTGGCCTTGCATTCAGGGTCACTCCTAGCAAGACTCAGAGAACCACATGAGGTTTCAAGGAACGAACCAGAGTCAGCTATGTGCAAGGCAAGTGGCCTACTTTCTGTATTATGTCTCCAGTTCCTGAATATGAGTAATTCTACCCGAGATGTCTATTATGAGTTACCAGCTACCTGCTCTATTAAGTACATTAGGGTGACTTATTTTCCATGATGAATGAACTGACTTCTCTGGCTTGTAACTCAGGAAGCATAAACATGAATGCTCAAACAAATTCAGTTGTGGCTTGTCATGTGATACTATTGTCTCTGGCAATAAACAATCATGATTTTCTTTATGTAAATCTCTTTCCTCCCTTGCATAATGATAATAGGCTTCTCAATATCTTTTTTTTCCTCACATGCTACCTATTACAGTATCAGCCATTCATAGTAGAATCTTCGTAAAATAAATCTTTCTCTCTTCTCTATTCCAGATGGCTTTCATAATTGGTTTATTACTTTTGCAGATGTTACAGAGAAATTTAGAAAATAAGCCAACAATGGATTGTAACAGTTACTGAAAATGGTCTTTTCCTGCTGATTATTTTGTTTTAAAACAAATATAATCTGTATACCAGTTAAGTCATTGTGTTCCATAATCTCAGTCAGCATTTATGAGGTTCTCAAAATTATAGATTTTTTCTTCCAGGATGAGTAGGTGCTTTTGTTGCTACTTGAAAGACTGGTATCCTGCCCCTAAATCTAGTGGAGCATCATATTTCCCATAGAACTGACTTCTTGGAAAGTTGTAGAATTATAATTCTTTTTATTTTTTAAAACCCATTTTGATGTTTGGTAAAATTTTTTTAAATAAAAATAGGTAAGTTTAATTATTACTGTTTTTATTTGTATATCCTAAGAGATAGCGATGTTAAGAGATGTGATAGGCTACTTATAATAGGTAATATAAATTCAGAATGATAAGTCAAAGTAAAATCTAGACCTATAGGACATCACATTGAATTTTACCAAGTACTCAAAGAAAGAGTAATGTTATAATATACCACATCAGTAAGAAGAAAGATAAAATCATGTGATCATATCAATTGATGAAGAGAAGCTTGTGACAAGATCCAAAAACATTTATGATAAAAGCTCTCAACAAAATAGCAGTGGAAGGGACCTTCCTTACGACAGTTAAGGCTATCTCTAACAAGCCCACAGAAAATATTAAAATTAATGGTGAAATTAATGGTGAAAAACTAAAAGCATTTCCACTGATATCAGGGACAAGGCAAGAATGCCAACTATCTACACTCTCATTCAACATTTTATTAGAAGTCCTAGCAACAACAATCAGGCAAAAAAAGGAAATCAAAAATGTCAAAATTGGAAAGGAAGAAGTAAAATATTTTCTACTTGCAGATGACATGATATTACACATAGAAGACCCAAAAGAGTCCACAAAAAGTTCTAGAAACAATAAACCAATATAACAAAATAGTCTGTTACAAAGTAAATACAAGAATTCTTTTATACAAATTATGATTTAGAGGAGAAAGAGATCAAATAATCTATTTCATTCAAATTATTGTCCAAGGATATCAAGTAACTAGGAATCAACTTAACAAAAGATGTGGGAGATCTATACCATAAAAACTTCAAAACAGAAGAGATTGAGAAGACATTTTTAGAAAATAGAAAACTCTTCCGTGCTCTTGGATTAGAAGAACTAATATTGTTGAAATGACCATTCTAGCCGAACTACTATAAAGTTTCAATGCAATCCCCATCCAAATTCAGACAGTGTTCTTCAAGGACTTAGAGCAATTTATAATGAAGTTTGTATGAACTGTAAAAGAACAATAATAACCAAAACCAAACTTAAATATAAGAAACTAGGGCTCACCTCTGGCTGGCACCATAAACATTGTCACCGGCCACTATCCATATCACATGTCCTTCTCCCCCGGAAGAGAGCTTAACATGACTCTGGCCATAACAATGCTGCAAGACCCCAGGACAGACTGTTTCACCCAGGGTGCCCCTGAGGGGGGCAGGTGAGACCCCTTCCCACCCCAAGGGACCCAGTCCTGGCACTCGAAAACCTCCAGAACCCAGTTGCCACCATGCCCATGGCTGCTCTCCACACACTCAGGCTGAGCCTCACCCACGAGTGAGTCTATTCCTGGACCCCACTGCCATGTTCACAGCTGCTGGATACTTCAAACCCCACACCCTAACCATGCTCCAAGTTTACCACACCACATTTGATAGGGTTCAGAGTAAAAGGCAACCAATGTTAGAGGGACATATAATTTTTTTTTTTTTACAGTTACATATATAAAAAGCACACAAGGCTCAACCTTTAACAATATGTTAGTGCTCTCTTATAGAAAGGCTTAATGGACCCTGAGTGAAATACAACAATCTTCACACTATTTCCCCTAAGGACACTATTTACTATTTAATACAACATATAGTATTTATGTGTTAATAATTATTCAAAAGAGAAACTAAGAAAATTTATTCAAGACGAATAAAACAGGAATTTTTTAAAGTAAGATTGTACACAAAATATTACAAATTTTTGCATAGAAAAATGAAGCAATGCAATACATCACTGTATCTGTATTACTGTCATCCCGTTGCTCATCGATTTGCTCGAGCAGACACCAGTCACATCTCCATTGTGAGATTTGTTACTGTTTTGGCATATCGAATATGCCACGGGTAGTTTGCCAGGCTCTGCCAGGCTGGAGAGATAGCACAGTGGGTAGAGTGTTTGCTTGCATGCGGCCAACTCGGATTCGATTCTTCCGCCCCTCTCAGAGAGTCCGGCAAGATATCGAGAATACAATACATAGATACAAAAATGTTTGGGCATTAGAAAATTTAATGTTATATAAAGATTCTGTACATTTAGAAAGTACAATATTAGGTTTCTTGATTTATACTTAGTGCTTTTCGACTACACTATTATATAACTTGTGACAATTTTAAATGTTTATATATTTTTTAAAATTTTTATTGAATCACTATGTGGAAAGTTACAAAGTTCTCAGGTTTTTGTCTCAGTTATACAATATTCAAACACCCATCCCTTCACCAGTGCCCATATTCTACCACCAAAGACACCAGTATACTCCCCGCCCGCCGCCCCCCCCACCCCCAACTGTATAACTGATGAATTTCACTTCATTTTCTCTTTACCTTGATTACGTTCCATATTTCAACACAAAACTCACTATTGTTGTTGGAGTTTCCCCCCAAGAAAGACAGCCCTACTACCAAGGAAGCATTTAATAATTAGTTTTCCATTGCTGAGAATGAAGAGATATGTAGCCCCACTGCTCCAAGTACATAACTCATTTTTTTTTACTTTTTCCTTTTCCTTTTTTTTTTTCCCCTCATCCCCCTTCCTGCGCCTCATATTATGGTGGACGCCATGCCATGTTTCTCCTTGAAAATGGGAAACAACCAGTAAAGAGGGATATTTCCTCTTCTGGGCCGGCGTGGGGCTGTTGCTTAGTTCACAGTCTAGAGAAGTGGCTGCTACTTTAATAACCTTCAATATTTCAACAAAAACTCACTGTTATTATTTGGAGATTCCCCCCCCCAAGTCAGACCTGTTAAAAAGGAACCGTTTCACATTGCTGACAATTACAGACTTTAAGTCGCGTCCACGCAGTTTTGGATTTCTGTATAAAGTCCAGGGAAAATTCTGCCAGAAATTGCATAGCCCAGCTAACAGTCCCATTGCATTGCTGTAAGAAGTCTCTGGAATCAAAGTCTTTAGGTGCAGAGGGTCTGTTTCACTCTCAGCAGCTCCGAATTTATCTGGGCCAAGGGCGTGCCGGTTACACCCACTTCCCATGATTCCCTAGGAGCTCCAAGTGTAAAAATTGTATACCTCTGGGTTAGGAGTCTTAGAAGATGGCTCCTGCCATGTGGATGCTGCTGCCACTGCCATTTTCCGTGCAGGAAGACAGGGTGGGGAGGAAAGATCCACCCCCGGGCAGTGCAGAGTTGTAGCCCAATTCACAGTCCCAGTGTATTGCTATTAGAAGCTGCACTGGATGCCCGAATGTGTTAGGTCTCTGGAATCAAAGTCTTTAGGCGCAGAGCTTAAATGTTTATATATTAAGTTAAATTTACTAGAATAATATTTTAAAAGTATATATAGGCTAATAAAATACCATTAGTCCAACAAAAATAATTACATAAAATTTTATTTGTTTACCTGAAAAGTTCATGGTTATTGCTTAACAGAAACAGTAGGAAAAAAATTCATATGATAAATTACATGTAATTAATAAATCAAATATACTTTTAAGTACATATGAATATATAAAGATATCCAAACTTTATTCAGAAATATTTCATTTTTATTTTTTGTTCTATTTTGTTAGGTTGTTCTAGAGACTCATCTACGATACACGTTATATTTAGTCATCACATATTATGAAGCTCTTCATGCAGTTCAGACTTTCCTTCTTTTTATGATTTTTGAGAGCTTTAAAGGAGCACTGATCAGATAGCTTGTAGAATGTTCCTTAGCTGAAACTTGTTACTATTTTGCTTAAAAGAGGTAAGATATCTTCGTGATATTAATATACCTTTATTGCTCCAGCCCCATACCTTATCCCTTCTATGGTAATTATGATTACATAGAAAGGCAATGGGTAACTTGTATCAAGTTTTTCCAATGAACTTTTATTCTCTTCTATTTCTATGCTGTATTCTTACAAAGACACCATTATTTACACCCCTCCCCATTTAAAGAAGGGGGCAGAGAGATAGTACAGTGGGTAGGGTGCCTGTCTTGAATGCAGCCGACTCATATTCAATCCTTTAACATTTGATCCTCATAACAGATGGGGGCTGGAGAGAAAGTACAGCAGGTAATGCAATTGCCTCAGTAGAGACTGACATAGTTTTGATCCTCAACATGGCATGTGATCTCCAGAGTTTAACCAGGAGTGTTTCCCAAGTACAGAGCCAGGAGTAAGCCCTGAGTATCACCATGTGCAGCTACAAAACCAAAATAAAACAAAACACTAACATGTGGCCCTGATTACATATCTTCTGAATGAATTAAAAATATGGTCTTCATAACAGCAGAGTGGATAGGACGTTTGCCTTGCACACGACCAACCTGGGTCCGATTCCTCTGTCCCTCTTGGAGAGCCTGGGAAGCTACCGAGAGTATCCCACCTGCACGGCAGAGCCTGGCAAACTACCTGTGGTATATTTGAGATGCCAAAAACAGTAACAACACAATAAAGCTGTTACTGGTGCCCACTCGAGCAAATCGATGAACAACGGTGTAAAATAACACGCAAGACGAGAGTGCTACAGTGCTACAAAAAGTATAAATATAGTCATTGTCTTAAACCAATATTTGGTGCTTCTGACTCCATTCCCCAAGATCCTTCAGGTTTCAGCTGTTGGGGGCTTTTACTCAGAGAAGTGAGGAACAGTTACTTCTCCCTAGAAACACTGCCAGAATCTTGGCAGAATCTAGTGCCACCCTGAGTCTCAAGTGGTTCATATCCTTCCCCTTATTTTATTGCCAAGTGAACTACTATATACTTACATTTTGGTAATGTGAGCTTCTTGAAATAAAATCATATTGTGATTATATGTGATTAGCTTGAGTTCTAAGTGAAATCTCTCTCTGTGGGAGTCAGCACTTTTGAGATCCAAACTTCAAATTAAAATGCTTTTGTTCTACACTTAGCCATTAAAAATCTATTCTAAACTGCCAGTTTGGTCCACTCTTACAAGCAACCTTATCATTAATTTTATAAAAAGAACTGATTTTCTAAAGTGTATTCCTCAGTAATGGAAGAACTTAACCATCCCTAGCTTTCATTTATATTTCCTTCTTGTGGCACTAGGGTGCTGGGTTTCTCACAGGAAATCTCAAATATTTAAAATTAATTAAAATTTAAAGAGAGGAGCATTAGGAAATATAATTTCCCTGAAGTTTTCTGTTTGTAGATTCTTGAACTACATAAGCATATATACTATTATTACAGTACCCTAATTCTTTGTATTTAAAAAACCAGGAATTTGTTAGTTTAGGCTTTATTTCTCAAAGTTTGTTGGGAAAGGAAATTAGGCTACAAAACAGAAGAGGCAACACAGGGAGAGAATTCAGCTAGTTGGACATCCTGAGGGAAGTTAGAACACATTTTAAGTGGGTACAGATATTTTAAAGAGCACGTGGATAGTTTGCACTCTCCAACTAATATTAGGACAGTCTTGGGAAAAAAATTTCAGGAAGCTATAAGACCAATAAATGTATGAAGAGACAAAAAGCCATAAATACAGGAAATGTTTGGAAAGAAAAATAAAATCTAAAAAAGAGTCATACTGCTTTTAGTTTGGATCAATGGCCAAGATCTATCTGGAGATAATCTCAAGCAGGAATGATATCCTGATAAAACTGACAAAATGGAGGGATACCAGAATTAAAAATACTTCTTGGCAATTTTCTAGAACTGACTCTTAGCCCAAGTCATCTTTAAAGAGCAAAAAACAAAACAAAACAAAAACGTAGCTTATCAACCTAACAAAGCAACTCAAAGATTTCTGCACCCCTTTTTGTGTGTATTCTCTTACTTTATGAGTCTCCCTTCCCTGAAGAAACCTTTTTCTATCCTTAATATTTTCATCTTGTGAAAGAATTCTTTATTTTTTGGCTTCTCTTGAAATTCTTTTCTGTGATGAAGGCAAGGACCTGGACCTCAGTGAAGTTGGGGTTGCATGATTTTTCTACAAATAGAACAGCTTTTTTCAGACTGAGAGACATGGCTCCCTGTACATCTGGGTGATGGGGATTTATTTTCAGGCTATGAAGATCCAGTGGGTCTCAGGTGCAGCTTGGTAACCACCTTAATGAGGTTGGCAGGACCTTAGTGTCTGTGCTATGCATGAACACATGTCAACTCTATTAGGTCTGATCTCTCCATCACACTACCCAAGTCCCACCTGACCCATTGACAACCATTAGGATTCTTGCTCCTGTGATTATATTGTGTCCACCAATCAGGTACAGCTTCTTTATAGTGTACTCCACACAGCCCTGGGGTCGAAGGTCAGTAGTGTAGGGCCCACAATTAGCAGAGTCTATTTTCATGGCCTTTTTTTTTTCCTGGTCTTTATCTACACCTGTATTTATTTATTTATTTTTTGCTTTTTGGGTCACACATGGCGATGCATAGGGCTTACTTCTGGCTCATGCACTCAGGAATTACTCCTGGCGGTGCTCAGTGAACTATATGGGATGCTGGGAATCGAACCCAGGTTGTTCATGTGCAAGGCAAAAGCCCTACCTGCTGTTCTATCACTCCAGCCCCTACATCTGGATTTTGTTTGCATCTAATCAAAAATAAGGAGGGAAAAGTGATCTCATCCCACTTTTTCCACTTTGCAGATTTTGGGAAGTAACTAGAGGTGGGTCTTGTTGATATGCTAAAAGATATAACGGTTGCTAAACTTTATAGTGCTTGCAAAGGACTATTGCCTCATGTGGGAAAAGTTCTCCTAGTTATTCTTCTGTAGTTGTATGAAGTAAGAAAATGCCTACTTTTACTTTTTTAATTATATTCTTGCCATAATGATAACATTTATGATACTTTGTTTAAATTTTAGCCTCTACCCATTCTAAAAGTTTCATTTATCGATAGGGAGACACAGACAGATAAGTTAGTTTTACAAATATAAATAAAATTATAGTTATCTTCTGAGATATTGCATTTTAAGTAAAAATCAAAAGTAATTTGTATATTCAAGTTATAATTGTTAAAAATAGAGAAAAAGAACCCAAATGAAGTCTGTTATATGGTGTTCCCCCTAGTCTTAATAACTTATTTAATTGATTTTTCAACTTCTCCAATATGTTAAATCTTAAACCATGAAATTTGAAATTCCTTGATAAACACCATGATAAGACTTTCTTCCATCCCCTGAGGAAAGATAGATTTACCTGAAATAATCTTTTCTTTTACTAACACTTGTCCTACTCTATTTAGGTCAATTTAAACATTTTATTCATATTATTCCTTGCAGCATATTTTTACTTAATTACTTTTTATTAATTGATTCATGCTAACTCATGCTAATTCTAACATTAATTGGTTCATGCTAATTTAGAGATCAATTAGATGTCTAAATTTGTTCATTTGTTTTTAAACAGAATTTAGGGCTGTACATTCCTAAGGAACTCCCTTCTTTGCCTTTGTAGAAAGATAAAAAATAAATCATTCTTTTCTTATCCCTTTTCCACGAGTACCATGGCCAGTCATGTAGGGAAATATGTTCATTGACTCAGTAGGAATAAAGACCCAGGATTTAGGCAAGGAGCAGGGAAACGAAGGGTGACACACTTATTATTTTGCTTTGAGCTCATTAATAAAAATGTTTCAGATCCAGAACATCTAGGTATGCTTGCTGAAAAATTTAATAGAGAAGAATATTTTTAAAACCCAGTAGGAGCAAAGAAGGTCATTGTAACAGTGGAATGAAACCAATTAGATAATTTTAATTGGATACGCTTTCCTTCAGCTAAACCATGTGGGACCACCAAGACCTTTAAGGCTTGTTGAAGGGTCTAGTGCTTCATCAATGAATGACCTTGCAAAGAAGGGAATAAGCAATTTATAATAGAGGATTTCTAGGATCTCTTTACTCGTTTCCTCGTTCTTCTCCTTCCGTCCCTCAACTGGATCCTGCTACTTTCTCCTGAAATCTGGACTCCCCCAGATTCATTGCAATCAAGTTCCACGGTGCTAATATGCACTTTTCCTAGTTTAAGTTTTAAGGAACTTCCTTAACTTCAACAACTAAGAGATACAAACTTAAGGTATGTTATTTTCTGCCTGATGAATAGGCCTGTGATAATTTCACAAGTTTGTTTTCAGAAAAATGTGTCTCAGATCTATATACACAATCATTTAGTTCAGCAAGTGTTTTTTTCTCCTTAGCGATATTAATTTTAAGTCATTTACCTTATAGTAGAATAAATGTTTGAATCCTGGGTTTAAACATTTTAAACACAATGAAGTAAGGTACTTTGGTTCTGTTTCAGGCTAGTAAGGAAATTTTGGGAAACTATGGTTCTGTTTCAAGTAGATAGATGGGCTCTCATAATGAGCTTTTGGAAAATAAGTCAATTTAAAAGGTAATTGCCTTGCTCTGGTGTAGTCCAAAGCATGAAGACCACATTTTTTGAGATGCAAATCCTCAGCTCTTTGGAGATGCAGGAACCAAGATACCATTCAGAGAAGGCAGGGCACCTTCAGGAATGGAGAAGCTACTGAAGAATCTAAAGGTCATGATATGAATATGAGAGGAGAGGCTGGTGATAGTAAGTACAATGGGTTGGGCATTTGCTCTGCATGTGACCAACCCAGGTTGATCCCTTGTATCTTTTATGTTCCCCAGAGCCCTGACAGGAGTGATCTCTGAGCACAGAGTCATGTGGTCCCCAAACAAATAGAAAACAAAAATAATATGAAAGGATGATCAAGGGTACAGTGCTCTGCCTGTAACAACACTCCAATTTTTTCTTTTTCTTTTTTTTCTGCAGAGAACTGTAGGCCAAGATAATACGAAGAAATTGTATAAAATCTTTTTCTCAAAGTCATTCTTTGCTTTTTCCACTCTTGAGAAACCTGTATTATCTCTTGAACTTTTCTATCTATCTTCTATCTATCTATCTATCTATCTATCTATCTATCTATCTATCTATCTATCTATCTATCTATCTCTATCGCTATCTCCCCTCACATATTTCCAAATTTTTTTTCAATAAAACAATTTTACTTCACTGTTTCACTGCCTCCTGATATTCTTTTCTACAAGAGGAGGGAAGGCAGTGGACCGGAAATGCCTGTGCCAAGAGGTTAGGACAACTTTCCTTTCCTGAAGAGAGATTCTTCACTCCATTGTGAGGACCCATTTCCATGCCCTGCAGGCCCAGTTTGACAGCTGCCTCACAGAGATGGAGGATACCAGTGTCTGTATCTTTAGGTGTTAGTAGACTTTACCAGTCCTGACCCATGTCAGTTATTACCCTAGGTGGCTGAGGGTGGTTGGTTAAACATAGAAGTTAAAACACTTTTCTCAAGGTTACCTCCATCCTTTGCAACCTTCTCCCCACTTTTCAAGTTACCCACAACAATTCAGTTTTTCCCCAAGTGTTTGACAGGGCTTCACATAGAAAATTTCTTTTGTTTCCAATAAATTCTTCAATAAATACTGAATAGTTTTATTCAGTCTATTATAATAATCAAGAAGACAGGAAGAGTTTCAATATATATATGTGTGTGTGTATATAGGTATGTATATATATGTAATATATAAAAGATCTGCCATTGCTGAAGTTAAAGAGGTTAATATTTCCCAAGAACTTCTATATCAATCAGAACTGTACTTTTTTAATTGCTGTTTCCATTGAAACGAGTAGCCTTTAATTTTACTAAACTGTCTTGAAAAGGTGTTTTTTTTTTTTTCTTCAGGGGCACAACCTTGTTCTGAGCAGAGGGCTAATTTACTGCTAGAGTATGAAGTGTATTCACATTACAATGATTACAGCTTGGACACATAGAATCTTCTACTATTCCACAAAGTGATTATAAGAAAGATATTCTAGTCACTGGAACTAGGCCAAAGTTCTATATTGAACCTACTTGTGACTCAAAAATCTCGAGAGATGAACTTAAATCTAAGAGTTCACTGTCACTGTCACTGTCATGCCGTTGCTCATCGATTTGCTGGAGCGGGCACCAGTAATGTTTCCATTGTGAGACTTGTTGTTACTGTTTTTGGCATATTGAATATGCGACGGGTAGCTTGCCAGGCTCTGCCATGTGGGCAAGATACTCTCGGTAGCTTGCTAGCCTCTCCAACAGGGGCTGAGGAATCGAACCTGAGTCAGCCGTGTGCAAGGTGAACGCCCTATTTGCTGCGCTATTGCTCCAGCCCAATCTAAGAGTTAAGCATGGTAAATCTCAAGTTTGGGGACAATTTCATCTTTTATTTCATTTCAGGTTTGTGGAGTATTTTAAATTACCTATTGTAAGTATGCACACAGTCATTTTAGTCCTTCTTCGTTTTGGCAGCCTAGTTCAGCCCTGAGATTATATTGGCCTCTCCTTGTTCATCCTTCTTAATGCTTCCATATTGGGAGCTCTTCCAGGGTCAGGGGAATGAGGCCCATTGTTGTTCTTGTTTTTGGCATATTCAATATACCACGGGTAGCTTGCCAGGCT
Source organism: Sorex araneus (assembly GCF_027595985.1). NCBI lineage: Eukaryota > Metazoa > Chordata > Mammalia > Eulipotyphla > Soricidae > Sorex > Sorex araneus. The sequence continues at coordinate 17,629,532 of NC_073312.1, forward strand.
CTGCGGTGCTGAGGGATACTCTTAGTAGCTTGCCGAGCTCTCTAAAAGGTATGGAGGCTTTTAGGGTGGCCTCTAATCACCATTATAGGTGTTCATATTTGAACCCCATCAAATATGGTGCGGTACTGATGGAAAATGGGTAGGAAGTGTCGCGTGGTCTGGAAAGCAGCCTGGAGTGTGGTGGCATTTGGGTAGTGGAGGTCGGCCGATGAGAAATTTATCTGGCACCTGCAGGGTGGGTTTTTTTAACACACGTACACTGGCATCGGAAGCATCCATCGAGGACCTGGTGGTGCAAGCACAGAAGATTAAATACGACATCATTGGATTGACCGATAAGAGAAGGCATCAAACACATCATGCCATTTTCGACAAAGCATGGAGAAGAACTGTTCCTCGGAACATGTGACAGTAGAGGCATTGGTGGAGTTGGTGTCCTCATCAACACGAACTTGGCCATGAGCATTGATTTGTTCAAATGCCTAAGAACCCAAATTGGACACTTACGTTTGAATAGATGTGGCTCATTGCCGGCAGTTTCTATCTTCGTTGTCTATACATCAACATCTAACTACGACAAAGAAGAAATTGAGAAGTTCTACACGGAGCTGGAGAAGTTCTATAAAGAAGACCATACCTTCTACGAGGTCATTTTCAGTGATTTTTAATGCCAAGATAGGACCTAGAAGGTCACCCAAAGAACTCCACATCAGGACCCATGGCCTAGAATGGAACGAACAAGGTGAGAGACTGTCAGAGTTCATCATGTTGACCAAGACCATTCCTGGTAACTTGCAGTTCCAGAAGGCTGAATCTAAATGTTGGACATGGGAGTCCCCTAGTGGACAATTGTACAACGAAATTGACCACATCCTATTCAATCGGCAGTTTTGCCTGACCAATGTCACTGTTGTCCCAAAATTCCAAAGGGGATCAGACAACCATCTCCTTCGTGTGACATTCTATTACATGAAGTGGGGAGAAAGGGCTGCAAAGTTTCAGAAGAGAACTCCCAGAATGACCACTAACTGGGAGCTCTTTGGCACTATTGCAGCAATATGGGAAGATGCTGTCACTGACAACATCAACGAGGAATACGATCCACTGGTTCAGCAACTCCATGATTGTGTGAGGAATGCACAGAGAGAGAAAAAGCCACCAAAAGTCGTCTGTCTTCGGAAACTCGAGCTCATTTGACAACGTGGTCTGGCGTGAGCCTCAGGAACTCACAGCTAATGTCCGAGCTTGCAAAGCCGTGCAGAGAAGCGATAAAGGAAGACCTCAGAGAAGAGCAGCAGTGTTGGAAGATGCGGCAGAAGCTGGGAAAAGTATTCGCAACACCTGCCTGTCCTTCGCCAACTATAAGACTAAGATGACTACCCTCCAATATCCTGATGGATCTATCACATCTTCCAGAAGGGCGATGGGAAAGATTATCCATGACTTCTACTCGGATCTCTGATAGCTATGTCCACCTGCCCACATACCAAATTCTGCAGGATGGATATGTTGTTCCCAACATTCTCCCTTCTGAAATCTGACACGCCATTTTGTTGGTAAAGAAGCATGCAACACCCAGTCCAGACAAGGTCAAACCCGAACAACTGAAGAATCTGCCACCAGTACTCATCAATACACTGGCTCAGCTCTTCACATGCTACCTGTCTGAATGCAAAGTTCCATCCCAATGGAAAACAAGCAGGACTGTCCTGTTGTACATGAAGGGAGACATCCACCACATTGGCAACTATCGCCCAATCTGCCTGTTGTTCATCGTCTACAAATTGTTCACTCGAGTCATCCTGTATAGGATTGGCAGAACAGTAGATGAAAGACAAACATGCGAACAAGCTGGGTTCTAAAAAGGATTCAGCATGATTGACCATATCCACACAGTGACCAAGCTCATTGAGGTTCCACGAGAGTTCAAGATGCCATTCTGTCTAACATTCATGGATTTAAAAATGGCCTTTGATTCTGTTGAGACTGAAGTGGTCATTGAAGCCTTAGCCAAACAGGGCGTTCAAACTCAATACATCAGGATCCTCTGTGAGCTGTATTATGGATTCACCCCCAGGATCTCACCATTCTACAAAGAAGTGATCATCGCCGTAAAGAGAGGGTTTGGTAGGGCAACACCATTTCACCCAAACTCTTCAGTGTCACCCTCGAGAACGTCATGCGATGACCGGAATAGGAAGGAATAGGAGTGAAGATAGACAGCAGGCAACTACACCATCTCTGCTTTGCTGATGACATCGTTCTAATAACACCAAATATCAGCCAAGTGGCACGAATGCTTGCCGACCTCGACAGTGAGTGTGGAAAGGTCAGACTGCAGCTGAATCTCATGAAGACAATGTTCATGAGAAACAGACTAGTTCCTGATGTTCCACTTGCTCTCAACAGAATGAACATCTCCAAATACAGCAGTTATATGTACCTATGTTGAGAATTCAACACGACAAATTATCTGGCACCTGAACTGCACAGGAGTGGCATGGAATGCCTTCAAGAGTGTCGAAGAAGTGGCTAGGAGGACAAAGAACCTCCTGCTTTGGGCACATCTTTTCAACTCCACCATTCTTTCTGCACTAAAATATGCCTCAGCAACCTGGGCCCTATGAAAATAGGATGAGAACACTATCCAGGTCTCCCAAAGAGGAACTGAAAGAGCTATACTTGGAGTATCACATTTCATCCAAGTGAGAGAAGGAATCTGGATTTCCAACTCTGTCGATGATTAAGAATCAGGGATGTGGTCTCGTTAGCCAAGGCATTGGAAATCAGTTGGGCTGGACACATAATTTGATTTTAGAGACAACAGCTGGACTAGAGCTGTTACTGACTGGATTCCATGGGATGTCATAAGACCTCATGGCTGCCCACCTATGAGATGGTCAGACTTCTTTGTCAAAACCCCGAATGAACGGGTTTGAGGCTCTTCGTGTTCCTGGAGCAAGCTGACTCCATTGGGCTACACTAGCATGTGATGGGGACGAATGGAGATGTAACTGGCACCTACTCAAACAAATCGATGAGCAATGGGACGACAAGTGATACAAGTGATAGTAAGTAAAATGATTTCCACTTCTAAAGTCATTCAATGGGAGAATTTATACCATTAATCATATACTTCTTGGAGTACTATGTTTTCTATTTAGTGTTATTATCTTTACTGGATCAGAAATTCACAGGCTCTTGATGATTCTATGCTTATGTATGTTGAAGGAAAGATGAAGAATCTTAATACTTACATTGACATTTCTAGCTGGTATTGGGTGGTATTGTGATCTGGAAGAAACTGATCATGTTCAGTTTTAGAAGAGATAAATTAAGGTTTTATGGGCTACAATTTCTCCTTTACTTAAAATCGAGAAAAAAAACTATATATATATATTTTTTTATATATATATTTTTCTACTCCCATAACTCTTGCTAGGATGTAGTTTAGGCCCATCAATGCACACTTCACTATCTCATGTTAGGGTTACCTGTTTTTATATGGTTCCGCGAGGATACAGTTATAATCTAATTGTGTGTGAGTCCCATCCTTAAATAACACTGCAGCAGTGCTCAGTAAGTGACTTCTTAATGTTTAGTTACATTAGATGGAAATTTACTTGATGGATTTCACAATATAAGATAAGTAGGAACAACAAAATAATGAAAAGGCATAAAGAATTTAAGTGTCTTACCCAAGATCCCATAGTTAATCAATTTTTGAAGGATCCTATTGTTTACACATTTGTATAGTGTTCTTCTTGCATGGAAAAAAAGACTTTGGATAGTAAAAGAAAGCTTTCTGTTATCAGAGTAAAGCATTCTGACTGATTTGTACATAGCATCCTCTTTTCTTTATAAACTAAATTAGTGAACATTCACTTAGTTACAAAGGTAGCTATTGTCTGTTGATAACTAATTGTGCCAAGCTCTTTACATTTATTGTCATAGTTTATTTTTTAAACAGTTCTCTGCTTAAAGTATAGACTTTAAAGTTTAGAGGTGTTGCTAACATGCCATTTTACTTTTACGTTTTTTATTTGTTTTAATGTAGACAAAAGTCACAACTCAATACAATTCTAGAGTTAAAATTGATTAGATAATAAAGCTTCAATATTAAAATCAGTAAGTATAGAAAAATCAAATTCCTAATGTGAAAATTATTACATGTGATCATGGGGTTGTTAAGTCCTTGTCTAAGAATTTTTTAATCTGGTGCTAGTCGAGCCATCTGTGTTATTATTTGTTGAGCTCAGTTGATTTCTATGTTACTTTCCTCTATAATTTGGTGTGCTTCTACTGGAATTTCAGTGTTGAGGAATCAAGAGGTGTCCAGAGACCTAAGGATCTGTGGTATGGGTCAATGAGCCAATCTGGTGGTGGCTGAGGGAGGTGGAGATGGCTTCCAGGTTTCTTAGATGTATGGATCTGTAACTGTACCCTCACGATGACTCTCTAATTAAAAATAAACTAATAAAAAAAAGAATTCATATTCTTTTAAAAAAAATTGTATTAGTGAATCACCGTGAGGTACAGTTACAAACTTATGAACTTTCGTGTTTGCGTTTCAGTCATACAGTGATCGGTTACCCATCCCTCCGCCAGTGCCCATTCTCCTCCACCAATGTTTCCAGTATTCCTCCCACCCCCCCACCCCATCCCCTACCACCCCACCTTGCCTCTGCAGAAGGGCATTCCCTTTTGTTCTCTCTCCTTTTGGGTGTTGTAGTTTGCAATAGAGGTATTGAGTGGCCTTCATGTTCGGTCTATGGTCTACTTTTGGCATGCATTTTTCAATCCGAATGGGTCCTCCCAACATCCTCTACTTGGTAGAGGATCTTTATCTCAGCTGCCTTTTCACCCAGAATGTGAGGTCAGTTTCCAAGCTGTGGGGCAGATCTCCTGGTCCTTATCGCTACTACTCTTGGGTGGTGTTTTAATGTAAGATTTAAGTATATCTTCTGAATAAAATTTAAAAAAAATCTTATGTTATAATTTATAATTATATTTTAAATTAAGTGAAAATAACATGTTAATATATATATGTATATATATTTTTTGTTTGTTTGTTTTTCAGGTCACACCCAGCAATGCACAGGGATTACTCCTGGCTCTATACTCAGGAATTACTCCTGGCGGTGCTGGGGGACCATATAGGATACTGGGACTCGAACCTGGGTCAGCCTCGTGCAAGGCAAATGCCCTACCTACTGTGCTATCACTCCAGCCCCCAATCAATATATTTTATTTACTAGGTTATGCCATCCATGTTTTGGACTTATGAGATAGACATTTCAGTATGAGTTTAATCTTTGTTGTAATCGTTTCTTCGGTTGTTTTGATTATGTGTCCTTTCTAACATATCTGTCATATTTCACAATGAAGTCTGAATTTTATAACTTGGGGGGGTACAAAACTTACAAACAGTATTTATGGGTCACCAGCACCACCACTACAATACTTGCTCAGAATATTGTTGCTCAGCTTAGCAGTGTTGGGTACCACTTGGGGCCACCCTGGTGGTGCTCAGGTGACCACTGTGTGTTGAAAATTCAGCTAGGGCCTTCATATGCCAGTCATGCACTAACTGGCTGGCATAGGCACTAACCTTATTATGGCAACCTTAAATAATACTCCTTGATGTGCTACTAGCATGGGTGATGCAATATGTGAACTTTTTTCACTTAGATTTATTGATTTATAAAGATAGTACAGTGGGTAAGGCGTTTGCCTTGCACGCGGCTGACCCAGGTTCGATTATTCTGCCTCTCTCGGAGAGCCTGGCAAGCTCCCTGTGGCATATTCAAGATGCCAAAAACAGTAACAAGTTTCACAATGGAGACGTTACTGGTGCCTGCTCGAGCAAATTGATGAACAACAGGATGACAGTGACAGTGACATTTTAAAATGTGGGCTGTCTTTGTATCTTGCTCAACATTTTCTTTTGATGTCCAGAAGTTTCTTAGTTTAACGTAGTCTCAATTGTTGATCTCTGCTTCCACTTGCTTGATCAGTAGTGTTTCATCCTTGAAGATACCTTTAGCTTCAATGTCATATAAGTTTCTGCACACATTTTCCTCTAGATACCTTATGCATTCAAGACTGATATTGAGGTCTTTAATCTATGTTGATCTGACTTTTGTGCCTGGCATTAGAAAGAGGTCTGAGTTGATTTTTTTTTTTTTTGCATGTAGCTGCCCCATTTCCTAATACCACTTGTTGGAGAGGTTTTTCTTGCTCTAAGTCACATTTGTTGTTCCTTCATCAAAGATTAGGTTATCAATGTATTCAACTCTGTTCCATTGATCTGTGGGTCTCTTTAATACCATTTTAATACCATGTTGTTTTAATACTACTGCTTTGTATTACAGTTTAAAGTTGGGGAAGGTGATACCTCTCTGTTTTCTCAAAGATTGCTTTAGATATCCATGGGAATTTATTGTGGCATTTAAATTTCAGGAGTGTTTTGTCTATTTCTTTGAAAAATATCCTGGGTATCCTTACAGGGACTGTATTGAATCTGTCTAATGATTTGGGGAGCATTTCCATTTTGACGGTGCTAATCCCTTTGACCCATGAACAGGGCTTGTGTTTCTGTTTCCTTGTGTCCTCTTATATCTTGAAGTAGTGCTTTGTAGTTTTCTTAGTATAGGTCCTTAACTTCTTTAGTTAAGCTGATTCTGAGGTACTTGATTTTCTGATGCAGATTGTAAACAGGATTATGTTTCTAATATCTCTTCTCTTTCATTATTTTTCTTTAAACATTTGGAAGAATTCCATTAAGTGAATCCATCTGGACCTAAGCTTTTGTTTTGGAAAGACTTTATTTCTATTTCCTCCATGATGATTGATCTGTTCAGCTACTCCAAATCTTGGTTCAGCCTTGGAAGATTATAGGAATCCAGGAATTTATCCATTTCTTCTGGATTATCTTGTTTCATGGCATAAAAATTCTTCAAGTAATCTCTGATGATGGCATGGATTTCTGTGGTTTCTGTTGGGATGTCCCCCCTTTCATTTCTGTAGTGATTATTAGGGTTCTTCTCTCTCCATTTTTTTCGTGAGTCTTGCTAGTGGTTTATTGATCTTGTTTACTTCCTCAAAGAACCAACTTTTGCTTTTGTTGATCTTCAGATTGTCTTTTGGATTTCCAGCTTGTTAATTTCTGCTCTAAGCTTATTATTTCTTTTCTCCTGCCTGGTTTAGGCTCCTTTTGTTGGTCCTTTTCCAAGATCCTCAGCTGTGAGGTTATTTTTGTGGGTCCTTTCTTCTTTCCTGATGAATGTTTGCAGAGCTTAAAACTTTTCTCTTAGCACTGCTTTTGATATGTCCTACAAGTTCTGGTAGCTCATGCCTCATTCTCATTTATTTCCTGGAATCTTTTGATTTCCTCTTTTTAAAGCCACTGGTTGTTCAATAGTGAGCTGTTTAATTTTCAGGTGTTTGATTCGATTTTCCATGCCTTTGTGTGATTCACTTCTATTTTCATTGCATCATGGTGTGAATAGGTAGTTGAGACAATTTCTATCCTCTAAATTTTATTGACTTATGTTTTGAGGCCCAGCATGTGTTCTATCTTGGAGAATGTCCCATGCATCCTAGAGAGGAATATGTATTCAGCTCTTGGAGAATGAAAAGTGTTCTGTATATTTACTAACTCCTCTCTTCCATTTCTTCTCTCAAACATATATCTTTGCTGAGCTTTTATTCTGGTTGATCTACTGAGAGGTGACAAAGCTGTTGAAATCTCCAACTGCTATTGTGTTGCTATTAATGTCCTTCTTCAAGTCTATGAGCAGTTGCTTTAAGTATTTTGCTCGTCCCTTATTAGGTGTGTATACATATAAGAGAGTGATTTCTTCCAGATGTACAGATTCCTTTATCATTGTGAAATGACTTTCACTGTGTCTTGTTATATTCTTCAGTCTGAAGTCTATGTTGCCTGATTCTTGTATGGCCACCCTTGCTTTTTTGAGGGGGTTGTTTACTTAGAGAATTGTTTTCTAGCTTCTGACCTTGAATCCATTTTCCTTAATTGTTCAAATGTCTTTCTTGCAGGCAGCAAAATTTTGGGTTCAATTTTCTAATCCACCCTGCCACTCTGTGTCTCTTGATTGGTGCATTTTGTTGATTAACATTGAGAGAAATCAATGTGATGGGCATTTGTGCCATGTTTGTGTAGGAATTTGATGTACTTGTGGGGCTTACCTTATTTTAAAATAGTCTATTTACTTTTTCTCATAACAATGGTTTTGAGTTTATGAAGTTCCTGAATTGTTTGTCTGTGAAATTGTGTATTGTTTCTTCAAATCTGAATAAAAGTCTGGCTGGGTAAATTGTTCTTGGTGAAGAGTTCATTTCATTGTGCTTTTTCACTATATCGCACAACTTTTCACTGTATCTTTGGGCCCAGAGGATCTCATCTGATAAGTCTAGTGTGAATCTTAAGGAAGCACCTTCATGAGCAATTTTCTTCTTTAATCTTGCTACTTTCAGTATTCTATATTTATTGTTTCAACCATTCTAATTAGGATGTGTCTTGGGGTATTTTTATTTGGATTTCTTTTAGCTGGTACACTTCGGTCCTCCTGATTCTGGGTGCATGCACTCTTCAGCCCCAGGAACTTTTCAGCAATGATGACTTTGACAGTTGCTTCTTCATCAGGGTTTTCTTCCTGTCCCTCTCATGCCCCAATGATTCTTATGTTGTTTCTCTTGACTTTATCCCAAAGTTCCCTTCTCATCTGTTGGTGTATTTTGAGGCTCTTTTCCATCTTCTGCTTTTGTCTGGATATTCTCGACACCTCATCTTGGAGCTCTCCGATTCTGTCCTGGGCAGCTGATCCTCTGATGCTAAGGCATTTCAGTGAGTTTTTCATTTCATCTACCCAGTTTTTCAGTTCTATGATTTCTGCTTATATTTCCATTTGTATTTTCCTCAAAATTTGTGGACTGGAGCAATAGAAGAGGGGGTAGCGCATTTGCCCTGCGTGCGGCCGACCCGGGTTTGATTCCTCACTTCCTCTCTGAGAGCCCAGCAAATTACCAAGAGTATCTCTCCTCCATGACAGAGCCTGGCAAGCTACCCACGGCGTATTCGATATGCCAAAAACAGTAACAACAAGTCTCACAATGGAGACGTTACTGGTGTCTGCTCGAGCAAGTTGATGAACAATGGGACGGCAGTGCAGTGCAGTGCCTCCTATCCTCCTGTATTTTATTGGAAGTATGTTCCATGTTTTTTTTGTTGTTGTTCCTTAAGTATCATTAGCAGTTATATTCTAAATTCCTTACCAGCAGTTATATTCTAAATTCATATCGCTCATTATTACTGGTTGGGTCAACTGGACTAGCTTCTTCACTCACTGAACCTGGTGGGTTACTGTGTTGTTTTACCATCGTTACCTTTGCAGTCTGGAGCTGTTTCTTGCATATTTTGTGTGGTTAGGCACCTATTCTAGGATGTCTTTGTATGTTTATGATGATTTATGGAGTGGTGAAGAAATGCAGCCTCCGCACTCTTTGTGAGCAGGTGTCATTGGGGTATATTTTCTCTCCACCTTCAATCTAATCTACAAAATACTTAAAGTAACAGACTAGGTTACTCATAATCAATATGGTCAGTAACTTTGCATAAGAATTGTGAGAACATAATACTTTGGTGTTTTTAATTTTTATTGACTCGTTAGATTTTTTAAAATTAAAGATTGTTAGCTCTATGTGTCCTCCAAGAGTTCAAGAACCATGTTGTTCACACTTTTTCCTTGGGAATCAATCTTTGCTGACCAGATATGTTTAGTCAGGGCGCTGAGGTCCATAATTTTATGCAACCCTAAACTTATAATATAAACGTAGGTGTTAGAGAATTGTAACAGTATAGTCAATAATGGCCTGGGTGTGAGGGCAAAACTGATGTTGTGACAAGCTGCAGCTAACATTAAGTCTCAACTAGGCCTCAGTTTCTGTTTCCCCAAGGCAGGACTTGCAGTTTCTGGTAATCTCCCAGATGAGTAATTTGCCTAGATAAGAAATTGGGCATTTGGGTCTGGCCGGTCATGAGAGGTCACTGTACCTTCCTCAAAAAATGTTACTAACCATTTCCTAATTGCTGATCAGCATTGTAATAAGGCCGATGCTAAAAATAGACCAGTATATAAATTGCTTCTTAACTCTGAACCTTATATAAACTGCTTGTGATTTGGAATCGGGATCCTTGTCGAGACTCCACTCTGTTGGATGAGACTTGGACCCTAACTCGAGCTAACAATAGCTCGAGCTAGTAATAAAGTTACTTTGCTTTTGCATTATCATGCATTATCATCTGTGGACTTGGCATCTCTGTAATTTGGAATCTGAAGTTCGGGCACAACATGGGGAAGGACTACAGTGCAGGCTCTTCTTGGGACACAACCAGATTTGAACCCTGGAGTGATAGTGCAGTGGATAAAACACTTTCCTTGTATCGGCCCATCCAAGTTCAATCTCCCGCATCCCATATGGTCCCCCAACTCCACCATGAGTGATTCCTAATTGCAGAGCAATGTAAAACCTCTGAGCATTGTCAGATGTGGCCAAAAACCTTTTTTTTTTTTTAAATAGTCCAGAATTCACCCTTGGCAGGAAATGCTTCCTTAAACATCACTGGGTGTGATCCCCAAGCACCTAAATGGGGGTGGATCCATAACACTACCGGGCCCCCAAAATAAAGGAATAAAACATTAAGCCCATAAACAACAATCAATTAACCAACAGGAACAAGGTGGATTCTCCCAAGGAAAGGAGTCATCACTTCCCCCTCAATTGCAAAACTTCAGGTCTCAGGTCAGCTCAGCCTGGTTTTGCCTTATTGAATTCAGAGAGTCCTTCTAAGGTTTAAGAAGAATGAAGGAAGAATTATAACACTTTCCCTTTCCGATCAGAACCTGTCCTATAATACACAGTGCTCTTGATTGCTAACCATAGCTAAATTACTATGTGCCTTTAAGCCCACCCATGAGAAAGCCAAAGCACATGCAATTTACTCTAGCTCCATGTGAGTATTTTGGTAAGATTTTTGTCTAAGTATTAAGAAGCAAAGATAAATGCAGAGCAGCTGAGGCTAAGGTGGGATTTGTGCCAAGGACCCAGAAATTCATAAAAGTTAAAATATGTTCATCACCAGATTCACCTGTAGCATCTGATGAATTGGGGTTAATTTTTTCATTCTTGATTTCTTCAAATGTTCTGAGTCGGTTCCTACAAAGTGGCTATCTTTGTTGTGCTATTGATAGACTAAAATCCTCTATGCAAGGCATTTAAATGTTTCCCCCCATTCACTCTATGAGATCAATCTTAATTCCTGAATCAATATCATCTTTGACATTCCAATAAAACCTTGGTAATACAACCAATTTCCAAATTGTCTATTACAAACAGAAAAGTTTTCTTACTATAGTTAGGCAAAAAGAATACATTACCTTGAAATATAAAAAGCATGTAAGTTCAGGATTGTGTCAAGAGACAAAAATCACATACTTCAGTATATTCACAGTAAAATTCAATCAAGTATCAGATTGCTGCAGATAATAGATTCAAAAAGAAATAGGTTTAAAAAGTAGAGCATATGGTTTCTAGCAAACAAAATCCTTAAGAATGATATTTATCTTCAATAGTCCAGTCATGCAGCAAAATCTCAATCTCTTACAATTTTTAAGCTTTAAGACATATCCCATGCCTCTCTGTAATTTTGATATTCATTTCCACGACAAATATGTACTTTTGAGTATTTGTCAGTCTTTTCCTGTGGAGTTCTCTGAGCACAAAATATTGGAAGAATTCTATAAATGACAAATGTTCCAATTAGAAATCTTAATATAGCACAATTTTCAAGGAAGCTTCCTCAATTCTGTGACATATATAGTTTCCTAGAATAATTGACCAGATCATATCAGATTTTCTGTAGTTACTTATATCAGAATAATCACATTAAATATGCATATATTAACCACATATATGTTAAAATGATTACAACATTTTTTATGCAATAATGTTTACTACAATGCTCCAACATATCATATAGGCCTAGTCCATGCTTCTGTTTCCACAAGGGGTGACAGTCGTTATGAGTTGCCTTGGATGCTTTTTTAAGACTTACCATATTTATTTTCCTTTAACTAATCAGTCTTTTCCTTCTTTATTCCTTCCTTCCTTCCTTCCTTCCTTCCTTCCTTCCTTCCTTCCTTCCTTCCTTCCTTCCTTCCTTCCTTCCTTCCTTCCTTCCTTCCTTCCTTCCTTCCTTCCTTTCTTTCTTTCTTTCTTTCTTTCTTTCTTTCTTTCTTTCTTTCTTTCTTTCTTTCTTTCTCTCTTTCTTTTTGTAGAGGCATATATGGTCACATCTGGAAATGCTGAGCAGCTACTCCTGGCTGTAGACTCAGGAATATCCTTGACAGTGCTCAGAAGATGGTGTACAATGGGGGTGATCAGAACACAACTGACCGCATGCAAGACCTGCTCTACTATCACTCCAGCTCCTATTTTATTCATTACTTAAAATTTTGGTTTCTGGAAATTTCAAAACAGGTTTTATAATTACATAGGTTAATGACATAGATTACTGTGAAATAGTAATTACACAATTGCAGATTATTGTAAAATACTAATTACTCAATCAAAGTAGCATGATTTCAAAACTAATAAAACAGCTCTTTAAAACTGACACTATATTTATCTAAGTAACTAAAATCCTGGTAGTAAATCTGGCATGAATTATATAATTTCATTTTTTCAAAAGAATTATTTTGTGGGTTTTTCTTGGTAGGGTGTGTGTATGTGTGGGTGTGTGTGTATGTGTTTTGTTTTGTTTTGAGAGGGGGTTTGGCCACACGCAGCAATACCTAGGGTTTACTTCTGGATCTGCTGTCAGGGATCATTCCTGGGGTTGCACAAGGAACCACATGGGATGCGAGGGATTGAACCTGGGTCAACTGTCTGCAAGGCCCGTGTCCTATCTGCTATCTCTCCAGGCCCCTCCAACAAATTATTTTGAAGACTTTCCTTATGTCCTTGCCTTTTATCTCCTTGTATAGGCATTGTGTTTCCTTTACCTTTTGCTTGTTTTATGACTCCATTGTGGTACTACATGGACTACAAATGTTCTTGTGTCTAAGAAAAGTTGTGGGATTTTGTCTTTTGCTTTCCTCAAATGAATCAGGCTCTTAAATTTAACTGAGTAGGCTCTCTTGTGAATACTGTTCTTTGTTTCTACAAGACCCAGAGGTGATTACCATTATATATTTGGCAGTCAGCAACTATAGATCTACATAGGAATATTAGACTTTCTCTGCCCTCATATTTCTAGAGTAATCCAGAACTAATGTTGAAGTGCTAACACTTACTCTCTTTAACATTAGACAGTACATCCTGGGTTTGGTCCCAACACTACAAAAAATTTAATAAAGAATAGAACAATAATTTTTAAATTAAAAACAGTTACAAAATAAGCTAATCTTGGGCATTTATTGTACATCAAAGTGTGTTAGTTAAAAGATCAAAAGTTCTCGGGCCGGAGCGATAGCACAGTGGGTAGGGCGTTTGCCTTGCACGCGGCTGACCCGGGTTCGATCCCCGGCATCCCATATGGTCCCCCAAGCATCGCCAGGAGTAATTCCTGAGTGCAAAGCCAGGAGCAACCCCTGAGCATCGCTGGGTGTGACCCAAAAAGCAAAAAAAAAAAAAAAAATCAAAAGTTCTCATCACAAGAAAACACAGTTTAAAATATGTATCGTGATGATTACTTTTCAATGCATACAAGTTCAAATAATTATTTCTATACTGAAATTAATATAATATCTCAATTGTATCTCAATGAATAATTCTCATTTATATCAAAAAATAATATTTCTAAACAAAGTTAGACACCAAATAACAAAGATAAAAATATTTCAACAGTTAATATTTATTTCTTAATTTGATGTATTCTTTTCCCTTCAACATTCTGAATGACAAATCACTTATGTTTGCAGAACTTTTATTTTGTCATCATCAAATAGGGCTACTAAGGTCTCATATCAAGTGAGGGTCTGGACAACTTAGAAATTGTAACATGATATACAACAGAGAGGTAATATATGGTGATGAGGGAGATTTTCTATGTTTAAATGTTTATGAATGCCTATTCAGTATCCACCAGTGTAGGTTGCATGACCAGGCATCAATTAATTTGACATTCATGGAAGGATTAGGAAAGTTCAATACTTACTTAAGATACTTATCAATAAATGGTGACTGATACTAGATCAATTTCTTTCTAGACACTTTAACTACCTTGCTGTTCTCATCTCCAAAATCTAGATGTTTATTGAATGACTTCTATCAACATTTGTGTCTGTTTGATCTGGCATCCTATCCAGCTAACATTTCCTTTTTCTGTGGCAAAAGGTTTCCAGTTCAGATGAATAAATAACCAATAAAACATGTTCCAGTTCCAACCAACTATTCCAAAAGGCCTCAGTGACGGTTCTTCAGTAGTCTCTAGGAAGAGATTTCGAGTCAGAAAAGTAAATGTCTCATCCGATTGCTATAGTCTCCAGCCAACACAGATATTTTCATATACTTACAAGCCTACTAAATATTTCATTTACCTTATTGCTTTACAATGCAGAGTGCCTGGATGGAGCAGACAGAAAATAAAAATAAACCTCAATTGCATTTTTAACAAGTTTCCTACTTTTGGCACAGAGAGACTAACGGATCATGATAACCTAAGATTATGAGGCAATAAAGAAAAGAATACAATAACTGAAAGCAACACACAGAACCATCTCTGTTTTCAGACTTGTTTAGTGTGTATGCTTCACCCCACGAGAGAAGGGAAGACTCTGGAAGAAATTCCAGTAACTAAATAGGACCTGTAAAGTTTATATTTTAAGAGAAGAGAAACTTGTTTAAGAAAAAACTTTGTAAAAGCTACAAATCTGGTTTTTAATACTATGACTACATGGAGAGCATATATTCAAGTCCTTTGAGCTATCTGCCCCCTAGAAATGTTTTCTATATAATAGTCTGCATCTTTGCGTTTTAATGTCTTGGAAATGGATACTAAGTCCTCTCTTACAGAATTTTTTTTATTCTTGTCCCGTCCCGTGGGACTTGTTCAACGTGGGTAACCAGGAGAGGGTGTGAGAGTGAAAAGGAGACAGACGCAAGGAGAAAGAGACAGACACAGACAGACACAAGAATGGGAGAAAGCTCCAACTTTATTTCTCTTAAGCTAGTCTTTTATAATTGATTATATGAGGAAGTGGGCAGAATGGGAGAATAGCAAAGAATGCAAATGTTAAATGAAACTGGATGTGGGCCCTGGTGGCAGTTTCCCTGGGCATTGTTCTGCAACCTTTCCCAAGAAGCCGTTGTTCCTAGTTACAGGTCAGTTTGTACTGACATATTGGTGCCCAGGCATAAGTTTCTGGCCGTTCCCAGGCATGGGTTTCTGGCTGTTCCCAGGCATTGGTTCCCGGCATATTCTAATAAAACGAATATGCCAAATGCATCCTACCCAAGTAGAGATTTTTTTAAGAATTTTATTTTATTGAATCACCATGTGGAAAATTACAATGCTTTCAGGCTTAAGTCTCAGTTATACTATGCTGAAACAACCATCCCTTCACCAGTGCCCATATCCCACCACCAAAAAAAAAAAACCCACAGTACACCTCCCATCCCCCCCGCACACCCTCCGCCTTATAATTGATAAATTTCACTTTACTTTCTATTTACTTCGGTTACATTCAATATTTCAACACAAACCTCACTATTATTATTAGGAGTACCCCACTAGAGTCAGACCTGTTGTGAAGAGATATGAGGTCGCACGGCCGCGCATTTTTGGATTTCTGTACTTTAGCAACTAAATCCAGGGAGATTTCTTCCAGATATTGGATCATTGCAAGCTTGTAAACCCAATCTGTGGTTGTCATAATATGGCGGTCACCACGCCCTTCACCCCCAGCAAGGAAGAGGCGAGAGAGAGAAATACCTTTCCCCTCCTGGGCAGGCATGGGGTCGCGGCTTAGTTCTCAGTCTGGAGACATTCTGCGAGGATCCAAGTAGAGATTTAATGAGTTGTATATTCAGAGTCATTCATCAATCAGAACTATAGCTCTGTTACCCTTATTCCTTTTACTCCCCCTTTCTTTTTGGTTTTAGCCACATTTGGACTACCTATTGTATTTCTTTGCCATTTGTAGCTCTATAAAATGACTAATTTTACACTCTGTTCTAGAGCATATTTCTCTGCTTGCTTTTTCATCTGGGGTCTCCTTTGACTGCTCAGCAGAACTTATCAGGTACTTTCAGTTCTCTAAATTTATGTGGAGAAATGATATTAATGTATTGTCACTTCTCTTAATATATGAGTGTGTGTATGTGTGCATGCATAAATAAATATGTACCCCTTGCAATCAACATTAAAATATGAATCTCTTGCAACTAAACAATGACATTGTAAAAAATATAGACATCCATCTGCTTTGTGTATTCTTGTTGTCTCATAAAAATAATGCTTACAACTTTCCCCTTTACCTCTTTTGTTTGGAATTAAAGGAAGGTTACATCTGTGACTAATGAGTTTTTATAAGTACTCATTAGTACTTAAAAATATACTAATAATAAATTTTTTCCTGTTTTTTTTTCTGTTTTAAAAAGCATTAGGATGGAGTTTAGGGATTAAAAGCAAATCTCATATGTAGAAAGCGAAGATCTTCCATGCTTTGCTTGGAATGTGACAGTACTTAGACGCCTTCTGTTCTAAACACTATCACAGTACTTATATACACTAGACTATTGAAATCCTGTACCATGATAGTATATGTTATCCTTCAGTCCCCTCAAATGTTCAGAAAAAAAAAGAAGGAATTGAAGAAATCAGTGATATATTCAAGACCAAATATCCAGCAATGAGCAACACTGAAATGATACCTTTCCTGTTGATGCCTTTAAACAGTGTTTGCAATTTTTTCACATCATACTGTATTCAACACAAGATGAGTGAGTTTATAGTGCACTCCTACAAATTATAACTTTCCCATTTTATAAGTAGAATATTTAATCATTACAAGTAAACAATTTAAATAATTCAAGTTAATAACAACACTTTTAGGGCTGACATATTTAAATATAATAATTACTAATAACTTTTTATGTAGATCCAAATTTAACTCACAAAATACACTCTTCAAAAGATAAGACTCTTGAAATATTTAACATGCATATTTCTTTGAATTCCCCTTTCTTTAAAGCTCAATCAATAAAGAGATTTTGAAAAACTATCTGGTGTATTTTCTTGTAAACACGTGCTTTTCTATATCACTCAAATGAGTTAGTTTCCTTATCTCTGTGAATTTCTGGGATAAGTTTAACTTAATTCTTATAAATGATATTTACTTAATATACAAATCTCTAATTGGTTTCTCAGCATGAAATATTCCAAAGGGAGTTTTCATACATCTCTTTCAAAAGCTTTTTATTATTGCTACAAACATTTATTAAGTGCTTATTTGTTTTAGTAATTGTTGCAAATGCTGCAGATAGGAAAATGAATAAAAAGAGAAGACAATACAAATGCAAAAGCCCTGTGCCCTCTTGTGTCATAGACTTTGAATCACTGTGGGAACATAATGAATATGCATTACAAAATATGTCCAAAAATACCCCAAATGGAAAAATAAAGAATTAGAAGTGAAAAATCACACTTATTATGGGTTGGTTTGGATGTCTGAGTCATGACATTTAACCAAGATTTCAGGAAGGTGAAGAAACGAGCCAGAGTTGTCTGTAGGAGAAACAATCTAGGCAAAGAGAAGAGGTGGTAGTAGAGTGCACTTCATCTTGATAGTCCATATTGAATGAACAAAGAGAAGAATACTAAAACCTGCAGCAGAATAGAGAAAAAGAGGATTAATTTCTGTAGGGGGTTACTGCCCATCTTAAAGACTTTAAAATTTGGGGAGCCCATTGGAGGTTCTGGAGCAGATAAGTGACGTGATTCACTCATCCTTCAGAGGATCTTATGGGCAACTGACTTAGAATGGATTAGATTTTGCAGATTTTTCTCATCCTATTTTTTCCTCTATTTCTTTCCTATATTTTGCTGAAGCATCTAGAAAAAGGCGATTCTTACGAATCTTCCTAGGATGTGAGGTCTGGGTCTTTGAGAGTAGAAATTTCCTTTCTAGATCTAACACATTATATGTTTAAGTTTTCCTACTTCCTCTTTACATTAAAGTTTACTGATTAGCTCAGGAAATTTATTAAATATTTCCAATGTAATATTTTATACATTTACTCATTTTTAATATGGATTTTACTCATCACTGACTGGTTTGCTCATCTAAACTTTATTGTCAACTTTTAAAACTTATTTATATTTTGTCTGATATATGTAAACATTTTGCTCTGAGCTTTTCCTGACTCCTTAAGACTAGAGAATCATTAAATCTCTGTCACTATCTTTAAGTTTCTTGCTTCCTCTGTGCTTCTTCTTTCTTTTCCTTCTTTTCCTTCTTCACTTTCCTATAATATTTTTAAATTCCACACCAGTTATTTCAATGTGATAAGAAACGCCAAGCTTTTTAAATACAACTTGAGTGTTTAATCTCCTTTCATTCCATTAAGCCAATTAAATATACTGTGTGTGGAGGTAGAAAGGGGAGAGGTTTCTGGTCTACACCTCGAAATTCTCAGGAGCTATTCTTGTCTTGTGCTCAAGATTGACCCTGGATGATTCTTGGGAAACTATGAGATGCCCAAGATTGCGTCTCATATAGTTGATATCCTCTACTATCTGGCCGACAATTAAACAGATTTCTTTAATAGGCTAACTGCTCGCACTGTTAAAAATGAGGTCTTCCATTGCTCCTTAAACTGGGAGTACTTCTTATATCTGAAACATTATTAGATAAATAAGAAGTGCCAATATTACTTTTCCATTGTCGCAGCTCACCAGAGTCCTGAGTCTTTGATACTTATGAATTATGTTGCAGGTGACTGAGGGGAAGTGGACAGTGAGGGCAGCATCTTGGTCTTGCTAGGAAATGCCTGGAGGGTCAAGACTGGTAAAGCTATCATGGCATGGACACTAGTGTCCAACCAACCCCACTGGGCAGCTGTCAGGTTGTGTCCCAAGTCCAGCTGATGTAAATGCTACAGAAACTAGTCCCCACCTCCAGAGATCTCAGTGATTTAGGCCATAATGAGGAGTTGCTCTTTTCAGATAAAAGGAAAATCAGTCCTAACCTCTGCCCAGTTTCCAGTTTTGTCGTATTGTCTCACAGATAAGAATTTCAGGAGACGAACAACAAAGTAAAAATACTTTTATTTAGAGAACTACTAGGAGAATGCATGAGACAGAGAGAGGGGGGAGGGAGAGAGAGGGGGGAGGGAGAGAGAGGGGGCAGGGAGAAAGGGAGAGGGGAAGAGAGAGAGGGAGAGAGAGAGTTCACTCAACAGAGAATATGGGTTATTCAGAGTGATAGAATCAGGTCTAAATCAGGGGTATTGCCAAGATGGAGAATGCCTTCAAAAAAAATCTCTGTTTTGGGGCTGGAGCGATAGCACAGCGGGTAGGGCGTTTGCCTTGCACGTGGCCAACCCGGGTTCGAATCCCAGCATCCCATATGGTCCCCTGAGCACCGCCAGGGGTAATTCCTGAGTGCAGAGCCAGGAGTAACCCCTGTGCATCGCCAGGTGTGACCCAAAAAGCAAAAAAAAAAAAACCAAAAAAAAACCACCTCTGTTTTATTTATTTATTT
Source organism: Sorex araneus (assembly GCF_027595985.1). Taxonomy (NCBI): domain Eukaryota; kingdom Metazoa; phylum Chordata; class Mammalia; order Eulipotyphla; family Soricidae; genus Sorex; species Sorex araneus. The sequence goes on from NC_073312.1 coordinate 17,649,319, forward strand.
ATTTATTTATTTTTAATTTTTTATTGAATCACCATGTGGAAAGTTACAAAGTTTTCAGGTTTAAGTCTCAGTTATACAATGCTCGAACACCCATCCCTTCACCAGTGCACATATTCCACCACCAAGAATCACAGTATAGCTCCACTCCGCACCCCCACACCCCTAGACCCCCCCACACCCCTAGCCCCCCCACCCTTAGCCCCCCCAAAAAATCTCTGTTTTACTAAATTGCTTTTTAAGGGCTTTTTTCAGACTACTACCACTTGGTAACAATGTCAAGGGGAAGAATCTTGGATTCTTGATGGTCTTTACCACCTTATTAAGGTTTTGTGTTTGAAAATTCTCCTTTTGTTGGGGGAGGGCACCTCACTTCCTGAATCTCTACTGAGCTCAGTATTTGCATTTCAAAGCGCTGAAGTCTTTAAGCCTTTAGGCTGATATAGGGGTGGTGAAAGGACCACTTTAAATCACATCTTGGCTTTTTAATTTATACTACCCCTATCTACTTTTCTGCAACAAAACTTCCTTGTCTTCTTTTGCTCCAGAAATTTTTTTATAATATTTAAAAATAATGTTTGAATATAACACTATAATTCTTCCGTCATTCTATCTCCATTTACACTGAAATTCCCTAATTTATTTTCTAAACATGTGTTGACTCTGAGCTCTTAGAAACATATGGCTGGGGACAAGTAAGGAATTTTATGGAGATATAACAATGACTTCAAGAAAACATTTTGGCACTACACAATTTTTTAGAAATATTTTACCACCAGTAGCATTTTTAGCAGTGGTCTTTGGAGATTCTGCTTTGTTTTCTGTTAGATGATAGTCACAACAGAATAAGTTGAATACTGTGATATATCATACACGGACTTAAAAGACTATGAAAATAAACAGTTGCTAAAGAAAGAACAGATGTAATTAAAATAGCATTGGCTTTGTGATCAAGAGAAAGAGCATCAATGCTATCAGCATGTAAACATCATGTCTAATTAGAGTAATGTGTACAAAATTAAGGTCATAATTATAATGAGTTCTCAGTGCTATGATGAAATCATAGATTATGCCTTTGTGTTAGCTCTGCTGCTGCCTGTCTGCCTGTTATAGAGGTCAGTCTAACACACTTTTCTTATTTGATGTTATTTTGTATGTTTTCTTAGCACATGCTTTACGTGGACTGGACTCTGATTCTGGCAGTCTCCTCTCAGGGGTACTTATATCCTAACATTTGTAAACATGTTATCTGAGGTTTCTTTTACTTTGTCCCTCCTGAGACATGAATCATTTCTAGCATGAAATGCTTGGGTTTTCAGGTCCTGAGATAATGGTGATATCTGATTTTCCTTTTTCACTAAGAACTACTCCGCTTTTTCAAGTTTCCAATTATGTTACTCTATTCAATATTTTCATGAAGGACTTTAATAGATACAGTGTTAGGATCCTACATATCTTCAAGAGGAGGTTCTAATTTTTTAGACATCAATGGAAGAAATATTCGGATAACATCTGCACCAAAGCCTCAAAATGTTTAAGAAGATAATGAATTTTGAAATGAACTTCAAAATCTCAGCTTGATGAACTGAATCACTAAAAATGATTATTTTTTTTTCTATGCATGCATGCATGTGGCATTAGTCTTCTGGCATTTGGTGAAATTGAGACTGAAATATTATTTCCTATCTTTAAAATCATGATTTGGAAACTCATTAAATGGAATAAAATTATGTAATGGAGTAATTTAATGCTCTGAGGTGTTTATTTTCAGTGTTTAAAATTTATGTGTATGTCTCTATCTCCCTTTCTCTGTTGTTATTATTAATGTTACATTGACCAGAGTGGCACAGAAACTGGCAGTAGTTTGTATTTTTAGTTGTTTATCAGGTGTCACATATTACATCAGGTCACAGAGCTTATGTACTTGGCTCCAGTGCTCACTGAAGCTCACCCTCTTAACTGTGGTGCCTTCACACATGCTCACTTGAGGTCTTGTGTAGGATGACATTGCTTTGTCCTTTCTGCTCTTGCCACAAGGAGCTTAGGCTTATCCCAGTCACACCCATTAAGGTGTTCCTGAGTCACTCCCATTTCTTTGTTTATCTGTAACTACTTCTCTATGCTCTCTTCCCCAACAGTTAATCAGCTTCCCCCCCTAATCAAACTGTTAATTTGTAAGATCAGATCTTTCTAGGACACTGAACTTATATTGTAAGTTAATATTGCCTTTCTCCTCTCCTTGTGTCTTTTGAATAGTTTACTTTAAAGCAATATCCTTTTTGTATAGACACAAGAAGACAATATTATGCTTTGGTAACTTGGGATTTAATTGGCTTCGAATATTATTCATTCCCGGTCATCTGCTCGATTTAAGCCTCAGTTGCCCTCAGTTCCTAGCACCCCCAAAGCAGGGTCCTGACGAGGGATGGGATGGATCCAGGGCAAGAGGTGAGTTATGTGCTACTCCGGCATGGAGATGGGCCTGGCCAAAGTGCCTAATTCTTAACTATAAGGTAAGAGCTTGATCATGGACAAATGCTGTCATGATCCAAAAGTAACAATGAGACTAGGACCCTGCTAGGGATAGGAAAGACTAATCTGGCCTGGATACTGCAGTCTGAGATTGAGATGGCCCCAGGAGAGCAATTCTATAAGCTTAATGCATTTCTTATGGTGTCCATACAAAATGGTTAATATTAGGAATGCTTATATGTTTGCTGGTTGAGGAGAGGAGAAACACACTCATGGGACTCCGCCCTTGGGTGGATGGTCCTACTGAAAGAGAATCTGTCCTAAAAGCAGCATCCCCTGAGGGAAAGAACTTTACCCGTATTGATTGTGACCACACCTATGTGTAAGCCCCAACCCCCTCATGCTGGGGGGATTTAACTAGGCTGTAAGAATGGGTTGGGGGGCCAGATCCAGGGAATGAGATCCGGAGAGAGATCCAGAACCGGGAGAGAAGCAGAGGGAGAGACAGGAGAGAATGGAATAAACAACAACTGATCGATTGACCGGCTTGGCCCTCATTTTTCTCCTCCGTCTGCCCCATGGCCTGGGCCGCTCTGGCTGGATGAGTGGCCCGAGACCGTCCCCCTCGAACCTAGGGGTGGCCCATGAGGAGAGCTGCTGGGTCGCCCCCCGGCAGATGTTGTTTACAGTCTTGGTCTTTGATTGAGTTGTACAGTTATGAGTGTATTACTCACAGGGGATTATTACAGTGCTCACATATGTGCCACTGGGGTTGCACTTCCTAGTTGCAGTACTCATATATATTTAGGTTGCAGTACTGCCTGTGGGGCACACTCTTCTCTGACGCTTCTGTACAGCTGCAAATCACTGTGGTGCCAGGAGTTTACAAACAGCAAAAATTCCAAGTCTGTGATCTGAAGATATTATGACAACAGGAATTTGGATGCACGGCCAGAAGTGTATAAAGCAGATGCTTTTACTTATTGGGGAATATCATAAGGAATATATTGCAAGGTCTATGTTTGTGGTTTTTTTTCCTTTTTTTTAATTCCCTGGGGTTTAAACTATCTGGTCTACTGTATTGGGTATTAATGCATATTTGGAAAGCAATGCAGAGTTTAATGGTATAAAAGCTTAGTAGTTTTAAAACATAGATATACCCACCATCATGCCTGATGACTAAGGTTAAAAATCTCAAGTCCATACTTCAGTTCCTCCATAACCTTCAACAAGTCCTTTATTTTTTTGTAATTTTGTTTATTTAGTTTTAAAAAATATAGGGATAACAATGGGCCAAAGAGAGAATACAGGATGTCAGGGGCTTCCCTTGCATGCAACTGACCCTTTTTAATCCTAGGCACATCAAGATTCCCTGAGCATCATTGAGTAAGTCCTACTCAAAGAGAGAGGAGTAGTTCTGAAACACTGTTGGGTGTGGTCAAATTCACCCTTTCCATAAGGATAGCAATATTAACTCCATACTATTATTCTGAAAACTAGACAAGTTAATATATGGAAGAAAAGTGTCTGAATGTACCTTGCCACAGATTGAATACAAGTTTAGCTTTCATTATAAGGAACACTAACCAATTTTATTATTATTATTACTATTATTATGCCACAACCCCTCTTTTACATTTTTTTGGGAACCAAGACTATAGTCACAGATTAAAGAACTATCATAAGATGATGTGAAATTTTCTTGTTATTATTTACAGATATTTATAACAGTTTTATTAACAATCGACCCCAAGTAGGAAGAGCCAAATTTTCTTAATAGGTAAGAGGATAAACAAGCTGAGGTATAATGCAATACAATACAATGTAATACAACTCAGGCTTAGTAATATGATGGAATAGAATTTTAATACAACAACAGACAAATCTCAAAGGCATTATGGTGAGTATATCTACGTTTCAAAACTACTGTTTAAAAAAAGACAAAACTGGGGCTGGAGTGATAGCACAGCGGGTAGGGCATTTGCCTTGCTCGAGGCCAACCCGGGTTCAATTCTCAGCATCCCATATGTCCCCTGAGCACTGCCAGGAGTAATTCCTGAGTGCAGAGCCAGGAGTAACCCTTGAGCATTGCTGGATATGACCCCAAAAGAAAAAAAAATAAGATAAAACTATGAAGTCTGTATCAGCAATTTCTAAGGTTATTATTGGGAGAATCTAAGGGGAATTACTTTAGAGTAACTGAATTTTTTTTTCTTTTTGGGCCACATCTGGTGATACACAGGGGTTACTCCTGGCTTTGCACTCAGGGATCACTCCTGGTGGTGCTCAGTGGACCATATGGGATGCTGGGAATCGAACCTAGGTCTACCGCGTGCAAGGCAAACACCCTATCTGCTGTGCTATCGCTCCAGCCCCAGAGTAACTGAATTTTATGTGCACTGATAATATCTCCTGAAGGACAGTATACATACATATATACACGTACATATATATCCATAAAACTATGGACCATCAAAGGCAATTTTCTTGTATAAATTAAAAAAGTAAACACTTATTAAGTAAAGAAATAGACAAATCAAGCTAAATGAAAAATTTTTTAAAAATGAGCAGAATAAATATTTATCAAAATTCTAGAATATAGAAGCTTTCCATCCAATTTAAAAATAGGATAGAATAATATTCCAGAAAATAATGAGAGGTATGGAAAAGAAACAAAGTCTGACACTATAATATACTTATGAATATGCATCAAATCTATACCTCTGGTATACTGATGGTAGGAATGAACACACTGGAAAAAAGGTTTGTAGATGTTTATAACACCAAATACATACCAGCTAATATAACCCTGCATTACATTATTAAATTTTTAACTGAAAATCTGTCACTGTCACTGTTATCCCGTTGCTCATCAATTTGCTAGAGCAGGCGGGCACCAGTAACGTCTCCATTGTGAGACATGTTGCTGTTTTTGGCATATCAAATATGCCATGGGTAGCTTGCCAGGCTCTGTCCTGCAGGCTAGATACTCTCGGTAGCTTGCCGGGCTCTCTGAGAGGGGCGGAGGAATCAAACCCAGGTTGGCTGCATGCAAGGCAAGTGCCCTACTGAAAATAGAAACTTAAATGCGAAGAAATACTTATAAATATATTCTTTTAAGTTTTGGGGGGGTATACCTAGCTGTGCTTAGAACTTACTACTGGCTCAACCCTCAAAGATCACTCTTGGTGGAGCACAGAGGGCCATAAGGGGTGCTAGGGATCAAACCTGGGTTTCCACCTGCAAGGTAAGCATGTGGTACCTGCCGTACTGTCTCTCCAGGTCCGTACAATTACCCAAAATCTTAATTAACCCCCAATATAACTGGTGAATGGATAATGAACTCTTAATCACACTGAAATTCGATATTATGCAGCATTAAAGAGGAACAAGGTATTGATACAAGCAATAACATGGATGAATTTTAAACATATTTTGTTCAAATGTAGGTGCTAGATTCAAAGGCAATGCTATATTTGTTTTTACATTTAAAAGCCATCTGGAAAAAACCCAAAAATACAAGGAAAACCATGTCAGTGCTTGCAAAGAACTTTGGTATGGGGGACATGATGGATTGTAGGACACAAAGGAACCTTACATTGTGATAAAGTTGGACACTATACAGGATGCTTTTTTTTGCCCCTAGCTATAAATGACACTGCAGCAAACTCAATTAAAACATAATGCTGCAGGGTGGCAGAATACTTAAAATTAATGAAACTGGTGAGGGATGTTTGGGAATTTGTTACACTATTCAATTTATTTATATATGTTTAAAAAATAAAAAGCAAACAAAAATCAAGAGGGTTAACACGTATCGCTGCCAGGAATTTAGCTAAAGATATGCTTGTACTTTACTGATGAATGAGCAAATTGCTCCAGATTTTTTAAAAAAGCAACCCTATAACAGCTGTTAAAACTTGAAATTACATAAACCTTTGGTCCCCAAAGACCCACTATTTGAATCTTTCCCATAAAATTTAGTGCTTCAAGGTCTTAAAGGTGTTTCTACAGGATGTTTATTGCAGCATTGTGCTTAGTGGCAAACAATTGAACACAAAAAGAAAGTCTATTTGGATCCCTGCAAAGTCCTTGGAATGTGTCCTCTTAGACACTCATCCCAAAGGTGCCAAGGCTTAATTGGTTATCACTGCAACTTTGAGTATTATGCAGACACTACAGTGAATTAAATGTATTAGTTTACAAATTTAATAAATGATGAAATAGTCTTTTAATCTTGCCTCTCTGCCTGACTTATTTAATTATATTTATACTTAATCTCTATTTCTTTCTTTATACTATAGTTTAATGATGTGTTCTTCTGGAACTTTATAAAGAAATAATGAGCACTTTATTTTGGAGTAACCTGCATCCTCGCTGAGGTAGTATAATTTCTTTTTCTTTTGGGACTCTTTTTCTGTGTCTGTTACTGTTTCTGTTTCAGTATTTCTGCTTTCCCCTACTTCCTAAATAAAACTACTTTCCTTCAGATTTCTTTTTTTTTTAAAAAGAAACAATGGGTATAAAATAGAGTTACTCAGGACAAAATCTTGTCATCAAACTAAATTTCATATCCACTTCATTATAGCTCCAGTGGCTCTCAGGAATGTCATCCTGCCTTGTCTGGGTTAACAATAGCAAAGTTTTATATATAAGACACCACTGTATTTCCTTAAAGAGACACACTCGTGTAAAATTATTTTTATCTTTTTCTTTCTTCTTTTGAGCGGGCTACATTTGGCGATACTTAGGGGGTCACTCCTGGCTGTAAGTCAGGACTTATTCCTGGCAGTCCTCTGGGGAACTGTGAGATGCTGGGGACAGAGTCTGGGTCAGCCACATGCAAGTGCCCTACCTGTTATTCTAGAACTCCAGCCCCTCCTTCAGCAAAACAAAACAGAACCAAAAATCACAACAGCAACAACAAAAACCTTTGTCCCACGCTTCATATATCTGAGATCCTGAGCTGGACTCCTGTCATGGAACAAGCGAAGAAACAGGGCTTTGTCCCACCCTATTTCTAACTGTAAAACCCTCCATTTGTACATGATTGCTCATGAACACTTTGTACTTGCTAGGTGGGATGGATGTTATCTAGTTTGTGCATTTATGAATCATGTAATGAAACAAAATCTTTAAACTTACTTTAAACCTTTTCCCCTCTGTAGTGTAGGGGCTGGGATTATAATAAAAGGTCATTGAGGTACCTGGGCCTTATCCTGGGAAGTTGCATTCTTTATTATTTATTTGGGTCAACCCAGATTACTGGCATATTTGAATGAGATTTGAAAAAGTGTCCCCGAAGGTACTTCTGTGCCCACCGTTGTCTCCTGGATCTCCCTCGGAAACTTGTGATCATGAACATTTTGTTTTTGTTTTTATGTTTAAATTGTTTTCAGTCCTGATGCTATTACTTTAAAGGCTTCGATAATTTGCTGTAATTGTTACTGTTTCTTGGGATACCCTTTGCCACAAAGAACAGTAACACACAAAAAGTTAATAAAATGTCATGTAAAATCCAAATACATATCCAACTGTTGTAACTCTAAGAAATAGCTATCAACAAAAATATTCAAAATAATGTTAAATTGTCAATAAAATATGTTTTATTGATTATTCTGTTCAGTAGATCGATTGAATGAAAAAAAGATGCACCAAACTCATTTTTAATTTCTAGCATAAATTATGATCTTTGTAAGGATGTGAAAAATTTGCTTGTCACTCTCCTTATCTCCAAGTTATTGCATCACTATGAATCTTGACAATAAGAATAACAAATGGAGGGGGCTATATTTCCCTGCTGAGTCACCCAGCTGTCTCATTGAGTTCTTTGCTTTGAGTTCTGGGTCAAAGAACAATTTTAATCTTTTTGAGCTATACCCAGCAGTGCTTGGGTGTTATGCCTGGCTCTGCATTCAGGAATCACTCCTGTTAGTGCACAGGGGATCATAAGGGATACTGGGGATCAAATTCAGGCAGACTGCTTGCAAGACAAGAGCCTTAACTGCTGTACTATTGCTCCAGCACTAAGTTCTGATAATTTATTATATTAGTCTTGAAATTTGCTAAGGGTGTAATATTATAACTTAAGGTTAAATATTTTCTGTATTAGTGACAAATACTTAGACCCTTTGGAAGGGTTAAATGTACGACAATGAGATGTTTTCCAGTTTTAAGCCAACAAAATAGAGGGATGGTTGTCCCAACCCAAACAAAAGTTATTACCTGGCAAATTTGACAAGTATTGATGGAATGAGAGGTAGGGGTTCAATCTCTTCGGACCAGTAAAGAAAAAGCTCAAAGTCTCTCAGTTTCCAGTTTTCTCACTATAAGATATGCTCAGGAAAAGCTTTACCTTTTTATAACATTCCTTCCTTGGATTCAGAATTTAGCTTACCAATTCAAATACTAATAACCACCCCTGACTACATATCTGCCTACACGCTTCTTTATTTCAATTAGGTATTGATGGAATTATGAACTGGCTACCTTCAAAGTCAAAGTCAAGTTTAGACAGAGATAAGAGAAGAGTACAATAAAGAAAAGCTAAAACATTTCCTTATGTGGGAAAGCTCAGCTGGGTAGTTGAAAAATATAGGACCAGAATAAAAGAAGAAAAAGTGCATGACTTCTGAGCTACATTCTAGGATCTTCCCCAATACTCTTAACTGAAATACTAGTGCTTAATCTCATTCTAAATTTAGCACCATAAATATACCTCTATAAATGAAATTTGAAATAATAATTTAACACAGTTAATATCTTTCAAGATTGTTTCCAATGTTTGTTTGATCTCCAAGTTATTATCATTTCATTCATTCCATCATTAACTCAATGAAGCATTTTTTCTCCTATCAATTGCACAAGGAGAGTACTGATACCTACATTTCTTATAAAAAGATACTAAAAATTATACTTTTCAATATATATCAGAGTATCTAGAGGGATAGAAAAAAACCTTGAAAAAATTCAAAGATTCAGTCAAGTGCTCAATTTAAATTTTCACAATGACATTTATTGTAGATATAAATTTATGTTTTGGAATCTTTCTCATGATTGGGTAGAATATGACAGAGAAGTTTAAAGATGGAGTTGAATTAGGGCTAGAAACTATCCAAATAGGAATGATAAAACTCACCATAGAGCCGGGGCCGGTGCTCGGCTCCGGCCGGCCGGGTTTTCGGCCCGGGTGCCCATGCCTCTGCAGAGCTGGTGGATGTGGAACGAGCGGGAACCAGAGACAGCTTTAGGAATTGGGGTTCCAGCAAGTGCTTGCACCCATGTATGGAGACTGTGAACTAACTTTGGCTACATGCTGTTCCAGGAAGGGAAATGATTCATTTTCAAACTTAAATCTTCGCGGACTTAATTACTATAATACAGAAATTGTAAACAGAAATTGTAAAATGAAGACATTTTATCTCTTCATTCTCATCAGTGGAAAACTTATTATCAAATATTTCCCTGTTAATAGAGCTGTATTCTTAGGGGATAAATTCCAACAAAAATAGTGAGTCTGTTTTGAAACTCTAACAACAATAGTGAGTTATGTGTTGAAATCTGGAATGTAACCAAGGTAAAGAGAAAAGGAAGTGAAATTATCACTCACGTACGGGGTGGGTTGGGGGGTGAGGGGTGGGATGTATACTGTTTTTTTTTTGTTTGTTTGTTTTGTTTTTGCTTTTGTTTTTGTTTTTATTCGTGGTGGAATATGGGCACTGGTGAAGGGATGGGTGTTTGAGCATTGTGTAACTGAGATATAAGCCTGAGAACTTTGTAACTTTCCACTTGGTGATTCAATAAAATAAATTTTAAAAAAATATTTAAAAAAATAAATAAAACTCACCATAATTCTAGTAATTTTTTTGAGACTGATATTGTAGAAGTACATGATTCATAGAAATAAATATTCAACATGGAATACTGGAACATGGGATATTAGCATTATTAACCATAAGAATAAGACACTACCTAAAGCTACAAGTAACTCTTTTTCTCCAAGTTTACTTTATGTTTTGGTGTGAGAGGTAGGAGTTGGAATAGAATTCTGAGATCTCAGTAAATGGACTAGGGGTTCTGAACCTAGCTTTCTTCATGTTTACAAGAGCCGCGGAGCCTGTGAAGTATGATTGTTACTCCTAATTATTCGCTGAAATTTGTGAAAAACCATACTAGGCTTGGTGAGTGTTCTATGTGAAATTCAGTCTATTTTATTTTCAGCTTTAAAAGTTCAAACTTGTGCTTGTAATGTCCACACATCCCTTTTCAGTTCTTTCCCCCTTACCTACTTGTGATATTTACTTTTTTTTCTCTTAGTGATCCAACACGATTCATCTTTCTGAAATTAACCCTGCTTTGTTAGGTTGCATACCCTTGACTGAAGATTTTTTTTAAAATGTACATGATTATATATAAAAAAATAAGTATAAAGTGCTTACAGATTGCTTCAAACAGAACAACTCAGAGCAAAACATAGACCTTGTTACCAGAAACACCAAGAAAAAACTCAAACTCAGTTACACTAATTTATTTTAATGCGGTGCCAAAATGAATTTAGCATTATAAAACTTTTTGAAGAGAAACTCAAATTTGTGTGAGTTTGAATGAATGACTCATTTGTCATCTTGAATGAATACATTTGAAATTTTAAAAGGAGTTGTTTCACTTGGATCTGGAAACACAAGGAAGTATTCAAGTCAGCCCTGAAGAGTCAGGTGGAAAAGCCCAGAATCACTGGATTAGAAAAGCCAGATGGGCCTGATCAATCTTAAGATGTCTGAAGAGTCCATTAGTGGTAGATTTGAGTTAGAAGCGAATGCAGAGAATAGAGCTTATATTACAGTTTTTTCAAAAGAAACTCAATTTAAGGGCTTTAGAGAAAGTATATGAATGTGTTTTAAAGTTTCAGAATCAGGGCTGCTACACAGACCAACCAAATCATACGTCATCACAAAGGTCAAGAGAAGCTGATTGCAAGGCGACCTACTACATAACAAAAACTTTTGACAAATCACAGTTTTCATTAAGTGGTTAATATCCAAAGTCTATAAAGAACTCATGCAATTCAATTTTTAAAAATACTAATCTAAAAGAGGGCACCAAAAATTAGTGGAAGAAGATTGTTCTAAAAAAGATATGTAACTGGCCAACAACTGAATTAAAAACTATTGAATTCCAACCTTGGACACCATTTGAGTGGAGTCTATATCTGGTTTCCATATTCCATGTATAGAAACAGAGACACCAAAGAAAGGATTAGACCTGTCTAGATTAGAAGGTGGCAGACTGAATAAACATGGGAACATACATATATGAACATATATATATAAGTGTATATATATAGTCTTAGGGGTCTAAATTAAAAGTTGTCAAAGAATCAAATACAAGGATTGTCAGAGTGAAAATTATACTTGCTTCAGAAGTTTCTTGTTGAACTTGACTTTCATTATTTTTGTTCCTATTTCAATATCAAAGCCAAGTTTAGCAACAAGCCAAGTTTAGCAACAAATTGCTAAGATACAAGGCAAAAGATGAGGGCAAAGAAAAGAATGATTATTGGAAGATGGGTGATGGGTGATCACCCATCATGTTTGGGTGATCAAAGACTCATCAGTTACTTCTCAGGCAAAATCTTAGACCAGCATTCTTCAACTATCAGTCCATAGTTCTGGTTATTCTTTAGGTAGACAGGTTACAAACCACTGTAATACCACCTTGGTACTAACTGACAGTCCATGGACTGTTTGCAAGATAGGTGTTGTTCTATAGGTTTGGAAGAACCTTTTCTTTCTTTTCTTTTTTCTTTTTTTGAAATGACACAGTTTTTATTTGGAGGTTTTGAAGGGAAGGAGGGAGAGAAAGTGAGAGAGAGTGGAGGGTAACATGCTCAAGAGAGAACCTGGGCTTCTCCAAGGGTGGAGAGAGCCCCTACATACACCCCAGCATTAGACATAAATGCATGAAAATACACACCTCAAGAGAGGAGATGTGGGTGACACATGTGCTCAGGCACCGCATGTGCTTGGTCACATGGGTGCAGGCAGCACTTGGGCTCGGGCAGCATATGCACCAAAAGAACCTTTTCTTAAACCATACAGGTTTCCAAATTTTCATAAAGTTATCCTGGTTTACGAGGTAGAGGCATTATTAATTTGCTAAGGATGTGTAATAAACTTATGATTTCACTGTAGAGTCAGAAGAAGCAGTTAAAGCAGGTCAGTGACAAGGTATGATGCATGCACAGTTACCTCACTCTGACTGTTAGAGGGAAGTGGGGAACAGCTGAACTGCAGTGGTAGTTTCTTGGTGAAAACTCCCAGCTGCATAGTGGAAGGTGGTTGGCATAGAAGTCAGATATCTGTGAGAAGGTCTGCTCAGACTGCCAGATTTTGGAATGCTCCTGGAACTGTGATTAATTTTTTTTTAAAGCATATGTTTCCTGAACAACTTGGTTTCTGAAAACAAGCTCAATTTTAGAAAATCTACTAAATTTAAAATTATTTATTTGTTTTTGTTTGGGGACCATATCCTGCTCTGCTTCAGGATTTACCCCTGGCTCTGTGCTGTGAAATCTCCTACTCCTGGCAGTATTCAGAGGGCCATATGCTGTGCTGAGGGTTAAACATGGGTCAGCCAAGTGTAAAACAAGCTCCTTAACTCGCTGTACTACCCAGCCCTGAAATTTTTATTTATCTTTTAGGGAACAAATTATTGATTTATAACAGTTATGGGCAAAAGTAGTATGAAGACAGTAAAAATCTTTTAGTATAAAAATAATTATCTAAATCAAAAATATCTAAAAATATCAAAAATATCCAAAGATATCTAAAAATATCTAAATTATCTAAAATCAAAAGTATAAAAATAATTATCTAAAATCAAAAGCATGAAAGTAGTGACTGGCTCTCATAATGCATTTTGCATCATATAAGTGCAAAATGTTAAGTTTGAATATGAAAAATTATATTTTTCTGAGAATCCTAAATGTAACTTTTAGCCACATCAAGTTATTTTCCCCCAAACTGCAAGCATGTTTAACTACACATATAGCCTAATGTGAAAGTATTAAGCAGATGACCATATTCACGAATGCATTAGATGAGAATCACCTTCTTATGCCTGGGATAAATATTGTGACCAATATTAGGCTAACATTGTTTAATAGTAGATATTATAAAATCAACTCTACATTTCCTTTCTGATTGCTAGAAAATTGTTGGCTGCCATCTAGGGGAACAAATTTCTCATGTTTTCCTCCAACACTTTGGATGTTAAAGGAATTTGTAAAACGCACTTTTATTGCCATAATTATTATGAGATTTAAAAGGACAAAACTAAAATTCCATTTTCCCTAGGACAGTACATCATTATTTATTATAAACCTTTATTGTGTCTGTGTTGTTTAAACTTGTGGAAATATTCTAAAATGTTCTGTAATTCTAGGGGCCTAGCTAATATTTTAATGAAGAAAGATATTTTTCACAATTCCTTGTTTCAGTCTTCTGTCTCTGTATTTAGGGTCAATTTATCTCATTATAGATATTTACTAATTTATAAACTACTGAATCACTATGAGTACAGGGCTGTGTTGGGCATCTGCTAGTGCTATAAATAACCTAAGTTTTGTGCCATCTTGTAGTGAAATAGGAAGTAGAGATAAACAAATACCTAAACAAATAATGATCATATTATGAGTCAGGAATAATAAAAAGCAATAAAATAATTTGAGGATATGAGTGAGGAAATTGATTATACCTGAGAATCAGAGACCTATTCACTAAGGATGTAGTCTCTTAAGAAGAGGAATGACTATTCTAAGTGCAAGAAATGTAGGCTGAGAGTTGGGTGTCATTCACATGTCAGCAGACATCTGTTGATATAGTACATTGGTAGCTGAATTGGTGGGTTATATAATTCTCCTAAATTCACTGATTTAGGAGAATTGCAAATTCCTGAGCTTCCTCCCTTTTGATGTTAAATCTCACATTATCTTCTCTTGAATTTGTGGGCCTTTTAGTAAAAAATCAGTGAATTTGACACCGTGTCTCTGTATTAAGAAAAAATTAATTTGACATTTGTCTCTTAAAATATATTGATTTGAGTCTTTAAGCATTAACTAAGATGTAGTGCCCTGTTGCAGAGGTTTCTTGAAGAGACCTAAAGCTACAAAGAGGGGGAGATTTCCAGCTGAACCAGCCATCCAAGGAGCCAAAGCATGGGGTATTTGGAACAATCTGGGCCTCTAGATGAGTTCAGAAGCTCAGTAACTACCATGGAATGATCTCCCTTTATGTTTCATAGAGAAGAGAAATTATCTTGCATTTTGTTTGATGAGATACTAGTTTTTTTAATGTAGAAGTTAATAGCTAAAGATCCTTTCGTATCTGGAAACCAGCCCAAGAGACTACAAATGCTTTCCTTCAATATGCACTTATGGCTGTCTTACATGAGCTTTTATGGAAGAATCACTGTGTCACTGTCATCTTGTTGATCATTGATTTGCTCGAGCGGGCCCAGTAATGTCTCTATTCATCCTAGCCCTGAGATTTTAGCAGCCACTCTTTACTCGTCCTTCCCAATGGCTCTGCATTAGAGGCTCTTCAGGGTCAGGGGAATGAGACTCAACATTATTAATGTATTTTCCATATGAATACACCACAGGGAGCTTGCCAGGCTCTCCCCCATGCAAGCAGTAAACTCTCATAGCTTGTCAGGTTCTCCAAGAGAACTAGGCTATCAGATGTAGGGTGACTGCTTTGTGGTCACACATTTCCAGGAGCTTGATTTTATAGTCTCTGTATGTTAGTCATTGATAGGATTATACAGTGCTGGAGGCAGTTTCTGGGTGTGACTGCCAAGCTACTAGAAAATGGGGAATCTGTGTGGAAGAGGCCCAGTCCCAACCTGAGCAGGTTTGGAGATCTTGTCTCCAGGTCCCACACACCTGGGTTCCTTCATGTGTGAGGCTCGGCTGAACATGTGGAGAGTGGCCTTGTGCATGGTTGTCTGGGTTCTGGAGATCTTTTTTTTATTCTTTATAGAATAAAGAATATTTATTCTCTATTAAGAATAAATATGGTTTATTTATAATAAATAAATGAAGATGGTTTCTGACTTTTGGAATCTTATTTTTCAGCATGTATTTAGTGTATATTGGAGGTGGTACAGGGGAGAGAGGTATAATATATCAAATTCTCTTGGGGTATGAATAAATGGCACTGAATAAAACTCTATGTAAATGTGACAAATTTCTTCCTTCTGCTATGAAGATTAACTATTAATCACAGTACAGGGTTTTTGAGATACAAAAAACTTTCAAAATTATTTAGATTAATCATTTATTTTACCAATAAAGAAATCAGAGCTGTGGGAGTAGAATCCTTTGCTTAAGTAGAGTGTTGAAAATTAAACCCACAGGACAATAAATTGTATGTGCATACATATATATACACATATACATATACATGTATGTCAGTATTGTGATAGTAATATTAATAAGTACTATTAATATTTCAGAGTCAGTGGATACATTAAGCTTTATATCAAATAATGTTGTGAGCTACTATGCTCTATAAATACAGCTATACTTTAAAATTACTGTATAGAGGGGTTGGGCCTGGACTGTAAGAGCAGCATAGATTAGCAGACCTCTGGATGAGGGTGACTTTGAACTGGGTTGAAAGTTGTAAGGACCTAATACCTGAAATCATATGTCAGAGGGACCAAGGGAGTGGCTTCCTGAGCTGTGAGTTAGTCTCCCCCACCATATCCCACAAGAACCACAAATTAGATTCTTATTTGAAACCCTTACTACAGCAGACTGACTACCTTAAAAACATCAGGCTTACAAACACACACACACACACACACACACTCAAACACACACATACCCCACACAAGATGGATGAGGACATATCAACAACTATTCAATTTTCTTGACTTTGCAATTCATTATTATAAATTGTTAATATTTATTGTACTCTGTATAGACTTTTCAAATTCTTCCCCAATTCTTTCTCTCTAACTTTAAATTAGTAATCCAGGGAAACACTGAATAACTATTGAAGGAAACCATGAAGGCTGATATTGTCTTTGTATATATAAATGTTCAGTATAAATAAAAGTAAAAATGATCTTTTACTTTAGCTAATTTTTATCCCTAAATCTATACACCACAGTGAATAAATGCTGCTGTAGAAGTTAATTGCTCATCCATTCAGGACGTCTTAAGAGTTAGTTTTCCTCCCCTGTCCTTATGTGTTTTATTTGATTAGACACGAAGCTAAACAATTTATACTCCTGCCATTATTCTTAGAAATTTAACTACTTGAATAAATCTATTGATCACCTTAAAAAAATCAGGCTTATAGTGCATTAGCCCCTACTCCAATTAGCATTACATAAGAACCAGAAAAGCAATGGTGAGCACAAGAATCAAAACTGCAAAGAACACAATGGTAAAGCAATGCAGAACCACCAGACTTAGTGAGTGAAGAAGCTAGCCCAGTTGACTCACCAATTATAATGATCTATATAACCTCTCTGAAAAGGAATTTAAAATGGAGCTGTTAAGGGTGGATATGGAGCTCAAGGAAACAATGGAATGCACCGTTAATAAAATACAAGAGGATATTAGAGTTGAAATGAGGAAAATGCAAAGTAAAATACAAAGATATGACAGACCTGAAAAACCTAGTAGGTGAAATGAAAAACTCACTGGAAGGCTTTAGCAACAGAGTAACAACTGCTAGGGACAGAAACTGTGAGCTCCAAGATCAGGTGCAGACAAGAGCAAAATATAGGAAAGAGCCCAAGATAAACCAACAGATGATAAGAGAACATTTGGATGAATTCAAGAACATAAGAATCATTTGGGTAGCAGAAAAACCCTGATGAAGTACTGTCAAATCCATCACTGCTAAGTTCCCAGATCTGAAGAGTGCATACACTCAGATCTGGGAGGCCTGAAGGGTACAGGCTGAAAGAAATCCAAACAAAAATACTCAAAGACACATCCTAATCAAAATGATGAAAAACATAGATAGAGATAGAATCAAAGATAGATAGAGCAAGATAAAAAAAAAAGAAAATTGCTTATATAGGAGCATTCTTAAGATTTACAGCAAACTTATCTGACAAACACCTCTGGGCCCTAAGACAGTGGTGGAAAATAGTGAAAAAAAACTCAATGAAATGAATGTCTCACAAAGAATACTTTACCCAGACAGATTCTCATTACATGGCTTCACAAACAAGCAACTTGGGAACATCATAGCCTCAAAGCCATGGTTACAGGAAAAATTAAATGGGCTACTTTAAGTAAAGACAAGCCCCTCAAGCACACCAAACTGCTTCAGATATATGGGACATGATCTCATAACAGTTATCTCTCTGAGCGTCAATAGGCTAAACACACCAATTAAGAGACAAAGTGGCAGGATAGATTAAAAAATTGAACCCAACACTTTGATAGCTTCAAGAAACACATCTGAACAGTAAGAGCAAACACAGACTTAAAGTCAAAGGCTGAAGTCAGTTCCTTGTACAACTGTACAAGGAACAACTTCCTTAAAAGAGCCAGGGTGTCCATATTTGTATCAAACCATGTAGATATCAGATTGAAGAATGGTATAAGAGACAGTGAAGGTCATTTCTTAATGATCAAGGCATCTGTAGATGAGAAGAACTTCCATTCCTAAATGCACCTATGGACAAGCAATGAGGGACAAGCAACTGAGGCAGCATTAAAATGAGGGACCAGCAAAAACCTTAAAGCAATGTCTTTCATAGACTTGAAGAAAGACATTAATAGCAATACAATAATAGTCAGAGATTTCAACTCCTTTTTTTCACCTCTAGATAGATCAACCAGACTACAGCTCAATGTACTTTAATTGAGGAAAAAATGGAAGAGGAGGGGTTAGTATATATATATACATACACAGGCATGTATATATATATGCATACATATATAAGTATATGACTTTTAATTCCCCAAGGTGAATAATAATTCTTCTCCAGTGCACAAGGGACACTCTCAAAGATAGACCACATGCTGAGTCACAAAACATGCCTCCATAATATTGAGAGAATAGAAATTATATCAAGTGTCTTTTCAGAACATGATGCACTGAAAGTAAAAGCGAATCACACAGAAATGAAGAATCAAATCAAACACCTGGAAATTATACAATTATACAATTGCTACTGAACAACCAGCCACCTGGAGAGGAAAGCAAAAGATTCTTGAAAACAAATGAGAATGAAGACACAAGCAACCAGAACTTGTGGGACACAGCAAAAGCAGTGTTAAGAGGAAAGGTTATAGCTCTGCAAGCATTCATCAGAAAGTAAGAAAGAACCCCAAAAAATAATTTAACCTCACAGTTTAAGATCTTGGAAAATGACCAACAAAAGGAGCCTAAACCAGGTAGAAGGAAGGAGATTTAAAAAAAAAAATTAGAAGGAAATAAAAAAAAATACTTAGAGCAGAAATTAATGAGCTGAAAGCCAAAATAACAATCCAAACAATGAAACCAAGCTGATTTTTTGAGTAAATAAGTAAGATAGATAAATCACTAGCAAGATTCACAAAGCGAGAGAGAGAGTGTGAGAGAGAGAGGGGGAGAGGGAGAGAGAAAGAAAAGGAGAGAGAGAATCATAAGAAACAGAATCAGAAATGAAAAGAATATTCACAGCAGAAACCACAGAAATTCAAATGATCATCAGAGATGACTTGTAGAATCTTTATGTCCCCAAACAAGAGAACCTTGAAGAAATGGATAAATTCCTGGATTTCTATAACCTCCCAAGGCTGAACCAAGAAGATATGGAATACTTGAACAGACCAATCCGTATAAAGAAAATTGAAACAGTAATCAAAAGTCTCTCCCAAAACAAAAACTCAGCCCTGGATGGATTCACTAGTGAATTCTTCCAAATCTTTAAAGAGGACCTACTGCCAATCCATTCCAAGCTTTTCCAGGAAACTGAAACAGTGACTAACTTGAGACTGACACCCAAGTACAGTAGAGGCAAGGGTAGGATGATTTGGTCAACTGTTGAAAACCTGCCTCAAATGGGATAGAGAAGGGACCACTATGACAATGATGGTTAGAAGGGACTGCTATGGATGGGAGCTGTGTGCTGAAAGTGTGTAAAAGACCAAATAGATGGCTTCGCAGTATCCCTACTGCAAACCATAATCCCTAAAATGAGAGGGAGTGAGAAAGAAGAAAAGTGCCTGCCGTAAAGACAGGCTGGAGTTTGGGGGTGGGGGTGGTGGTGGTGGGCAGTGAGGGCAGGGAAGGATACTGAGTTCCTTGGTGATGGGAGGGCTACATTGGTGGAGGGATGAGTGTTGGAACATTGTATGACTGAAACTGATCATGAAATCTTTGTAACTATGTATCTCATTGTGATTCAATTAAAAAACGAATTATGGTGCAGAACCTAGAAATATATTTTTATATGGAAGTAGCAAAAAGGGTTGGAGTGCATAATTGATTTGTATACATTCCTGAGTTCGGTTTCTGAGAGTGCCCGTTTGGCCTTCTCCCCCAATACCAGTACTTTGGTAGCCCAAAGCATAGCAGGGTCCATGCAACACCATGTTGAAGGCTCACAGCTGGGCTTAGTATTACTGGCAGTAGCTCCTATGTGGGTCCCCTGAGCACAGCTAGAGAGATATTTCCCCACCAATGTTTTTTCCATTGTTTGTGGTACATTCTTATAATACATTTGTATCTTTACATTTACTTAATTGAACTTTTTAAAATCTTTATCATTTGGACATTTATTTAACTTTCTACCTCTCTTTTCTCAGTCTTTATGAAAGATTCTCATGCAAAGCAGGACTAGTATTTGGCTGTTGTAAGATCATTTTGCACAAAGTTAATAAATCATCCAAGCAGGAGTTATTTGTCAAACACACATATAGTTGAGTAATTAGCTTTTTGTGAAGCGTATACTAGATTTATTAGCTAGAGGTTACTAATAATTTATCATACTCTCATTTGTTTGAAATATAATTTAAACAAGGCACATAATTTGATTAAATGAAAGTATCTCTATCTGGGACTAATGCATTAGAGGAAATATAATTGTATCTCACTACCATATCATAGAAAGCATCACGATGATTCCAATAGTTCAATGGTTGCTGGTATATTTTTGTTTTTGTTTTTGTTTTTGGGTCACACCCGGCGATGCACAGGAGTTACTCCTGGCTCTTCACTCAGGAATTACCCCTGGCGGTGCTCAGGGGACCATATGGGATTCTGGGAATCGAACCCGGGTCGGCTGCGTGCAAGGCAAACGCCCTACCTGCTGTGCTATAGCTCCAGCCACGGTTGCTGGTATATTTTTGAAAACGGGCAAGAATACTCCATTTGATAATAATGTTGTTTGTAAACAATTTAAAATAATTTAGAAATTTGGGGAAAACTAGTTAGAGGGTCTTTCTATTTTACTCGTGAATACATAATTATCTCAAGATAAAATGTTTTTTAATAATTGGTGATATTCTTTTTTACTACATGTACTTCCCTCTCCCTGTGGTCTTTCTATGTTTGTGAGAAGCTGAGAAAAAAATAATAGTCTTCTGTGCCTATGATTTGTCTAATTTTACCCTGAAATCCTGACTGAGTTCCACATAAGGGGAACTACTGCATCTAGACAGGCATTTCTGAAATACTGAAGTATTCAGAGTACTGTATCTGCTACTGTAAAATTCAGGTCAAAGAGAGGTTCTGATTTGATAGAGGGGATAGTGTTAGCAGTGTCTACCATTAGGGCCAGTGGATTAGTTTTGGCTCAGTGACCCAGAAAATAGAAAGGAGAGCAACATTGTCTAGTGGTTAAATGCAAAAGTTCTGGTGTAAAGCTGACTTCCTGAATGTAACCATGGAGATATTTCTAAACATTGCCTCCATTGTCTCAGATTAAAATAAAATTATGTGTTTACTGCTTGGACTTCTCAGAAGAATGTATCACAGAACACATATGCCTGACATTTAGTGAGCTCTCAGTAACAAGGAACTGGGTGTGAGATTACTGTGGTGATTAAGAAAAGTTTATCTGAGGAACTTTCTTTCTTTCTGATCCTAAAAAGATCAGACAGAGCTGGAGAGACATACAGAGTTTAAGGTTCCAGATTGCAACAGAGCCAACCCAGGTTTGATGCTCAGTAACTTATATGCTCCTTGAAAGCCCAACACATGTAGCTGTCCAATTTTGCCAGCAGGATAGTAGAAATAAGGACCAGGAGAAATTCCTCCATGAATTGGAAGCTGGCCTCGCATGCTGGGGGAAAAGGCAGCTCAGATAGAGAAGGGACCAAGTAAAGGATGTTTGGAGGACCCACTGGGGATGGAAGATGTGTGCCGAAAGTAGACTGTGGACTCAACATGATGACCATTTAATACCTGCATTGCAGACCACAACACCCTAAAGGAGAGAAAGAGTAAAAGGGAATCTACCTGCCACAGAGGTTGGGCTTGGGGTGGTGGTGGTGGGAGGGATACTGGGATCATTGGTGGTGGAGAATGGGCACTGGTGGAGGGATGGATACTTGATCATTGTATGACTGAAACGTAAGCATGAAATTTTGTAAGTCTGTAACTATACCTCACGGTGATTCATTAAAAAAATTTAAAAAATTAAATAAAAATATTCTGCTATAAAACAAATAAACAACAATAACAAAAAAAAGCCCAACACAGCATTCTCTGAACACAACCAACATTAAGCATATTTGGGCGTGGCACCCAAACACAAATAAATACATAAGTTACACAAGGGGCTTTGGGATTATTAGTGGGGTCAGATCTTAACTTTTGGGAGCAACTTTTGGTAGAGATTTGCCTGCACAAGTCAGTGATTCTCTCGGGCCATGAAAGACACAACTGGTAGTTCTAAGGAATACCAGGGTTATGCCCAGCATTGATTGTGGACCCTAGTCATATGGTGCTAGAGAATTACCTCAGTTCCTTGTGCATGCTGGTCATGTGCTTTACCACTTAAGCTAATTCCCTGCCCTTGAAACTATCTTAGATCTTAACTTGAATATATATAAAGCAAGGTATAAAACAAATTTTTTCAGAGCTGAACAAGAATACTCAAATGAGTATCCATTAGAGTGTGACAAATATATATAACAAGAGTGAACTGCATCAAGAACAACATTGTGTTTGTCTTTTGCTATGATTTTGAAAAAACTCAACATTGAAGGTGATAAGGTATATTTATTTCTGAGCACTATCCCCTTGTCCTACTTCCCTAGGACTAAAAGAAATCTGATCTGATATGTCTCATATTGTATTATTGATTCAGAGGAACAGTGCTGTAATTTAATAATTTTGTGTGTGATTGAGGAAGGAATGTCAGGGTTTAGTAACTTCCTGAGGCTTTCCTCAAAGGGAAATTTTCTTTTATAATAAGAGGAATTAATTTTTCTGGAGTTTAAAAACCTGAACTGTGCAGGAGGAAGAGAGGTCGTGGAACGCCTTCAAGAGCATTGAAGAAGTTATTAAGAGGAAGAAGAACCTCCAGCTCCGGGCACATCTTTTCCTCTCTACCATTCTTCCTGCACTAACATGCGTCTCAGAGACCTGGGCCCTATGAAAAAAGGATGAGAATGCTATTCAGGTCTCCCAAAGAGGAATCTAAAGAGCTATGCTTGGAATATCACATTTCACTCAAGTGAGAGAATGAATCTGAAATTCTGACCTCTGTCAATGATCAAAAATCAGGGACGCTGTCTTGTTTGCCAAAGCGTCAAAAATCAGATGGGCTGGACATATAATGAGATTTGGAGACCACTGCTGGACTAGAGCTGTTACCGACTGGATTTCATGGGACATCAAAAGACCGCGTGGCTGCCCATCTATGAGATAGTCAGACTTCTTTGTCAAGACCCTGAACAAATGGTTTGAGGCTCTTGTTCCTGGATCGAGAAGGTGCCATTGGGCTACACTAGCACACTACAGGAATGAATGGAGATGTTACTGCCACTCGCTTGAGCAAATCGATGAAGAATGGGATGACAAATGATGCAAGTGAATATTCCAGCATCAATCCCGAAATCATTGTCAGTTTTCTCTCCACCAGTGTTCCCTGGTACCCTCCCGCTGCCCTCGCCATCCCCCATCCGGCCTGCCACCTTGACAGGCATATTTTTGTTTGTTAGTTGAAGATTGGCTATCTTGTTTCCAGTGTGGTTGACTTTGTGGTTTGGATATTTAGCTATATCATTAACTGTAGGCTAAAAGTATCTTTAGCCTACTTCTCCCTCTGGGAGAAACTGGCAATCTTCTGAGAGTTTCCTGCCCACATGGGACAGCCTTGCAAGCTTACCATGGTGTATTCATATGCAAAATCCAGTAATAAGCTGGATCTCATTCCCCTGACCCTGAGGAGCCCCCAGTGCAACATGGTTAGGAGGGCCCAGTCGAGATAGACTTCGAAGATCTCAGGGAAAGGACGAAATGAGATGTTACTGAGCCCGCCTGAGAAATCGGTGATTAACGGGATTTCGTGATTCGTGATTAAGTGTAAGGTTTTTGGTATGATAACCTTAAAGAGAGGTTCTAGAATCTTGAGACCTTAAACATAAGTAAAGATATTATCACATAGACAAAATTAATGTCTCATCATAGATGAGTGAAAATAATTCAATAAATTTACCTAATGTCAAAAATCACTTGTATCACTTGTCGTCCCAATGATCTTCGATTTGCTCGAGCAGGAGCCAGTAAGTCTCCATTTGTCCCTGTTGCATGCTAGTGCAGCCCAATGATATCTGCTTGCTCCAGGAACAGGAAGATCCTCAAATCATTCATTCAGGGATTTGACGAAGAAATCTGACCATCTAGTTGGTGGGCGGTCACACTGTCTTTTGACGTCCTGTGGAATCCAGTCAGTAATGGCTCTAGTCCAGCGGTCGTCTCTGAATCGCATTACATGACCGGCCCATCTGATTTTTGATGCCTTGGCAAACAAGACAGTGTCCCTGATTCTTGACCATCGACGGAGGTCAGAACTCCGGATTCCTTCTCTCACTTGAGTGAGATGTGATACTCCTAGCATAGCTCTTTTGATTCCTCTTTGGGATACCCAAATAGCATTCTCATCCTGTTTGCGTAGGGCTCAGGTCTCTGAGGCTTATGTTAGTGCAGAAAGAACAGTGGAATCAAAAAGATGTGCCCGGAGTCGGAGGTTCTTCATCCTCTTAACCACTTCTTCGACTCTCTTGAAGGCATTCCACGCTGCTCTCTTCCTCCTGTGCAGTTCTTGTGCCAAGTCATTCCTCATGTTGATTTCTCGACCCAGGTACACATAGCTGCTGCATTCAGAGATGTTCATTCCATTGAGAGCAAATGGAGCTTCAGGGACTAGTTCGTTTTTCAGGAGCATCGTCTTGTTGAGATTCAGCTGCAATCCAACCTTTCCACACTCGTGGTCGAAGTCGGCCAGCATGTGTATTGCTTGGCTAATGTTTGGTATTATGAGAACGCTGTTGTCAGCAAAGAAGAGGTGGTGTAATTGCTGGCCGTCTATCTTCACTCCCATTCCTTCTCATCCCAGTCATCACATGATGTTCTCGAGGGTGGCACTGAAGAGTTTTGGTGAAATGGTATCACCCTGCCACACCCCTCTCGTTACATCAATGATCACTTGCTTGTAGAGTGGTGAGATCCTGGTGGTGAATCCACAACACAGCTTGAGGAAGATTTTGATATACTGAGTTTGAACGCCCTGTTTGGCCAGGGCTTCAATGACTGCCTCAGTCTCAACAGAACTGAAGGCTTTCTTTAAGTCAACGAACGTTAGACAGAGCAGCATCTTGAACTCTTGCAAAACTTTAATGAGTTTGGTTACTGTGTGGATATGGTCAATTGAGCTGAAAGTCAAAAATGCAAAGAACCAAATGCAATGTTCTGCTAACATAGGGAAGTTTTATTTTTGTTATTCAAAATTTGTTATGTTTTATCATATCACAATCTATTGTTTTTTTCCCCTTCAAAATGAGGTAAAATTGTAACAGAGAAGTGGATATTTATTCAAGCTGAGTGGTTTAAGATAATGTTGCAATAAAATCACCTTCCAAAATTATAAACACATTGATACAGAAATAAAAGTTTTATTTTCAAAGCATATTCTAACTTTAACCATGTAGGTAAGTAAAAAAGAGCTTGAATTTCTATCCATTTAGAAATTTTTAGCTCCAAATACTGCCTGGAGTGTATATCTCTTTCCAGATGTCTAAATGAGACTTAAATGTTATACCATTTTAGTCTGTAGATTGAGTTGAGCTCAAACCTCAAGAGAAAATATCACCATTATCTTAACCGCTTAGAAGACTAAACATTTGTGATATAAGCAAGAGTTAGTTATCTCCATAAAAAGACCTTCCATGAGAGAAACCTATATGTAGTCAGCGAATAAACCTACTCAGAAGAACACATGTCTTTTGTCACATGTGTTTCCTCTCTTAATTCATGAGGCCCAAGTGCGTGTCCTATTCTTTTTTTTATTTATTTTTTAAATTTATTTATTTTTAATTAGTGAATCGATTTAATCTTTGATAAGGGAGCAAGAGATGTGAAGTGGAGCAAGGAAAGTCTCTTCAACAAATGGTGCTGGCACAACTGGACAACCACATGCAAAAAACTGGGCTAAGACCTTGACCTGACACCATGCACAAAAGTCAGATCAAAATGGATTAAAGACCTCAACATTCGACCACAAACCATAAGGTACATTGAAGACAAGGTCGGCAAAACCTTCCACGATATTGAAGATAAAGGTATCTTCAAAGGTGACACGGAACTAAGCAATCTAGTAAAAACAGAGATCAACAAATGGGACTACATTAAACTAAAAACCTTCTGCACCGCAAAAGATACAGTGACCAGAATACAAAGACTATCCACAGAATGGGAAAGGATATTTACACAATACCCATCAGATAAGGGGTTGATATCAAGGGTATATAAAGCACTGGTTGAACTCTACAAGAAGAGAACATCCAACCCCATTAAAAAATGGGGCAAAGAAATGAACAGAAACTTTACCAAGGAAGAAATACAAATGGCCAAAAGGCACATGAAAAAGTGCTCTACATCACTAATCATCAGAGAGATGCAGATCAAAACAACCACGAGATACCACCTCACACCACAGAGCCTGTCCTATTCTTTAACTCAGGACATGAAACCCTTGTTTTTTCTTCTCTGCTTTAGAATTTACATCTCTATGAAATTCCCTTGCATATGAAGCTAAAATTGTTATTTTCTTCTAATAATGTCTCTGATATTTGGACTACTTGAGAAGTCCAAGGAAAGCCTAAAGGGGTAAAAGAAAATGTCCCTCTTCCCTTTACAGTGCTCATCCAAAAATCTCATATGATCTAGTATAATCCTTTGAAAGTTGTAGGTTTCAATAGGAAATCAATTTCTTCCTGCTAAATGAAAATTGAGTAGCCTGTAAACATCTCCCAACTGGAGTTAGGCAGGATATCATCTTTCACCTTTTACAGAGCTCAGATAGGGTCAATCAATGGACTCAAATTAGACAAACATGCTTTTAATTTGTCGTTGTGTTTTTTTTTTAAAGATTCAATAAAACACTCTCAATTTTTTTCTTTAACTCTATTTTTGTTGTTGTTTACTTTTCTCCACAAAGATAAATACCTTTTTTTGGTGTGGGGCGGGGGTTGTTATTGTTGTTCTGGGCTACACCCTGTGATGCTCTGGGCTTATTCCTGGCTCTACTCTCAGGGATCAGTCCTGACATTTCTCAGGGGACCACATGAGATACCTGATATCATCAAATCCAGATAGGCTGCATGCAAGGCAAGTGCCCTACACATTGTACTCTCCAGCCCCATAAATATTAAATCTTATCTAGGATTGAATAAATTATTTTTATCCCAGATGAACCCCATTTATGAAAGCACATTTATGGGAATGTATCTAAACAGGAATATAATTTCTAATTAGCTTTTCACACTAGCTCATGCTGAATAATTAAAGCTCATTATGGCCAATTCAAATGAAGAACAATCTCTATTTTTTAATGTAGCATTTAAAATTACTTTGAAATTGATATACACCTCCTTTCCTCTTGTTAGAAGTGAACACTTATTATGAGAGAGAAGGTGAAATCATTAGATTTGTTGATTTTTTTACTGTTCTTTAATTTTGTTCTTGACCCTGAGATTTATCTTTTCTTTTTACTTGGTCATATGAACAAATTTTTCTCATAAAATCTGAGATAAACTGAGTCCAGGCTGCTTTAAGTAGAAAATTAATCTGGGTAAAGGAGAAACTTGAAAGGACATGTCTCCAAATTTACATAACAGCTCACACAAAGAAGCCCTGCTATTTAACCATTCTATCCTACACATATACATCATCTAAACTTTCTCCCCCGCTTCACAAATTGTTCTATTAATTCATGACATAAATGAAAAAATAAGCAAATATTTACATTAAAATCATATTTGGTTAAGGCAGGAGCATGAAATCCGAGGAGTTCAGATCCAAAGTCAGATGGTCAGACATGAGTTTGTTTCATGATGGTTCCTCCTGAGAGTGCCACTCAATAAAAGAGACTCAAGAGAAAATTTTGTTTATTTTTTTAAAAACATTTCCATTTTATAGGAACAGTAAGTGAACGCTCAAATGTGATTTTATGTGCATAGTCTGTTTCAAAGAGATTATGAATTATTCCTTTAAGTCATCAATAGTTCAAATATAAAAGTAGATTATATTGGACTTAAAAAATAAGTGGGATGAGTGCAATAGAATTGGCATTTATTTATATCATACAATATGCAGAGAAAAGGAAGCACTGTATACTTAGCAAAGCAAGAGCTAAATATTTATTTCATTTTATTATTTTTAAAGATTTTTTTAATTGAATTACTGAGATAGACCCTTACAAAGTTGTTCATGATTAAATTTCAGTCATTCATTATTCTAACACCCATTCTTCCACCAGTGTGTATTTCCCAATACCAATTTCTCCAATTTCCCTCCCATTTATTTTTAGTTTTTAGAGCCAGGCCTATCTGTGATCAGAGTTTACTTGTGGTGCTATACACAGGGATCACTGGTGGTGGGTCTCAGGGGGCCAGATGCAGTGCCAGGGCTCCAACCAAGACTCAGGAAAAACTTTTGATTACTGTGAAAAATGTGACCAGGACATTTCCTACTATAAATAACATCAAGAGAGGAATGCATCACTTAGATCAGATGAGGTATGTCATGGAAAATATTGTGAAGATAGTAACATTTGAAATGGGTTTTAAAAGGTGATGACTGGGAATGAAATGGGAAAACAGAAAAAAAGTGTTTTTTTTTTTTAGTGCATCACTGTGAGGTACAGTTACATACAAATTTTCATTTTGCGTTTCAGTCATACAATGGTCGAATACCCATCCCTCCACCAGTGTCCCATACCACCCTGCCTCTGTGGCAGGGCATTCCCTTTTGTTCTCTCTTTCCTTTTGGATGTTGTGGTTTGCAATAGAGGCATTGAATGACCATCATGTTTGGCCTATAATCTACTTTGGCAGGTTATCTTATAACCTAGAATAGGAGCATTCAAGAAATGGGGCGAGTTAACAAAAGTTTGGCAGGGGTAGCACTGTAGCACTGTCCTCCCATTGTTCATCGATTTGCTCCAGCAGCACCAACTGGCAGGGGTAAAAGGAACAAAACAGAATTTTAAAAAACGTGCCACATGTCAAAATTGAGGATACTAATGGGCATTTAAGTTCCTTTCTCAAGTGTTCAAAAAGCAGTTATTATTATTTCCTATAAGAAGTGTGGACAAATATTCTACCTCTCTCCTTTTCTCAGGAATTCTAGCTGTGCATGTATGCATGTATATTTGGGGAGATGTGAATGTGTGTGTTGTGTGTATTACTGAGTGGTGTGTCTATGTATGTATGTGTGTATGAATATGTAAGCAGTAGGTAGAGATAAGTGACTAATGAAAATGAGGCTGATGTCCCTTCCCCCAGTACTGAAATCTGCTAATGTTAGAACACTTAACAAAAGCAAATGTTAACTTGGGCTATTTCAAATTCATTTTTGCACCTTTTGCCAGACTCCTGCCAAAGACAATGATGTTTCCACTAGTCCACAGCACAGTGTCAGAGAGAGGTGGTTGGCATAGATACAGCTATCTGCAATGTCCCCTGGAACCAGTTGTGGAAATGGGATAGAATGAGATGTCGACAGATGTTCAGGTAAAGACTGGGAATCCATCATGAGTTTTCTGGATATTTGCCTACGTTTTCTCTTTCTAAAATGTGAATGACATAGGTCCTCTGACGAATTTAAAAATAATATCTTAAATGAACGTAGTCACTAAATGAATATATTATGAATGAATATGGCAAAACCTAAAAACAACTGAACAAACTACATTCTAGTCAGCTTTAAAAATTGCCATAAGTAAGAAATGGACCAAGAATGAATGCTTTCTACCTACCCAATAGCCACATGGCTTCTCTTCATTCTTGCAGGCTGTGATATATATAGATGTGATTCTTCAACCATTAATCATTAATCATGTCTGTCTCTGTTCTAATCTTCAAAGGTCAGAGTTGACATTTTAATATAGCACCTGTGTATCTCTATTAATTTCTTCTTATACTATTTCACAGGAATAATATTCCTGGGAGACTGCGGACATGTTCTACTAAAGCCCTTTAAGTAACAGATGGTGTTAGTACTTTAGAATAATGGAGCCAAAGCACCCACACCTACTTCTCCAGTAAAGAAAAAACAGTTAATCAATAAATACATACCAACAAAATAAAGGGATACATCTTCATTTAGCAATCTGACAAAATAAAAGTAGTTACTTTAAATATTTAATTTAATAATGCCATATATTTTTTTTAATTTAGGGAATTAAATTAAATTTATTGAATTTAAATTAAATAAATTTCTAGGACATTTTGGGTATAATGCAAATTCCAGACGTCCTGTAGGGAATATTAACATATGATTAGGAATAACCTCAGGTAAAGAGAATACTCTTTATGGAAAAAAAATATTTGCATTGGGACTGCTGATGTTTGTATGAATTTGAAGTTGGTTTCATCTATGCAATACTTATGTTCATATGGGTGAATAGTAAAAATTTAAATCAGAATTCATAATCAAAAGCACAAAAGCTGGTAATTACTGAACATTTTGAATCAAATGACCAAAGTCCAGGCCTTTGTTTTTCATTTTCCCATCAGATTTTCTTGAAGGACAATTGAGAAGCAAGACGTGTATATAGTTAAGATATATAATTTAATAATTTTATATGGGTATATATTCTAAAATAATTATAAGCAAAGTAATGAACGCATATATTACTTCATGTGGTCATTATTTAACATCATCTTTCAAGAACCCCAAATACTTGTACCAAATAACTGGTGTTATATTTAAAAAAATCTTAAAACAATTTATGTACTATCATGTGTGGGGCTAGGGCATTGAATTAATTGATGTCTCAAAAAGTATTTTTAAAACTTTGTATTAGTTAAACTAATATGTACCATGTTTATTAAATGTTATGTATACTCCATTATGCAAATCAAATGCAACCTTCTTCAAGTAAACTTTTCCTTCAGAAACAAAACATTAACAATAATAATACTCACCATTAAAAATGGTAGTGATTAGAGGCACACAAACCAATCTCGGAACCCATCGGCTTTTGGCAGAGATGCATCTGGACTGTGCATTAAACTACGATGCTGTGCCACCCTGGGTGGGGAAGGGTGTTTGTCCCTTCTACCTTTTTCCCCCACCAGTGGCTGTATGGTGGCCGCCATCTTTCAGAGCCTATTGGAGAGCCACCCTGGTGAGGCCCCGAGTTGCCGCCCACAAACTGCTCCTCCGGCTCCTGGATGGCCATGATCCCAGAGGCACAGCTGCTTTTGGCAGAAATCCCTCTAGACTTATTACTAAAATATCAGAAATCCCAAATTGAGTGGCCACTTTGCAGCCACATAACATCATATGCTCTTCAGAATCAGCAATAGAAAACAAATTATCTAATGATGCATCTTCTGTAGGTCTGATTGTTGGGGGAAAAATCCAAATTATAATGGTGGTTATTTTGTCAAAATATTTAACGTGATCAAAGTAGAGAGAGAGTAAAGTGGAAATTGTCTGCCAAACAGGTAGGGGGAGGGGTGGGCTGGGGGGTATACTGGGGTTCTTGGTGGTGGAAAATGTACACTGGTGAAGGGATGGGTGTTTGATCATTGTATAAATGAGACTTAAGCTGGAAAGCTTTGTAACTGTTCTCACCGTGATTCAATAAATTAAAAAAATGGTAGTGATTGGTGTGTGAATTTAGATCTACTTTAACTTTTGATGAGGTATCTGGTTTGGAATATAACTGGCTGTGAGAGTATCCCACCCTCACAGCAGAGCCTGGCAAGCTACCCGTGGTGTATTCGATATGCCTAAAACGGTAACAACAAGTCTCACAATGGAGACATTACTGGTGCCCGCTCGAGCAAATCGATGAACAATGGGGTGACAGTGCTACAGTGCTACAGTGCTCCAGCTATACTCCTAATTCTGTGCTCAGAGATCATTCCTGAAAGTGCTCAGGGGGCCAAATATGGTTCTGAGGACTGAACGCAAGACAGCTGCAATCAAGGCAATCACCTTCCCTGCTGTACTATTTTGTAAAAAAACTAAGGCACGCCGATGGGCGTGTGCACTCAAGGGCTCTCTGGGCGGCTCTGTTTCACCGCCCGTGTTTGGCGCTCTGGAACCACTGTGTGTGGCTGTCGGTCAAGGGCAGGCGACGGAAGGAAGAAGGCCAAACTGGTTGCTCGATCAGTTTATTTCGTTCTCCCTCTCTGCTTCTCTCCTGGGATCTCTCTCAGGATCTGTGGATCTGGCTCCCCAAGCCACTCTTACAGCCTAGTTAAATCCCCCCAGCATGAGGGGATTGGGGCATACACATAGATGTGGTCACAATCAATAGGGTAAGGTTCCTTTCCCTCAGGGGATGCTTCTCCTAGGAATGATTCTCTTTCAGTAGGAGGATCCACCCAAGGGCGGAGTCCCATGAGTGTGTTTCTCCTCTCTTCATCCAGCAAACATATAAGAATTCATAATATTAATCATTTTGTATGGACACAATAAGAAATGCATTAAGGCTTATAGAATTGCTCTCCTGGGGCCATCTTGATCTCAGACTACAGTGCTCAGGCCAGATCAGTCTTTCCTATCCCTAGCAGGGTCCTAGTTTCATCACTA
The DNA here is from genome assembly GCF_027595985.1 of Sorex araneus. Lineage (NCBI taxonomy): Eukaryota > Metazoa > Chordata > Mammalia > Eulipotyphla > Soricidae > Sorex > Sorex araneus. The sequence continues at coordinate 17,682,084 of NC_073312.1, forward strand.
CTTTTGGATCATGACAGCATTTGTCTATGATCAAGCTCTTAACTTATAGTTAAGAATCAGGCACTTTGGCCAGGCCCGTCTCTATCCCAGGGTAGCACATAATTCACCGCTTGCCCTGGATCCATCCCGTCCCTCGTTGGGACCCTGATTTTGGGGTGCTAGGAACTGAGGGCAACTGAGGCTTAAGTCAAGAAAGCAGATGCCCAGGAGGGAATAATATTCGAGGCCAATTAAATCCCAAGTTACAAAAGCATAATATTGTCTGCTTGTGTCTACACAAAAAGGACATGGCTCTGAATAAACTATGCAAAGGACTCAAGGAGAAGAGAAAAACAATATATACAAGTCAACAGAACATTAGAAAGAAGCTACAAATAAGCACAGAGGAATGGGAGCACTGTCGTGGGAGTAACCCAATAAACCTAAACTACCAGAGGCTATGTTATCCTACACTATTTCTTCAGCCATTATTTTCATCTCTTAAGGTCAGAAAACTCATAATTATTCTAAATTGCTAGGATGCTATTATCTTAAGCATGTTTTAGAAAATTAGAAGAAATGCACTTATATTTTAAAATTAGATTTTTTTTTCTGAAGAGTTAAAAAAAATTCAAATGCCACCTTTTATACAATTGACATTTTGTGTCTTCTGCTTGCCACAGAGTATCCATATGTAACTGCATAGCTTTGAAATTTGCAAATATGTGTTGGCTATCAACTGTGTGAGAGCCTGTGATAAAGTCAGCACTTTTAAGCGAAAGGAAAAGATTTAGAAGGAAAACTCTATTATAAAGCCATCAACTTCCTCTTGCTTAAAGTAAAAATCTTACAACATGATGGAAAAATGTATTACAAATGAGTGCAAACCATCATCTAGATTTTTGCTCTTGCTGTGTTTATGCCTGGAGCTTTTTCATTGTTTTATTAATGGACTTGAACCAATGAACAAACTGGCAAAATCTGCAGTACCTGTGATATAAAGTATATTGTCTGAAGAATGACTCCCCCTCCCCTTTGTATGTCCAGGTATAATACATCATAAAAGTCAATTTAACACTGGTAGCATTAATAGATGGTTGAGAGTCAAGACATTTTTCAGGGAAATAAGCACAGTTAAATTAATTCATATTAAAAGAAGAAATTCACCAGAGAAGAGAGCCCTTCTCTGATGCATATTTGCTTTTGTTGATACATGCAAAGTTCTAGGCTTAATAATTATAGGGAGTATTGGTCTATCATTTATGTATTATATAATAGACCATTTAGGACCAGAAAATACTATGATAGCTAAGTTTTAAAACAATTAAAAATACAGATGCCAAGGAACGAGGAAGAAAAAGAATATAAAAAAAGTGATTTATTTGATAAATGTCCTATTGCTTGTACATAACAGTGTCTAGGAACCAGTGAACCCATAAAATAATAAAAGAAATATAAGGAAATATATATTGGGTGATACCATGAGTAACAGCTCTTATGCATTATCTATAATTCTAGAGAAATTATTTATATCTTGATTGAATGTAGGAAATAGTTACATTTCAGGATTCATATTTTACTCTATGATATATCAAACACATTTTTAATTTATGGATGGGATTTTGAGGATTATTCAATTTAGTCCCCATGTTTACAGATGGGGAAATCAAGTCCCAGAAGAATTAAAAATTTTGTAAAGTCACTTTTAGAAAATAGAGGTGCTTAAGTTAATATGTAGATTTTTGATATTCCTTCAATACACATATTTTTCCTCAATAAGTACACATAGTTTTCCTCAATAACATGTGTGCATATGTAGATGTAAATGTAATTAACTTTATTCTGCAATTATCTTACATATATTATATAAAAAACAAACTCATATTGTGGGAAAACATTCAGATATATCTCAGAGGTATTGTGATAGCTTCCAGATTACTTCAGGAGTGAGGTATCACAAGAAACAGATTTATGAATTTTTAAATTCTAAATGAATTTACAAATTGTGCTTATTGCAGTCAATAGTAAGGAATAACAATAGATATAATAAAATAATGAGGATATATTAATTAAAAATAATTGCTAAAGATGGGAAACAGAATGACACATGCTGTGCAAACAATGGTTCTAATGGATTTGTATAAGGTCAGATTGCCATAAATCTTTAAATTATCAAAAGCACAATATCTATGAAGTTCATTAAAGCAAAGTAAAATAAAATCAGTCTGTATTTGCAGTTAGCTGCCTTATAAGAACTTGGATTCAGGATGTATCAAAAACATTTCCAACTCAATAATATTAAAACGCGAAACACAATTGTGAAATGGGCAATGGATTGAGTTACACCACCATGCAAAATATATAGGTGGCCGATAATAGTATATAAGAAAATACCCAATATCCCTAATCACTAGGGAAATGTGAATAAAAACCATAATAAGCCATGTCACACCTTTAATGACAGCTAAAATAAAAGATAAGAATGTGGATATATACTGAAAATCTTACACATCACTGGTAGAATTCTTTTTTTTGGGGGGGTCATACCAGGCAATGTTCAGGGGTTACTCTTACTCCTGGCTCTGCACTCAGGAATTAATGGCAGTGCAGAGGGGCAGGGAACCGTATGGTATGCCTGGGATCGAACCCTTGTTGGCTGCATGCAAGCCAAAAAGTCCTACCCACTGTAGTATCACTCCGACCCCCAGTGGTAGAATTTAGAATGGCACAGCCACTTTATAAAAGTTTTCTAGTCCCTTAAAATGCTAAAGATAGGAGAGTCCCTTTCTCCCCACATTCACGCCAACAGCGCTTTTGTTTTTTGGGCTGTGGGCCAGTCTCTGTGGTGTGAGATGGTATCTCATTGTTGTTTTGATCTGCATCTCCCTGATGATTAGTGATGTTGAACATTTTCTCATGTGCCTCTCAGCCATTCGGATTTCTTCTTTGGGAAAGTTTCTCTTTATTTCATCACCCCATTTTTTGATCGGATCAGCAGTTTTCTTCTTGTGGAGTTCAACCAGTGCATTGTATATCCTTGATATCAACCCTTTATCAGATGGGTACTGAGTAAATATCCTTTCCCATTCTGTAGATTGTAGTTTGGTCACTGTTTCTTTTGAGGTGCAGAAGCTTCTTAGTTTGAGATAGTCCCATTAATTTATCTCTGTTTTCACTTGCTTGGCCAGTGGCGTGTCAGCTTTGAAGATACCGTTGACTTTAATGTCGTAGAGGGTTTTGCCGACCTTGTCTTCAATGTACCTTAGGGATTCTGGTCTGATGTTGAGGTCTTAAATCCATTTTGATCTGACTTTTGTACATGGTGATAGGTGGAGATCTAAGCCCATTTTTTTGCATGTAGCCGTCCAGTTTTGCCAGCACAATTTGTTAAACATGCTTTCCTTGCTCCACTTCACCTTTCTTGCTCCCTTATCAAAGATTAGATGGTCATATATTTGGGGGGGGGGGTCAGAGTATTCAACCCTGTTCCACTGGTCTGCAGCTCTGCCTTTGTTCCAGTACCATGCTGTTTTAATTACTACCGCTTTGTAGTAGAGATTGAGTTGGGGAGGTGGATTCCTCCCATTATCTTTTCCCCAAGAATTGCTTTAGATATTCGTGGGGGGCTTATTGTTCCATATGAATTTCAGGAGCGCTTGCTCCATTTCTTTGAAGAATGTCAAGGGTATCCCTATAGGGATCACATTGAATTTGTACAATGCTTTGGGGAGTATTGCCATTTTAACAATATTAATTCTTCCAATCCATGAGCAGGGGATGTCTTTTCATTTCCTCGTGTCTTCTTTTATTTCTGGTGGGAATGCCGACTGGTTCAGCCCATTTGGAAAACAATATGGATGATTCTCAAAAAATTAGAAATTGAGCTTCCATTTGACCCAGCAATACCACTCCTGGGAATATATCCCGGAGAAGCAAAAAGGTATAGTAGAAATGACATCTGCATTTCTATGTTCATTGAAGCACTGTTTACAATAGCCACAATGTGGAAAAAAACAGTGCCCCAAAACAGATGACTGGTTTCAGAAACTCTGGTACATATACACAATGGAATACTATGTAGCTGTCAGAAAACATGAAGTCATGAAATTTACATATAAATGGATCAACATGGAAAGTATCATGTTGAGTGAAATGAGTCAGAAAGAAAGAGACAGACATAGAAAGATTGCACTCATATGTAGAATATAAAGTAGCTGAGAGGTACAAGCTTGCAATGATGCAATTTTCTGGCAGATATTTATCTGGACTTAGTTACTAAAATACAGAAACCCAAAACTGTGCATTTGCTAGTGCGGCTGCTCGACCTCATATCTCTTCATTCTCAGAAATGGAAAACAAATTATCAAATGCTTTCTTTTCAGCAGGTCCGACTTTAGGAGGGAGAAACTCCAAACAATAATAGTGAGTTTTTTGTTGAAATATCGAATGTAATCAAAGTAAAGTGAAAGTGAAATTTATCAGTTACACAGGCGGGGTGGGGGGCTGGGGAGGTGGGAGGGAGGTATACTGTGATTCTTGGTGGTGGAATATGTGAACTGGTGAAGGGATGGGTGTTTGAGCATTGTATAACTGCTTTCAGGTTTAAGTAAACCTGAAAGCTTTGTAACTTTCCACATGGTGATTCAATACAAGAATAAATTTTAAAAAATGCTAATGATAAAGCAATCCGATGACCTAGAAATCCTACTCCTAAGTATAGACACAAGAGAAAAATTTTAAAACAACGAGGAAATATGTCCATACAAATACTATCACAGAGATGACTTAGAAGATCAAAACAAATGATCAGACAAAATAATCCTAGTAACAGTGATAACAAAATTGAACATCCACAAATTGATAAACAGATGAAGAAATTGTGGCGTATCTATACAATCAAATATTGTTTAGTAATAATGAGAATGTAGTACTTATATATGCTATAAATGGATGAACTTTGTAATAGTATGCAAAGTAAAAGAACACAGGCACCTCAATCCACATAACGTATGATTCTGTGGAAAATAAGTCAGAATCACCCAGAAGAGAACAAGCAAATGCTATTTATTCAGAGCTTGATATATCAATACTTTAGATAGTAGCTTAGATAATAGTCTAATTTTGTAAGTTTGTGGGTTTGTGGGTTTTTAAAATATATAGTTTTCTTATTCAATTTCTCAGTTTATTATAAAAATATCCAGGAAGACAATTGCTTTGAGACTGAAAGTACATTGCAAATTATGTAGAGCTGAAAGTGTAAAATGTAGGGTTATTCTTAATTTTGTCACTGTGGGTTTAAGGTCTTTTAGGTTGATGAAAATGTTCTAAAATTATATTATGGTGATTATTCCACAACTATGCAAATATTCTAAAAGTACTGAATTGTATAATTTACATGGATGAACTTCTGCTATTTAAATTATGCATTTGTAAACTTTAAAAATAGCTCACTTATTTCTTTATCGTATTTGTTTCTTCAAAATGATAATATTTTAATGTATTTGTTAAACATTTATCATTTTAATTATTTCTATTCTGTTATACAGTAGAAACTTTAAAAATTACATTGTGGCTAACTTAATTTTATCTTGATTCTTTGGTATAATATAAAATCTGACCTTTGAAAAAACTTAGAAATATTAAAATAGTAGGAGAATTTTAGTGTAATCTGTGATGTTCTTTTTGCTTTTTGTAACTATAAAAGAGAAAAAAATACTCCTAAGATTGTTAGAATAATCAAGGAGCTAAAATATCCTTTTTATGAAAGTTTGAGAGCACTTCCATTTGCTGCTACCTTTAGGCTTCTATGTGGATTTGTGATTATCTATATGCTTGTGGTATCAGATGTACCTTAGACAGAGCATATGTGAATTCAAAGATCAGTTGTAACTTAACATCCATTACCTTTGGGGTTATACTTTAGTTACTTTCTTTGAAGGAAGAACACAGGGGTTGTCCATATTTGGAAGGGATAATAGCTTTTGAAGGTGTTATGTGAAGTGAAAAATATTACGGATTTCATAAAACAGTCACAGGAAGCACCCAATTTAGGAAGCTGCTGGTACAGTAGCTTGGAAAAGGGGATAAAAGCTACCACTATAATTTAGTGGGAGCAGTTGCTGGGAGTCATCACAGATATTTATTAAGCCATATGTGCAAGACTTTTGCTAACTCAAAGAGGGTCACAAAGGACAGTTATGCCTGGCAGCTGATCTCGCAATCTGGAAGGGGACTGAGCAGTTTTGAGTTTCTACCAGGGAGTTGTGGGAGTGGGTGGGGTAATAACACTATCGAGCTTTGGTAGGGGTTCTTCTAATAAGAAGAAAATCATTCAATATTATTTGTTACTAAACATTTCATCTGAAATGATCAAAATCTCAGTGTGTAGCTAATGAGAACTGCTCTAATCTCTTTATAATGAATATAGATACAGACAAATCCCAAGTTCTTTATAGGGAAATCATTGGACAGCACCAATGTTGGTTTTTAAGCAGTGAAGAATAGAGAGGGGTACCGTCTTGAATTTATTGTAGACATCTTTGTAGGTTTTTTTTTTTGAGTTCCAATTGAAACCTTTAAGTAATGATTTCTCCATCTATTTTCAGATATTTTTCAGTATGTGTGTATCTCTGTGTATACATGACATTCTAATTACTTATTTTTCAAGTTTTTCTAAATGGTCCTGGGATCCAAATACATGACTTACATGATCTGTTCTTGTAGAAGACTGATATTTATTACATCTTATTGTATGTCAAGCATTGTATTAAGACTACTTCATTTGGCTGGGAGATAGAGCAGGTAGGGTGCATGTCTTATCTATACTTGACCTGTTTGATTCTGGGCACCATATGGCCTCTTCAGCACCGTGGCTTATAACCTAGAAGCCATTGAGTACCACCGGGATGTCCCTGGTAGTCCTGAACATCACTCACAGGGTCCAGGAAGTAGCACATCCCCTGACTTTCACATTGAATCACTGTCCAGATTGGCTGATTATCTCTGGGAGTGGCTCCTTATTTCTGTGAGTACCATAAGTACTTTTTTTAATTCCTATTTTAGAGAGGAGATGAATATTGATAATTAGTCACACAGCTGATAATTTTGAGAACTGGTATTTAGTCCTAGCCATTTCTATTTCAGGGCCAAATTCTTTTTGTTTGTTTGCATGTTCAGTTTAGGTAGTTAAATCGTGTGAATATTTATGGTATTGATATATGAAATTACTACATTACCTCACTTTCAAAGTGCCCATGATCTTCTATGAATATCCCTGCATCTATGTTCTGAACTTCTTTCCTTCTATTTCTTACCTCACTGTTTGATAATTGCTTCTGTATTCCTATTAGAGATCATATTTTTAATTAGAGATTAATTAATTCTGTATTCCAATTAGAGACCATATTCTTAATTGTTGCACTTATTTGATGCTCTTATGGATGGTGAGGTTATCAGGGCATGAGAACTGCAGGACAGTTCTTATTTCTTAGGCTTAATCCTTGTTTTACAGTTACAGAAATGCTTTTACCATCTATGAGTTTGTAGTACCTTGTTTAAACTAGACTTTTATCTTTGAAACATATGAGAGGACCTTCCCCTGTCATCTGCCCTTGCCATCAATCTATTATCATCTACTTAGCTAATCCCAAATAAGTTTAAATATTTTATTCTTAGCTTTCACTATCAAAAGAATTCAGTTTAGCCTCTACCTTTAGCATCCTGTAGGATACTCGATGGGGAAGTGAAAAAATTAAATAATGAATTAAAATTTAGATTTCTCTCCTACTCCTGGAAGTTCTGAAGTTATAAGAATTTTGCTGGTATTATAGGCACTTGCATTGACTAATATACCCACTGTTTCTGACATATGTTTTGAGACTATAAAGAACAACGTTTATATGTGTGTATATAATATATATACATATATATTTGCAAACACATATATAATATGTTAATTTTAAGAAACATATTTTATATATGTTTGCAAATACTTCCACCCAGAGGTAGGAACTTTGCAATGCTGTGGCTCATAGGTGATCATGGGATTGGGGTGGTACCGGCACGCCTTCGGCCCAGATAAGATCTGGAGCTGCTACTCGAGAAACAGACCCTCTGCTCGTACAGACTATGATCCAAGAGGTCTTCCAACCCATTTTGGTACCCAGAGCGACTTCTTACAGACACGCATCTAGACTGTGAACTGAACTAAAATATCAGAAATCTAAAACCAAATCCAAGGGCTCATAGAATCTTCATTCTCAGCAATGAAAAGAAGTTATTAAATGATGCCTTTTCAGCAGGCCTGATTGTTGGGGGAAGATTCCAAACAATAATAGTGAGTTCTCTATTGAAATATTGAATGTATTCATAGTATAGAGAGTAAAATGAAGATCATTAGCTACTTAGTGGCGGCTGGGTGGGAGGGGGGTATATTGGGGTTCTTGGTGGTGGAAAATGTGCACTGGTCAGATAAATCCGGAGCTGCTGAGCGTGAAGTGGACCCTCTGCGCCTAAAGACTTTGATTCCAGAGACGTAACACATTCGGGCATCCAGCGCAGCATCTAATAGCAATGCACTGGGACTGCGAACTGGGCTACAACTCTGTGCTGCCCGGGGGTGGATTTTTTCCTCCCCACCTTGTCTTCCTGCACGGAAAACAGCGCCTTGGCGGCACCCACATGGCAGGCGCCATCTTCCAAGAATCCTAACCCAGAGGTATTCGATTTTTACACTTGGGGCTCCCAGGGATTCATGGGAAGGGGGTATAACCGGCATGCCCTTGGCCCAGATAAATCCGGAGCTGCTGAGCGTGAAGCGGACCCTCTGCGCCTAAAGACTTTGATTCCAGAGACTTCTTACAGCAATGCACTGGGACTGTGAGCTGGGATATGCAATTTCTGGCAGAATTTTCCCTGGACTATACAGAAATCCAACTTAACATTTATAATTGTCAGCAATGTGAAACGGTTCCTTTTGAACAGGTCTGACTTGGGGGGAAACTCCAAATAATAACAGTAAGTTTTTGTTGAAATATTGAAGGTTATTAATGTAGCAGTCACCTCTCTGGACTGTGAACTAAGCAAAAGCCCCACGCCAGCCAAAGTGGCATGGCGTACACCATACTATGAGGCTCGAGAAGAGGGATGAGGGGGAAAAAAAAAGGGAAAAGAAAAAAGAAAAAAAAGAGTTATGTATTTGTAGCAGTGGGGCTACTTATCTCTCCATTCTCAGCAATGGAAAACTAATTATCAAATTCTTCCTTGGTAGTAGGTCTGTCTCTCTTGGGTGGAAACTCCAACAACTATAGTGAGTTTTGTGTTGAAATATGGAATGTAATCAAGGTAAAGAGAAAATGAAGTAAAATTCATTAGTTATACAGTAGGGGGTAGGGGGTGGGGGCAGGGGGTATACTGGGGTTTTTGGTGGTGGAATATGTGAACTGGTGAAGGGATGGGTGTTTTAATATTGTATAACTGAGACATAACCTGAGAACTTTGTGACTTTCCACATGGTGATTTAATAAAAAGTTTTAAAGAAAAAAAATGTGCACTGGTGAAGGGATGAGTGTTCAATCATTGTAAGACTGAGACTTAAACCTGAAAGCTTTGTATATTTTTTTCTCATGATGATTCAATGTAATAAAATTTTAAAAATTAAAATAAAAAAGTTGTATTTAAAAGACTGATCTCCAAGCCCATATTCTCCCCTGAATATGCATCTTGATTGCTTGTCTATTTCTTTGTTTGCTTATTTTTATTCTGAAGAAACCTGTGTTCACTCTTGAGGAGACCATCACATATTTCTAATGGAGAGATAAAAGTGATCAAATTTAAGAGAATTTTTAGTGCACATCAACTAAATATGTTTATTGCTTTTCTAACATGAGCATTGCTCTCTTTTAGTTTTAGAGGTCTAATTTGCCTATTCTGAATATTTTTCCTTTTCCAGAGCATTTTCACATGACTTTTTAATCACATGAAGTTCAAGAGTTCCAAACAAGGAGGAGAATATGCATTATCATTATTTTACAACTAAGTATACTAATAATAAGCTAGATGACCTTCTTAGCTTAATTAGGTTTATAACTCATAGTCTTGGATCTATTTATGCCATAGGATACTGCCTTAAATTGCAATCAGAATTCTCTGAAGTTAAGAGATACCTCTCTGTCAGGGTCATTCTGTGACTCTTGGTACTGGAGAAACATAAAAAGTCTTGAATTAAGATGGGTCATTTAAAGGTAATTTTGGTATCAGGCTTTTCAAGAAACTGCAAGGGAGTTCTATTTGAACACACCTTGCTCTTAATATCCCCAACTCTTTTTGATGCCCAAGGACAAATTTTTACCCAGAAGGTAAGGAAGAGAGAATGAGAGAATATGAAGAGTGTTGAGTGAACATCTAGTCTAAATCACTCATTAGTCCCAGACTCACATCCAAGAGGCAATGCAAATTTAGTCTATAGTGACTATAGTGACTTAGTGACAGAGTCAGTGACTGTCTCCTGAGGCTCAGGATGATAGAGTAAAATGAATATTTGTACCAGAGCTTAATAGACATGGCTTTCAAATTTGCTTTGGCCAGTAATTGGCTTTATGGCCAGAGGCAAGTCACTTAACATCTCTATGTCTCAGGTTCTTCATCTGTGAAATGGGAGAAATCATACAAACTCCATTGTCAGAATTTCATATTACTGCTCTTCTTTCAAGGCATCAAGCCAAAAACAAGGTCAATTCTCAGTGAATTATGGTTTTCTTCCTTGCCCAGTTTCCCTTTCTGCTCAAAGCTCATCTTTCACATCAAATCTAGCACCAAATAACTTCTGCTGCAATCATTACTATATATATGATTTCTAAGATTTTAGAGAGCAAAATCTTGCTTTATATGCATGAGTGCAAATCAGTTCTTAGGACTACAGCCTTTGACTCTGCAAATTTAGCTCTTGATATTAACAGGGATTTCTGCAAGTGTCTTTGGATTATATTAACCACGAATAGGAGGAGGAACAACAAGTGCTCACCTAGAGAAAACTTAATTCTGCTTATTTTTTTTATCAGGGGCAGTAGTAGTAAGTGGAGACCTGCAGAAACACCAATACTGCAGAATTATAAGAGCTTTCAAACATAGTGTGCCACTTTAATCACTGCTACTTCTTTAATCACTGCTAATAATACAGTAGATGACATTTAGCAAGATACAGTTTTAAGTTTTGAATATAACTATGTCTTGATGAAGGGAATCTTTAATCTTTATTTTATAAAATATATATTTTTTGGTTTTGAGGTTATTCCCAACTCTATACAGGGGTTATTCCTGGAAGTATTTGGAAAACCATGTTGTAGTAAGGATTGAAATCAGGGCTTTCCACGTGCAAAGCATGCATTCTAGTCCTTTCAGCTTGTCTCTCAAATTCACCGTATCACTGTTTTCCTGTTCTTCATCAAGTTATTTGAGTAGGTTCCAGTAACGTCTCCATTGTCCCAGGACTGAGATTTTAGCAGCCTCTCCTTACTCATCCTTCCCAACGATTGGAGGCTCTTTCAGGATCAGGGGAATGAGACCTATTATTGTTACTGATGAGACCTGTTATTGTTACTGTTTTGGGCATATCGAATATGCCATGGGTAGCTTGCCAGGCTCTGCTGTGTGGGCGGGATACTCTCAGTAGCTTGCCAGGCTCTCTGAGATATATATATATATATATATATATGTTTCCCTCTATGATTTTATAGAAAATGGGATATATATATATATGTTTCCCTCTATGATTTTATAGAAAATGGGTAAGGAGAGTCTTATGAAGCAGCCACAAGGTCCAGGAACATGTTCACTCATGTGTGAGGCTTGGCCCAAGCATGTGGAAAGTGGCCTGGAGCGTGGTGGCGGTTGTGTAGTGGAGGTCTGCTGCCAGGGCTGGATCCCTTGGGGTGGAAAGGGCTCTCACCCGCCCCCCTCTGGGGCGCCCCGAATGGAAATAGCCTCTGGCATGGAGTCCAATCTCTCCATTTATACTCTCATTTTTTCAAAGTAGGGTTCCAGTAACACTGGTTATAAAATTACCTGTCATCTCAGAGTCAATTACTTCTAGTAGCAGGCCTTACAGAACACACATCACAAGCAATCCCTTCTACATTTTTTTTGAAATTTATTATTTCCATTGGACAAATGAAGAAACAAGAAATGTTAAGCAACTTGCCCATGATCACATGGCCTATTCATAGTCATTTTGATGATTAGATTAAAACCCATATTCTTAGAGCCATATTTCTTTTCTCCAATGTATTGTTTTTAGTTTGCAAATTAGAGGTCTTAAATATGAATGAGGATCAGCTTAATTAGACGCAGAGAAAGCTAATTTTTCTGCCCATTTCCACTGGGGCTCACCATTCAGCTCAATGTGGGCTGTCAGTGGCCCTGCCTCCTCACTGCGATTCCTTATTTATGCACATCACAGGAAGTGCCTTCATCTTACAGTTTCCCTGACCAACTCCTTATGAAAGCTCTTTGTATGTTTTTAGCTGTCGTTTATAAAACTTGTACGATGACCTGAAAACTGTGTTACGAGTCTGTAAGCATCTCTGTAATAGTGTTTGTGTGGACTTCTCATATTTTCATGTCTTGTAAAATGTATATATATAAAATGCATATACTTATAAGGTATGTATTTAATTCCAAATAAAAAAGATATAAAACTCATATACTCATAAAGCATGTTATTTAATTTTACAATAACATGATGCAAAATTTATTTTATTTATTTTTAATCTTTGTTTTTTGGCTGACAACTGGCTGTTCTCAGGGATCACTTTGGCAGTGCTCAGGGGACCTTGTGTATTTAGGACTAAATTGGAGGATCTGGAGTAAGACGAATTCAAGGCACGTGCCTTGATCCCTGTGCTATCTTTCTGACCACCATTTCTATTTCAAAAATAGAAAACTGAGGCTCAAAAACTTAAGAAACTGAGTAAACATCATAGAAATATGTCTCCTACCATCCTGTTTGTTCTTTGTGCATTAAAGTCCAAGCATATGGCTATAAGATAGGCTAATACATCAACTATGCCTTGATTTCAAATCATGCCTTACTTTTGACCTTCATGCAAACTCTAAAATAAGGAAAACCAATTAGTTTAAAAAATCTTAGCAATGTTAGGGGGCTGGGGATGTAGCTTAGTGGTATTGTATATGCCTAGCATTATCTTAGGCTCTGATCCTGGGTTCCAACTCCAAAACACCCTAAAATATCTTAGTAATTTTAGACAGCTATAAGAAAAATAGCAAGGAACAAAGACCTGATATCCTTTAGTAAGACCTTTTCCTGTTGTGCCATGCTATCAATTCCAAACCAGGGCTGGAGCAATAGCACAGTGGGTAGGGCTTTTGCCTTGCATGTGCCATCCCGGGTTCGATTCTCAGGATCCCATATGGTTCCCTGAGCACCGCCAGGCATAATTCCTGAGTGCAGAGCCAGGAGTGACCCTTGTGCATCGCTGGGTGCGACCTTACCAACCCCCCAAAAAAGCAAAATAAAAAGTAAAGTAATTCCAAACCATACTTCTACCTTCTATCAGAGCTTTCCCCAATTCAGTTTTGGAAGTTAAATTTACTGAGTCTTGATTCAGAGTGAAGATATTTTGATACAAGGGATATCTCTAATATTCCTTCAGTATCATTACCATGTTATGATCCTGTTAAGGGAGAACTATTTAGCCTATAAACTGACATTGGACTTAGTTATGACAGAATAGGGTATAGAGCCTTGTAGCCTCCTGGAGTGTTCAGAACTAAAATTCAGCTTTCTTGTGGTGCAGAAACATTTATTTGAAGGTCAACATATCTTTTTCAAATTTCTATTTTCCTTTTCATGCTAAGTTTAATTTAAAATTCTAATTAAGATATTGCCTACATTATGTTTCTGCTAAATTGGATTCAGTCAATAGAGCTACTTAGTCAATAGAAGTAGGTGAATATTTCTATTCACCTATTTGTTCTCAATGGATAGAAAGGCTAAGTTGAAAAAAATAGTCTTAGCAAATGGTAATACTGCATCACCTGTTAAGATGTGAAATTTTCAGTAATTTTCTTTACCTTTTGTTTTTTATATGCTTTCACATCATTTATTTGTTACAATTTTTTTTAACAACTTCAGGGACCATTATGAAAACTAAAGGTAGTCTATTGGGTTTCTGTGACCGCTATAAAAATTTACACAAGCTTTGAGGAGACTCCAAAGAATTGAGATTATATTTCTGATGGTTTTGAAGTACAGAAATCTGATCAGTGAGACTATTTCCAATGTTTTCAAGAAATTTGCACCCCTTCTTTCATAGAGAATCTGTTCCTTGCTACTGTTTCTCTGATGGATGCTGACATTTCTTACATTATAACTGTATCACCTTGATTTTCAAGGTTCTTATATTCTCTTTGTTCCTCTGATTTTCCTCTGCTATCCTATGACTAATAATTTATTGCATCTAATATATAGTCATATTTTCTAGGATGATATCTTCACCTTAATATATTTAATTAAAAACTATGTAAAATATCTGCCATGTAAAATAATATTTATATATTCCAGGATTCAGGGCTCACTGCTGGCTCTGCAGGATGCTGAGGATCAAACCCAGGCCAGCCTCATACAAAGTAAGTGCCCTACTCACTGGATTATTGCTTCAGCCCCAGGATTTGATATTTTGAGGGACTATGTCATGTGACTTATGTAAAAAGGGAAGGAGACAGAAGCCTCCAAAAGGACATTCATCATTTCTCTCTTTACCCGCTTTAGTCACCAAGGAAGTGTTGGATAAATCTAGGGTTGATAAATTTTGTTATGAGTACCTGCATGGTATAGACCTTACATTTCACCAGCTCTGCAAGCTGGTCATCAAGCTGCAATTGGATTCCATTTAAGTCAGTCCTCAATTATCCCAGGCTCTACAGGTCCATCATCTCCCTTCACAGAAAAGAATTTCAAGAGGAGATTAGCAGTGCTGTTAAACAATTTTCTTTCAAGATAATAAAGAAGAAAATATAAAAAGAGAATAGCACATTTTAGAGAGATAGTACAGAGGTAAGCACATGCCTTTCATGTAGCTCATCTCAGTTTGATCCTCATCACTGGGTATGGTTCCCTTAGCACCATCAGGAATAGTCACCTCAGCACCTTTGTGCCTTCCTTCCTTCCTTCCTTCCTTCCTTCCTTCCTTCCTTCCTTCCTTCCTTCCTTTCCTTCCTTCCTTCCTTCCTTCCTTCCTTCCTTCCTTCCTTCCTTCCTTCCTTCCTTCCTTCCTTCCTTCCTTCCTTCCTTCCTTCCTTCCTTCCCTCTTTTTTCCCTCCCTAAATTCATTCCTATTTTTCCCTCCATCCTTCCCTTTCTTTCTTTCTTTCTTTCTTTCTTTTCTTTCTTTCTTCTTTCTTTCTTTCTTTCTTTCTTTCTTTCTTTCTTTCTTTCTTTCTTTCTTTCTTTCTTTCTTTCTTTCTTTCTTTCTTTCTTCTTTCTTTCTTTTTCTTTCTCTTCTTTCTTTCTTTCTTTCTCTTTCTTCCTTCCTTCCTTCCTTCCTCCTTCCTTCCTTCCTTCCTTTCTTTCTTCTTCTTTCTTTCTTTCTTTCTTTCTTTTCTTTCTTTCTTTCTTTCTTCTCTTTCTTTCTTTCTTCTTCTTTCTTTCTTTCTTTCTTTCTTCTTCTCCTTCCTTCCTTCCTTCCTTCCTTCTTCCTTCCTTCCTTTCTTTCTTTCTTTCTTTCTTTCTTTCTTTCTTTCTTTCTTTCTTTCTTTCTTTCTTTCTTTCTTTCTTTCTTTCTTATTTCTTTCTTCCTTTCCTTCTTCCTTTCCTTCTTTCTTTCCTTATTTCTACTGATCTATCAGTTTAAAGATGGATAAGCTTACAGATTTTGCTGTGGATATCACTGCATAATTCTCCTCCCCACTCTATTTCTCCAATATACAGAAAATTTTATTTTCTTTAATAGGATACTAAGCATTCGATTGATGAATTCTTAGTAAAGCCTAAGTAGTACCAGAGTTATTTTATAGTCCTGGCAGCTTAAGGATTATTTAGCTGTAAACTTTTAATGCTATGTATAAAATACATTCTCTCTAGAAAGGGTTATTTTTTGTTTGAGGTCTAGGCTGGGGGGAAGAGGAAGTTCATTTAGCTGCTTGCTTCTCTTTCCTACCAGTTCTACTTATTTCAACACACACAAGAATTGATCCCTGCTAAGTTTCCCATAGGTCAAACTCTATTTCATTACGTATACTAACTTCCAACAGACCTTGACAATCCAGTCCTCCTCTGAACAGAATTAATATTTCTTCTTCCTCAATGTTAAGGAGAAATTTCTTCCTTGAACAGAATGTTTTAGATAAGCAAGTAAGGAGAACACTTCGGCTGGATGCCTGCTGTACATCAGAAGTATTGCTAGACAGTCTAGCCTACTACTTCTAGTCTTCATTCATCTTTCCTTGATTAAATTCTGATGCTTATACCCTACTTTCTGGAAACAGACAGTTAAAATTCAAATTGTAGAGAAGCCAGTCTGCTAACACATTATCATTCTTGGATTTTTGATGGTTTTATTGCACAAGGGAGAGCATTAGATCAAACTCTCCCCCCAATCTGACACATTCAAAATGCTTTAACACCTATTGCTGGGAGCTGTCAAGTATGGGAACAAAATATCACCTCTTTTTGTCTTTTGAGCATAAAACTGATCATTTGTTATCCAGTTTCTAGTGTTCCCAGGAGATACTTTCTATCCCCTTGCTCTGCAGAAGGAAGAGCCTCATGGTCCTGAGTTAGCTCACTCACTCACATCTGGTCATTAAAACATGGTAATGAAGTGCATTCTGCTAGGGTAGTTGTCACAGCTGCTTGGGGTACTTGTCAATCAATCAGTTGCTTTATGAAGTGAACACTTTCAAGAAGGGTAGGGATCACAGTGCTCCACTCCATTCCTCTGTTGAGGAGCAGAGATCCTAATAATTTGTCTTCTATCATAAAATACTACATGGGAGCTGTATGTCCTCTTTACAGATGCTACAACTCGGCCTCAGGCTGCTACCATTTATAGCACAGAGTCGGATTTAATAGTTCTCTATTTGACAGATTTAAAGTCCAATGACTCCTAGGGAAAATTTATCCAAAGGACCTGAGATCAAAGAATTTGCTTGTCTGCAAAGAGGAGTGAGTGAAACATTTCCACAGTTTTCCACAGTCTTCAGCAGGTTAAAACTCATAAATCTGTCAGCAATCTTTACCCTCTCTGTGCCTTAGATTATGCAAGCTTCCTTTTTTTCATTATTGTCATTTTGAATTATGAACTCTGTGTTATAGATAGATCAACTAGGCAGCTGGCCGAGCCATGGGAAGACAGGGATATGTTTTATTTTCAAGTCAGCCTGCTCTGATTCAGTGTTTAGGATAACATATAATCAAACATCAAGTTTTAAAAAATCCATATTAAGTGCAAACTGCTTTCCATCACAACTGATGAGAAGTAATTGGTGCTATTGACAGCATTCTGGGCTGCATTGATTTTCCTATCAGGCTGAAACCTTGGTGACAACTTCTTTTTTTCACCCTAACTACTCCATTAGTATGAACCATCACAAAGAAAAATTATACAAATTATAAGTTCTTTGATGTAACTGTGCTGCTTTTTTAAAAGAAGTGAACTTGGACAAATTATCTGCTATAAGAACATAATAATTACCACTAAGTGATTGTTAAACAAAGTTGTCATGATTCATAGGCTGTTCTCTACTAATCAGTTATTTGCACAAGAAAAAAAATAAGCATATTTTCCTTGCTTCCACAAAACTCCTATGGTTTCAGGGAAGTTTTGTTATTAAGTAACCACTTGCTAAAGATAAATGCATTATCTCATGTTTAATTTATGTAGAACTCCTATAAGGTAAATACTGTCCCTAATATGCAGCTGTGGAAAATGAGCCCTTTAGAAATAACACAACTCATTCAGGGGTCAGACAATTAGTAAACAGTAGACTCATTTTAAATCCTGGTCTATGAAATAGTTAAATCCTAGCTTATTTCTCCCCACTAGTGTTGAGTCTTTACCGCCACACAAAAATGCCTTTTTATGAAGACAAGCAGGGTCTTCATCAGACAGGTCAGATACTGGTGACTTCCCTGTCCAACTATTGCTTGGATACCTCTGCTTGGATAACTCAAAAGCATCAATCAAAATGAGATGAGATTTTAAGAAGAAAGTCTTACATAATTGGGGCTGGAGTGATAGCACAGAGGGTAGGGTGTTTGCCTTGCACATGGCCGACCCAGGTTCGATTCCCAGCATCCCATATGGTCCCCTGAGCACCACCAGGAGTAATTCCTGAGTGAAGAGCCAGGAATAACCCCTGTGCATCGCTGGGTGTGACCCAAAAAGCAAAAAAAAAAAAGTCTTACATAATTGAACACACCAAATCATTTAATTTTTTATATTTTTAGAATTACACAGAAATTCAGATCTATTTAGAAAAAAAGGGAGATGATTAAAAATAAAAGGATTGGTGTAGGGAGAAAACTTGCAATGAAATTTCCTGGGCATCTAGGACAGCTGAGTTCCAAGTCTCAGGAATATTACAAACTGAACTCCAGCAGAACTGCTCTGTAAGTGACTATTTTACCAACTACTCCCTTTATGATCTCTCTGTGTTTTTCTGAACATTTACTCTGCTAATTTTCTCCCAGTTTGCCTCCTCTGAGACTTTTTAGTTCTTTATAACTGTTGTTTGCATGCGTAACAACTAATGTTGCTTGCATAAACTCAACTTTATGACCCTGTCAGATTTGCAACCAAAAATTGAACTTGGATTCTGTACAAAAAAATATTTTGTTTTGTACAAAACAAAAGGATCCTGCAAGGAACAAACATTCCCTAAACTTAAATATCACTCATGGGCCGGCTAGGGAGAGAATGCATAGCAAGCTGTGTAGAAAGTAGTTGCATGGTATACCCCACTCTCTGTTGAGTACAGCAACTGCCCATCTATATAACGAAGGTACATCAGTACTGAACCTACCTTCTACTTAGTTCTTACTGTCAGCAAGGAAGGGAGTTGTGCACAATTGAAAGGGATAGCCTGGGAGAAAAAAATTGTTGTGAGATTTTCTGGGCATGTAGGAGAGTTGAGAAAATGTTTTCACATTTTTTCCCCCTGTGATAGTATATCCTTTTGGAATTTCTCTCTTTTTTTTTTTGATGAACTAATTGGGTTGGCTAAAATTATGAACATATCTTCTAAGCTCTGATTTGAACGTCTTGACAAACTGTTGCCCATACACATTCTTGTTCATGTTGACTTATGATCTTCTTACTATAAGGTTTTATTGTTAACTATTGTTGCTGATGATACTATGTATTATTATTACTACTACCACTTCTATTACTATTTCTATTGCTGCTACTGTTACTGCTACAACTATTGTCACTACTATTATCATCACTACTACTTATATTACTACTTTTGTTACTAACATCACTGATACTTTTAATGGCCATTCAAAAATTAACCCCCATTTTTATAATTTGTAAAATCTACTTTACAATCTGTAGGTTTTGTTAACTGATGTAATACTCATAAATTATTATGTAACATATCACATTATCATACATAGTTTTATATAATAAAATGAGGTTTTGGAGGAGCAAGTATCTCACTTAAGGTGGCTCATAGGGTCCCAGATAAATTTAAGTTTGGAGCTTACACTCTTCATCTTCTCCTACAAATAACTGAAGATTGTACAGGTTATACTTAATGCTGAGAGTGTTCTGTACATGAGGAACCACATTTCTGTTTCTTCATGTGAAAGAGCATCTAAATATAAGAATGCATTGTGTGTATATGTGTATATAAATGCATATTACTTCAAATAGACTTTGAATCTATGGAAGAGGTCATAAAACACAACTTGGTATCTTCTGTAAATCATCCCATTGGAATAAATAAAATAAATAAATAAAATAAAATAAATTGAATTAAACTGTCTTCCTGTGTCCGTACAGAAAGGACATTGCTTTAAGGTAAACTAAGTTCCCTGCAGCAAGGCTGAAAGGACAAACCCAATATTATCCTACAGTTCTGTACTGTGAATCATTCCTGGAAGCACTCAGGGTACCATACAGGCTACAAAAATTTGAACCAAGCTTGAAAATATGCAAGGTAAGCACCTTACCCACTGATACTCTCTGGCCACACACACTACAGCTTTTTGAGACCCTACACATCCACTTGTCACTTTACAAAACAGAAATCAGCTAATCTATAATTTTCTATAATTGTCTGAACCAGTTACAACCAAACTTTCAAACTTAATTGTCAGACCAAAGTGTCAACCAATTATTTTATCTTAACAGCAAAATTGTTTTAAAGTCCATTCATTAAGAAGTAATAATGGGTGTGGAAAGTAACCTATAGATGATCTATATAGAATGAAGAGAGGTGGTGCATTGCTGCTCAGCAAGCATCTATATGCTGAGAAAAATCACTCATGATTGGCGATATAGAATGCAGTGAGGGGGTGAGTGGGATGTATTTGGGAGTGGTGGCTTCTCCTTCTCACATTAACAAGAGGATTTGAATCCCCTTTCCAATGATTTATCTGAGAGGTAACTTTGCAAACAATGAATTTGACTTCTAGAGCGATAGCACAGTGGGTAGGGCTTCCTCCGTCCCTCTCGGAGAACCCGGCAAGCTCCCGAGAGTATCCCACATGCACTGTAGAGTCTGGCAAGCTCCCCGTGACATATATTCAATATGCCAAAAATAGTAACAAGTTACTGGTGCCTGCTCCAGCAAATCGATGAACAATGGGACAACAGTGCTACAGAATTTGACTTCTGGGTGTTCCATCCCAAAGGACACCTGCCTTCGGGGAGAGAAGCCTCTTCCTTCTGTGTGAGGAGGAGATACTGAGTGTCTCTCAGAGCTGGACATATTCAGAGTCTCTCAATTCCAGGGCCTCGTCCACAAACCTGTTCTGCGTGCTTTGTTAATATTGATTGATTTTGTTATAGCTCACTAATGCCCTGACTTTGACTTTATCCTAGTGAAGATAATATTTTGAATTCCCATATGTTTTACTCTTTTGTTCAGAAACCAGAGGGGGACCCCAGTTAATTGTTGGATGCACCGAAAACCTATTGCCTTTTATTGGCCTTTTCCACAAATGAACTTGCCCACTATTAAATTTTTAGGTCACAACAAAGCACTGACATCTGCACACTTTTTCATTTGTCTCCCAAGCCCTTCACTTTGCTTGGAGAATCAATGCCTTTATTTGACAGTTATTTTCTTCAATTCACAATCCCTCACTGGTATGAAATAATCCTTTCTATTATGATTCCCTCTAACCGCTGAGCCTCTTGTCTCCCTTCTAAGGCTCTTTGATGACTATTGTTTATCTTTGCATGGGAAAAGTTGTTCTTCAAACAGCTTTTTTTCCTCTTTCATTAAAGTTGATTTTACAGCGATGACTTTGAATTGAATTTATGGAAAAAGAACATATACAGATTTTTTTGGTAGGAGTCTCTATCTTTAAGTCCCAAAGCAAATAAAAGACCATCTCCATGAACTTTCTTATTATTTTTCCAACAATTAGTCATGCTTTCCATTTATCTTCAGACAATGTTTCTTTAACCGTAATTATTATTAAAAGCTAGCAATACCTCTAATAAGCATAGGTATCCCTTGTGTTTTGAAATCTTGCCTTTCCACTGTTAACTTTTACAAAAGAACTGTATTCTTAAAATATTCACTGTTTGGGCAAATAAAAAATATATGAGCAGCATATTTAAATCTTATTTCTTACTCTCCAAACAATAATAGTGAGTTTTGTTGAAATATTGTATGCAATCAAAGTGAAAGTAAAGTGAAATTTATTAGTTACACAGGCGGGGGGGGGCTTAGGGTGGGGGGGCTAGGGGCGTGGGGGGGTTTGGGGTGTGAGGGGGCGGGGTGGAGCTATACTGGGATTCTTGGTGGTGGAATATGAGCACTGGTGAAGGGATGGGTATTTGAGCATTGTATAACTGAGATTTAAACCTGAAAACTTTGTAACTTTCCACATGGTGACTCAATAAAAGAATTAAAAAAAAAATAAATCTTATTTCTTTTTTTCCTTTTTCTTTTTGGGTCACACCCAGCAATCAGCAATGCTCAGGGGTTACTCCTGGCTCTGCACTCAGGAATTACTCCTAGCGGTGCTCTGGGGACCATATGGAATGCTGGGAATTGAACCCGGGTCGGCCCCGAGCAAGACAAATGCCCTACCTGCTGTGCTATTGCTTCAGCCCCTCATTTCTGTGTCTTGGTTTTTGGACCATATATTGTGGTGCTTACGTTAGTTACTTCTGTCTCAATGCTTGGAGAGTAACACAACATAAAAAGCATGTGCTCTAGCCCTTTGAGCTATCTCTATAACCCAGGAGTTTTCGCCTTTATGGAAAGGAGAGAACAGAACACTCAGCATCTGTTTCACATCCGGCTGTTCTAGAGGCAGCAGCTGTCTGAGCAGTGAGAATATTACAGTTGAGCTCCTTCCCTGGAAGCCACTATTATATAATTCCTACTTCAACTAGCTTCTAGTGTTAAGTTTTACATGCAATTTGGTATGATTCGGTAGATTGTATTTGGGGCTTGGGAAAATTCGCATTTTTCCATATAAATTATTAATAATTGCTCCTTTGCTTTATACCGCTTCTGCTTATAAGATTTCATGATTGCTCGAATTTCAAGAAGTATTGGAAACCTGTAGTTTGTGTTATTTTTCTCTTGCTAAATCAAAATGCCTTTAAGGCTGAAATTCTGGGGTTTCTGTTTCCTTTGTGTACAGCTAGGTTCTAATCCAATTCCAGAAAGAGTCCGTGATCTGAAGGCACCAAAGGATTCACTTCTCTCTTCAGGAGAAACACAGATATGCTTGTTGAGTGGATGTTTAGATTTTGGCGCATAGGTGTAAAGTGATAAATATACAGAGCTTCCTGCCGGAAGTGCACCAGGCTCTGACTGAAAGGGGACTGTTAAACGCTGGTGACAGTTCGACCAGAATGAAATTCATCTAGCGCTATGCAAGAGGTGTAAGGCAAAATTAGAGATCTTAAAATTTTCTTTCTAATATTTGAGGAAGAGTATGAAACTAGACCATTTATAGGCTTTCCTAAGTCACGATAAATTGTGGGGTTTTTTTTCAGACTGTTTTTATTTAAAAGAAAACCAGGAATTTTTATGCAAAAAAGTAATGTGTCAAGTCACCAGTGAGAAAAAAAATTACATTTGATGCGGAAGAGGCAGCAAGCTATTCATGTCTTCATATAAGAGCCTATTAAAATAAGGAACTTTAATCCAATTCATGTAAAATTTTTATTTTGCTATTATATTAATGTATGCTCAAAATGCATTTGTATTCTGACCTGGTATTGCATCTGCATCATTATAATGAATAAGGTCATGAAACTGAATTTTCACTTGACATGTGGTTGGTTTTATGGCAAGAATCCTGTGTTTGGTATGAAATCATTAAATATGATTTGTCTTCTACAACGTAATTTTTGTGTGAATCTTCGAAGGTTATGTTTACTACAAGATTAAGCAGTCTGATCTTTTTTCAGTTGATGGATTTTCTTAAGAACCTGAAATAGATCTGAAATTTGTTCTCTTTCTTTTTTCTCCCACTTTATTTCAACACTGTGGTTTTTATAGCACTTGCTAAAGACATTCAATATTCCAACACCAATCCCACCACCACTGTGACCTTCCCTCTACCTCTTCCCTCATTTTACCAGCCACCCCTTAAGCCTGCCCCAATAGCAGGCCCAAAAGAATTTATTTTATATTGCTTGTTATCACCAAGTGGCTAATGGAATGATTAAAAAATATTTGTAAAAGAAAATTGGTGAACATCGTTGTATCTCACCATGGGGACATTAAGTTCTTATTTGAGGATTTAGTAAGCTATTGTTGCTAGTTGAGCCTTCTGTTTAATGTTTTTTTGATTGAGTTTAGTTGGCATCTATATTACGTTCTCACCCAATCTGGTGTGTTCCTACTAGCATGTTAGTATTGTAGACTTTGCAAATGTCACCCCAGAAAAACCATAATATTTAACTGGGCACTGAGCTTATGTGGCAGGTATAAAATGCAAGTGTGGTTGCTGAGGCTTCTGGAAATAGGTGTGGGCAGGGGCAGAGGCCACCCACCACCACTTCAAAAAAGGCCCAGAGTTTTCAGCCAAAAAATCCCAGTGTACCTAAAATTGCTGGACGCCCAGTGTCACTGCAGACTTGAATCATGAGGCAGAGGAGTCAACTATAGACATGGTGACAGCTGTTGGGGTGTGAGTGAGGCTGCCTGGGCTTCAACTAGGTCCACCCTCACTCAAGATGGCCCTAACGGTCTCAGCTGGGACTAGCGTTTCAGAGAAATTTTTGGTGGCTAGTTAATCTCTTTTGAGATTTTAATTATTAAGTCTCTGGAGCAGGACTAATGGCTGCTGTGGTGAAATATGGGTGTGGCATCTGGGGCTGGTTCTGTCTTTATTTACCTATATTTGACTCTAGTTTTTAGTGATTTTATAAACTTAATACACGTTGCTGAGTTCTGAAACATTAGTTTATGTCACATTTACAGAAAGTTCTTGGAACATGACAATATAAATTGCAGATAAACTCTCTAAACCAACACTACTTCTGTTTATAACCACAGGGTATTTCTAATGTTTGAGTGACTTGGTGATCTGAGTATGGTTAACTTTCACAACAAACTTAGAGTTGTACATGGAAATCTCCATTTTCATATTTCTTTGAGATAAAAATCTGCTGAAATAACAATACAGGTGAAAACTTAGTCAAAGTCAGTCATTACTAGGCACTCAGACTCAAAGATGTGACTGGATCAGCAGAAATTTGACTATTTTGTTCACCAAATAACTGAATACTTGTAAGAATGGGAGGCAACTACTGTTTATTGAGTTTGGGCTATTAATATGCCAGATACTGCTGAGTTAGGCCTTTTTTTCAATTTGCTATTTCAATTTAATGGACCCAGTTCTTGAACCTATCCATTATTCACTGTATCACTGTATCACTGTCATCCCATTGTTCATTGATTTACTCGAGTGGGCATCAGTAATATCTCCATCTGTCCCAACCCTGATATTTTAGCAGTCATTATTAGAAAGTTTAATTTACTTAGAAATAAAACCCATAGGTTTAAGGAGAGAAAATTACTTGATCAAGATTATAGTCACTGCAAAGCTGAACAAAGGTTCAAACCCAGTTTTAAACTTCCAAATTCTTTGCAGTATTTCACACTACTTGGCAAGCCTGGAAAATGAATGTTTCTAGAGAATCAGATTTTTCTTTTACTTATAAGATAGTGTGCCTATATTTATTCCTCTAAAATTAAGTGTAAGGTTCTATTTGATGAACATTTCTTACTATTATTTTTAACTAGAGTGATAGCACAGTGGGTAGGGCATTTGCCTTGCATGCAGCCACCGGGGTTCGATTCCTCCATCCCTCTCAAAGAGCCCAGCAAGCTACTGAGAGTATCCTGCCCACATGAGAGCCTGGCAAGCTACCCGTGGCATATTCGATATGCCAAAAAAAGTAACAACAAGTCTCACAAGGAAGATAATACTGGTACCCACTGGAGCAAATTGATGAACAACTAGAGGCAGTGCTACACTGCTACATTATTTTTAACATAGCCATTTTATAAATGTATTTGTTTAAGTATAAATCCCATCATAGGATGGTAACTTTGTAAAGTTTGCAATATTGATAGCAATAGTAATTATGTATTACCATATCTGTAACAATAAAAATGAATTCTAACATTAACTTTTGAATAAATGAATATATCTTACATTCATTACTTAATATTAGGAAATTAATATATTATATTATATTATTGTAATATATTAAAATGCAACACAAACTCTAAGAACTGAAGAAAACAGAAATCTTCAATCAATAAAGTTAAAATCTTTGGTCAATAGGAGGTCATATTACTTCAATTACTTTTCCTATCAGAAAGGAGCTTTGAGTAAAGACTATAGTTTGCTAGCTTTTTAATTTAATTCTATGCTAGCAGTTTGACATTTGAATGATCATCACCATGACTACATACATCCTCTCTGCTCTTACCTTCTCATTGCTTACTGGCCTAACTTACTGCTGTTAATCTGCCTATGTCTGACTCTTTGCCTTGTCACGAGATATTGTTCTGTGGAATTCAACAGGTAGCGCGTATTTTGGGAAATTATCATTTCTGTGGAAATAAAGTATCACCAAATGACAGAGAGTGTTGAATATATACTTGATGCTCTCTACTGCTCTATGGGATGATCGAGATATTCAATCCTCATGGGTTCACAGACTTCATCTATGTGACAGTATCCTGATCACTCATAACAATAATGTGCTTGAAAACTCACTGTTACTGATTTCCTACACTTTGCAATCTGGATTTGCTAATTCCTTATATTTGTTTCTGGAGATTTTAGCACAAAAAGTAAAGATTTGCACGTAAAACTTTGTTTTTAGTTTTACGTCCTGATGTTACCTGAACTAAGACCCTCCCTACCTCCACCCCCACCTGAGTTACATATCAGTAATAATAAATTCACCTCAAAAGATATCAAGGGAACTGGAGAGAATGTATAGCTGCCAGGGTACTTGTCTTGCTTACAGTTGACCCATATTCAATCCCTGGCACCCAGTATGGTTCCTGGAGCCCCATCTAGAGTAATCCCAGAACTAGGGTGAGCACAAAACTAGAAGTAAGCATTGAGCACCATAGGTGTGATCCCCAAACAAAGAAACAAAAATCAAAACTGGTAAAATGCTAACTACAGCCTAGAAAAAAGTCTGCAAATTAAATATCTGATAGAGATCTTGTTTCCAGAATACATGAAGTGCTCTTCTATTCAGTAATAAAGATGTACAGCTTTTAAAAATAGGTGAACACTGTAAATAAGTGTTTTCCAAAGAAGATATAAACACCATCATCTATGAATTAAAAATATTACAAAATAAATTATTATTCAGGAAAATAAAGAAAAAAATAGCAAAAGGTGTCCTTCATACCAACTAGGTACACCTACAATTGCGATGACAGATACTAATGAGTGCTGGTGGGGATGTGGAGCCATTGGAACTTACATAATTCAACCAAACCTCAAATAGTGGCTAGCATGAAATATGGTACAGAAAATTGTAAAACAGGCAATTTCTCAAGATGTAAGACATTGAGTTAAATTTACAATCCAGAGAATTCACTGCTATCATCTCTCTGTCTATCTGTCTATCTGTCTGTCTGTTTGTCTTCTTTCTCTCTCCTTCTCTATCACAAAGAACCTGTTCATTAGTATGGGAAGCAGTATCACTCATTGAGCCAAAAAGTATAATTAACTCTAATACTTCCAGTTGACTAATTGATGCATACAATGTGGTTGAAACATTAAATGGCTTATATTTAGCTCTAATAAGTAAGGGAAATTTGGACCATTGTAGTTCAAGGTTTTACTATAATAATCAAAATGTTATATATAAAGTGAAAGAATTATATGACGTTGGTCACAAAATTCCACATACTTTATTATCCTATTTATATAAGGTGGCCAAAATAAGTAGTTCTCTAAGAGAATTAGTAGATTCATGGCTACATGGAGCTTGAGATGGAGTGATATGGAAAGTCAGTGATGAGTGTCTAGTGATAGGGAGGTTTTGATGGGTGATAAATATGTCTTAAAACTGTAGTAATAGCAAGGTAGGGAAAAATCTTTGATCCCTCTGTGGATTTTAGCATAATGAGTACAATAACTACCAGGTATGACCTAACAGCTTCTTAGGTCTCTCATGATGGAAACTTTTTCCAGTTGAATATGCCATGAAAGCTGTGGGAAATAGTAGGCAGTATCAATTTGGTTGGCCAGTGCTTGTTCCTTAGCATATATTGCAATAAAAGAGGTAACAACTTTAAATATGTCTTTGGCTATAACATTCCACTGAATCATTTCACAGACAGTTTGGCCATATTGTACACGCATTAATGTTCTACAGTGCTGTAAGACCTGTTAGCCTCAGTTTCATGTTAGGGTCTTACAGCATAAATGATGGTGCAGAACTTTACATGACTGACCCATTGGGCAACCAGGCAGACTGCACAGACTGAAATAGAAATGCTTCAAATGAAATAAATGAGCTGTCATGCTAGTGTTAAAGTTACAAGAATAATTGATATAGTGCATGATGAGATTAAGGATAGAGCTTTTGATTTAAAGATAACCTGAGTAGGTAAATAAAGAAAAAGACAAGATTGTTCCAAAAGCAGAGAGATAAAGAGAGAGAGAAATATGTTTGCACAGGAATCTTTGAAGGAAATCAATGAATCATATGACAATGATGCATAACATATACTTTAGCATCTTTTAAATTTCTAAAACAATCTTATGTAACTACTTAACCTTGTGGATAATTATTGCTATTATTATTATTATTATTATTATTATTATTATGGGGGCTGGGCCACACCCGGCTATGCTCAGGGCTTACTCCTGGCTTGCACTCATGGATCACACCTGTGGTGGCTCTAAAGACCATATGGGTTGCCAGGTATTGAATCTTGGTCCTGCTGCATGCAAGGCAAGCAGTTTACCCACAGTACTTTCTTTTGGCCCCAGCCCTGTGGATTTTAATGGATATGAATCAATTTTAATTAAACTTTTACCTTTAAAAAAATAAAACAGAACAAACCAACTGGACTGATAACTGAAGAACTCTGTGAACGTGTTAAAACATATAGTTTGATAATATCTTAAATTCTCACTAGCTATTTAAATACAAATACAATTATAGTTTTGAAAGTTTTTAGTAAGCCAGTTTGATTTTTTTAAAAAAAATGCATACATTAGGGTGCCAGATGGATAGTACAGAGGGCAGGGCACTAGCCTTGCATAGAGCTGATCTGGGCTCAATCCCTGACATCACTTATGATCCCTCGAGTACCACCAGGAGTAATCCCTGAGCACAAAGTCAGGAGTAAAGTCCTGCACACCTCCAGGTGTGGCACCAAAAGCATCCCCCACACCTGTGCAAAAAAGGGGTATACTAATACTCATCTTCACTAATGGAAAAAAATTACTTTTTTGACAAGGGTGGAAAGGGTTATTAACATCTCTTCCATGTCAGCTGCCTAGAGGGAGCAACATGTTGAACTCAGTTCAGACACACTCTTTCTTAGCAACTCCTTAGTGTAGGATAACATAGCCTCAGGTAGTTTAGGTTTGTTGGGTTACTCCTATCACAGTGCTCCCATTCCTCTGTGTTTGTTTGTAGCTTTATTCTTAGTGTTCTGTTGACTTGCAAATATTGTTTTTATCTTATCCTTGAGTCCTTTGCATAGTTTATTCAGAACCATGTCCTTTTTGTATGAACACAGGAAGACTTAGCAAATGCTATGCTTTTGTAACCTGGGAGTTATTTGACTCTACATGATATTTTCCTCCTGGGCATTTGTTCTCTGGACCTAAGCTCAGCTGCCCTTACTTCCTACCACCCCCAAAAGCAGGGTCCCGACTAGGGACAAGATGGACCCAGGGCAAGCGGTGAGTTGTGTGCTACCCTGGCATCGAGATGGGCCTGGTCAAAGTGCCTAATGCTTAACTATAAGTTAAGAGCTTGGTCATGGACAAATGCTGTCATGATCCAAATAGTGATAACTAGATTTGGACCCTGCTAAGGTTAGGAATGATTAATCTGGCCTGAGTGCTGTAGTTTAGTCGGTGGCAAGATGTTGCCAGGAGAGCAGCCTTGCAAGCCTCAATGTAGCTCTTGTTATGTCCATACAAAAATAACTAGTATTAAGATGTTAATGAGTGTTTGGACTAAGGAAAGGAGAAAAACACCTTGAGTCAGGAAGGGCTTTGGGATGCCTGGCCCTCAGGAAGGGCTTTCTTATGATGATTTTGCTACCTGGCTGTGTGTAGCCTAGGGTTAAGGGGGAGAGAGAAAGAGGGAGGAGAGAGACAAGAGATCCAGAGATGCTGCTGTAGATCCAGAGAGAGGACGGAGCTGGGAGTGCGGGAGATGAGAAAGATGGAAGATTGAATAAATGGTAATTAATCAGCAACCAGCTTGGTCCTCGTTCTTCCTTCGCCTGTCCTTGGCCAACGGCCGTCCTGATCCAGTCCATACACAGTGGTTCCAGAGCACCGAACTCGGGCGGTGAGACACAGCTGCCTGGAGAGCCCTCGAATGCACACGCCTGTTGGTGTGCTATAGATTTTTACACCTTAGGATATTTATTTATACATTAATGATTACTGCTTATTTTTTTGATTGCAATTAATTTAAACAGATTATGTATGCATTTTATTATTCTTGCTTTTACTGTGGTAGGTTGTTTGATGTGATTTTTTTTTGAACCTGGAAAAGCTATACTCTCTAACTCATATGAAATATTTTTGAGCACTCTCAGAAACACTTAAAACAAATGGAATAATTTTGCTTTTAGTTAAGTTGGGGAAAAGTTATACAATGCCTCATCAGCTTGTGGTGTTACTCTGAGAGTATTGTATAAATTTCCTGAACTATAATTTTCTTTTTTCTTTTTGAGTTGATAATGATAATAACAAGCCCAAAGTGTTGTTGAGAGGGTCAGTTACTGTCATTATCGAATCATTACTCACCTGCGACTTTTCCCTTTACAAAAGCGAAACTTAGTGAAGGAACACCAAAACTGGATCAGTTGATGCTGCTGTTCAGAATTGTTGCCTTGCTTTGTATTTTGATCCTTGCCTTTAAATTCCTTTAAGTGTTTTCTATTCTCATTGATTAGTTCAGCTAGTTTTGCTTTTCTAAACTGAGTTCTTCATCTTTCCATTTCATATTAGAAAATATAGACTCAGAAAATATTTATACCAAGGTAATGAGAGGTCTTTTAATCTTTAGCACTTCTTAATTAAAAGAAGTTTCTTTTCACAATATTTTCTATAAACAATTCCTTGGATGTACATATAATGTACAAAGTACAATTTTCTTGAGCTAGAGTATGAAATAATTTCAGAATTGCCTAACTCAAACTTTATTGTTAAATTTTATGTTCTGTACATTTTAATACATATAAAGTGTATTAACTCATTTGTTCCTTGTGGCACAAAAATTACTATTTCTATTTTCAAAAGACAGGGGTTGTGAATCATGGAACAGTAGAAGTATAATTAGGCTCAAGTCTATCAATCTCCTAACCCAATATTCATCTATTTCACCATATTTTCTCTCATCGGTAGCACTACTTTGTAATGTGATTTTTATAATATTGTTAATGATAATAAGATTTTTCTACTATTGCTTGCTTCACATATAGAAGAAAACTAGCCTCCTAAAATTGTGAGTTTATAATCTTAATATCATCATCTAAACAAACTAATTTTTCTTCATCTTTTTCCAAACTTTCTCCCTGATTCTATGTGATGTTTTTCAGTACAGAATCACATAACTTTAAATAACCTACAAGAAGAAATGTATTCAACCATGACTTTTCTAATTGGCTACAAAGATAATCCAATATCCTCATTTTACCATATTGTCAGAGGAGTTAATTGGACTTCCATAGCAGCTACTGGTAAAATATATTGGCTTAAGCAAACAGCAAATCTAACTTCCTCCATAAAAACTGTTCAGGAGCAGTACACATAGAGGAACAAGGGAAGAGGCTACTCTGCACTACTTTCAATTGATTTTTTTATATCGAAAAAGCCAAACTATTAATTTGTTTTCCTGCTCTGAAATGGTATTTATTTATTATACATTTATTTTTTTATTGGATCACAGTGAGATACATAGTCACAAAGTTCTGGTTGCGTTTTGGTCATGTAGTGTTCCAAAACCCATCCCTTCACAGTGTGTATTTTTTTTTTTTTTTTGCTTTTTGGGTCACACCTGATGATGCACAGAGGTTACACCTGGCTCTGCACTCAGGAATTACTCCAGGCAGTGCTCAGGGGACCATATGGGATGCTGGGTATCAAACCCGGGTCGGCCACGTGCAAGGCAGACGCGCTACCCACTGTGCTATCGCTCCAGCCCCACACAATGTGTATTTACCACCACCAATGTCAACAGTTTCCCACTCCACCCCTGCCTCTCTCTATAGTTGGCATTTTCCTCTCTCTCTCTCTCTCTCTCTCTCTCTCTTTCTCTCTCTTTCTCTCACTCCCCTCCCACCCCTCTCTCTTTCCTTTAGGACATTATGTTTTGTGGTACAGATACTGTGAGGTTATCATGTGTATATGTATTCTGCTCAGTGTAACTTTGAAGGGTAGATTTGGTTCCAATTCTAAATTAGTGATAGATAAAAGAAAATATCATTATTTAATTTTAATATGTATTATTATATCATTCCAACATATAAAGAAGTTAACAGGTTCAGAATACAATGTGTCCAGTTAAAATCAGGATGGATATATTCCTCTATATCACTTCACTTTCCAGATGTTATGATCTCTAAAAATTAACAGGACCTTTTTTTTTTTAATCAGTAATAGATAGGAATTTCTTTTAAAAAGTAGTCTTGTTTATTCACATTTCACTTGCACTGGGTAAACGTCAATGAATGCTACTCGAGTTATTATAGGATCTGAATTCTATTGATTTCTAACAAAAAAAATCCTTCTTCACACAAGTGTCCCTGTGTTTGATTATTATGTCCATGAAAGTGGCTTCTCATTGAACAGAGGTTCAGTGAGAAAGTCACCTTAAACTTTAACCTATCGCACATATTCAAGAGAAAAAAATTGAAAACAAGGTAATGTAAAAGGGATTTTTAAACTTAATGAGTCTTAATAAGATGTGGAACAAATTACTGATGATATGATAACATATCTGTTAGCTGTTTAATATATTAACAATTCTTATATCTTAAAATTGTAATCTATAACAAATAGATATAAAAGGACAATTTATCACCAAGAAAAGTAATATGGAAATTATAATAATAGGTGAGGAAGAGATTGACAGTTTTGAATGCTATTCTTGGTAAGAGGTACTAGGAGAAGGAAATAAATCTTGACTATTGTAGCACTTGTAGAATTTAAATAATATATAGTGTTGGAAATGGGCTATTCACATAAAGTTGATCATAGAATCAAAGTTATTGATGACTTTGCTGATTCTGTATATCATACTATTCTTTTTTCTGAAAGTTTATAGGAAGGAATACTTTAAAAATACTAAAACAGGTCTTTTATATATAAATAAATTATTAATTTGCCTAATTGTAAGTTCTTATATTGAGCAAAACAATGCTATTTTTCCTAAGATATAATCCCCCAATACTAATAGGTTATGAAATTCTGACTCTAAGCAGATAGCATTTATTATATGATTTATTCTTGTGAGAATATTTTCTTTTTACAAGGATAGTGTGACTAACATGTGCTCTGCTGATAATTATATCTCCCTGTTTCACATGCAGAACAATATGGAATATTTGGCCACGTTATATTAGAACAAAACAATGATTTATAATAAACAAGAGTTCTCATTGGTTGTGCTTTGGAGGCATATTTAAAAAGCTAGACTGTAGAGAAGGTTGTTGAGGACATAGAATCAGTGATGAGAAAAGTGAGGAGATGGTTTTATTTTTACATGAGATTCAGCAACATATTCATTGTTAAAAATTTATAATCAAGGGGCTGGAGCGATATCACAGCGGGGAGGGCGTTTGCCTAGCACGCTGCCAACTTGGGTTCGATACCCAGTATCCCATATGGTCCCCTGAGCACCGCCAGGGGTGATTCCTGAGTGCAGAGCCAGGAGTAACCCCTGTGCATTGCCGGGTGTGACCCCAAAAAGAAAAAAAATAAAATAAAATAAAAATTTATAATCAAGAATTTCTGGTGACACAGTCAATAGTGGTGATTCAGTTATTTCCCAAAATCTCTTCCAAACAATCTTAAATGTCTTTACAACTAAAAATGTTCCAAGGAAAACCACCATCACAGATGAACATGCTTCAAAATATTTTATCACCTCAAGGAGGTGATAAAATTCTCATTAAAAAGTTATTCTCTGCTCCGGACCCGAAACTGGGCCAGCAACACCGGGGATCCAGATGGAGGAGGTACAGCTGGTACACCTTCTCCAGATGGCGACAATGAGCAGCAACTAACATGGCTCCGGGATGCGAGATTGGGACAACCCCGGACTTTTATAAAAACTGAAAACATACAATCTATTAATGGAAAACTAATTATCAAATGCTTCCTTGGTAGTAGGGCTGTCTTTCTTGGGGGGAAACTCCAACAACAATAGTGAGTTTTGTGTTGAAATATGGAACGTAATCAAGGTAAAGAGAAAATGAAGTGAAATTCATCAGTTATACAGTTGGAGGTGGGGGGATGGGGGCGGGGGTATACTGGGGTTTTTGGTGGTGGAATATAGCAACTGGTGAAGGGATGGGTGTTTGAATATTGTATAACTGAGACATAAACCTGAGAACTTTGTAACTTTCCACATGGTGATTCAATAAAATTTTTTAAAAAAGGAAAAAAAAGTTATTCTCGACCCCTGCCGAGATGTGACCCCGGGGGCCGCACGCGTGTGCGGCTTCTCCGCAGCTGCACCCACGTGAATCCAGACCCAGCTGAACCAACTACAACATGGACTGCTCCTAGCAGATTGTTTCCTGCCAGAGAACTAAGCTGCGACTACATGCCCGCCCGGGAGGGGAAAGGTATTTCTCTCTCTCGCCTGTCCCTTCCCGGGGATGAAGGGCGTGGGGACCGCCATATTATGACGACCACAGATGGGGTTTACAAGCTTGCAATGATCGAATATCCGGAAGAAATCTCCCTGGACTTAGTTGTTAAAGTACAGAAATCCAAAACCTCATTTCTCTTCACAACTGGTCTGACTCTAGTGGGGTGCTCCTAATAATAATGGTGAGGTTTGTGTTGAAATATTGAATGTAACAAAAGTAAATAGAAAGTAAAGTGAAATTTATCAGTTACAAGGCGGGGAAGTGCAGGGGTGGGCGGGATGGGAGGTGTACTGTGGTTTGTTTTTTTTTTGTCTTCGGTGGTGGGATATGGGCACTGGTGAAGGGATGGTTTTTTCAGCATTGTATGACTAAGACGTAAGCCTGAAAGCATTGTAATTTTCCACATAGTGATTCAATAAAATATAATTAAAAAAAAGTTATTCTCAATTATGTCATCTCATGGGAAAGACACACCTCTTTGTTCCAATGCATTTACTTTTGTGACTGTTTAATATAAATAAAAACAGAATATTTGATAATCAAATCTGGTTCCTTTACATGGTACCTTGTATGAAAGGCACAAAAAATTGAAACATGTATCAATACTTTACTTTTGATGACTGAATATATACAATGAAAATTTCCTTTTCATTGTATATATTCACAACAGTACCTTTTAAAACTTATTTTTTAAATGGTGGTAACATAGTTTCCAATAGTATTGATTTTTTTTCTATGATCCTAGAGTACTAAATTAATCCCTTCACCAGTTTTTAAAAATCCCTTCACAATTTTTCCATGGTCCATACCCCGCCCCCCACACACATACTAATTTCCATTTTTATTTATTATATCTCAACATTTGTTTCCACTGGGGAGAGTTCTAGCCCTCCTCCCTTTATTTATATGTTTCTTCACATCTGAGTGAGATTCGCCAGTATTTGCAAGTATTTATCCTTCTGATTCACTTAACATGGTACCCTCCAATTCTTTCCAATTTGTGGATGACCACAAAATTTCATCATTTATCATAACTAAGTATATTTCCTTGTGCATATATATCATACTCTCTTCATCCATTCATTTGTTTCAGCCACAAGTTGTTTACAGATTTGGTTGTTGTAAATAGTGCTTCAATAAACATAGGTGTACAAAAGTCCTTTTGAATTAATGTTTTTGTGTTCTTGGGGTAGGTTTCCAGGGGACAAGTCATAGGGCCATAGAGAATTTCTGTTCATAATATGCTGAGAAGTCTCCAAACCATTTTGCAGATCAACAATTCTGCCAAAAGTGAATGAATGATTGTTTTTTTTACTACATTCCTGTCAGAACTTATTGTTTTTGGTCTTTTTCATATAGATTATTTTCCTTTGGTGTGAGGTAGCATCTCTTTATCAGTTTGATTAACATTTCCTCGATAATCATCCATACCAAACATTTTTATATGTGCCTGTTAGCTTCTTTATCTTTCTTTTTTTCAGGAAATGCTTATGAATGTGCAAATATTTTCTCCCAATTAATGGGGTATATTTTTATTTTAAGCTGTATGCTTTTTGTGAAGACACTTTTTAGATTGATATTGTCCTAATTCATAATTTTTGCTTTTGTTTTCCTTGCCAATGATTTTGTTTGATTGAAGATTCCGCTGGGTCCAAGATCTCGGGTGCCCCTACTTATGTTTTCCTCATGTGTTTTATGATAAAGGTTTGATATCAAGGTCTTTAATCCATTTTGAATTAACCCTTTGTATGGCTCGAGACAAGGCTCTAGAGACCAGTGAGAAGCAAAGCTTTAGGTCCTCTCCGGTCTTTTCTGAGCATGCACCCTCATGTCACTGGTTATACATACATACGTGATTTTCTACATTTCACTGCATCCACAGATACTTTGTAATACATCTATTTACCAAAGAAACGTAGTTATTCTCTATCAAATTTAGATATTTTATTATTTGCCTTGATTACATTTTGCCATGAGTGTTGATATCTTGTCCACTTGCAATACAAATTATTTGAGGAAAATCTGCTGTTTTTCATATATTCCCGAGTTAGGTAAAACAAAATTAGTGTTTTCAGTCATTAAAAGATTAGAACAGACCATTATGTGAAATGCACCTTTTTGTGTGCTGCAGTCAGTGGTGTTCAGGGCTTACTCGTGGCTGTGCACTTGGGGATCATACCTGGCAATGCTCAGGGGACAATATAAAATGTCAGGGATTGAGCCTGGGCAGGCTTATGCAAGGCAAGAACCTCACTAGCTGTATTATTGTTCCAACCCTGAAATGTACTTCTTTTTTTTCTTTTCTTTTTGGGTCACACCCGGTGATGCACAGGGGTTACTCCTGGCTGTACACTCCTGACTCCTGGTGGTGCTCAGGGGACCATATGGGATGCTGGGAATCGGACCCGGGTTGGTTGTGTGCAAGGCTAATGCCGAACCCGCTGTGCTATTGCTCTAGCCCCTGAAATGTACTTCTTAAGACTCCTCCAGAACTATGTTCAGAGCCAAACAATGGGGATGTGAGTTATTGTTTTTAGACCATACTGAACTAAGAGGCGATGAGACAAAGGCAAGTAAAATTGGAAGAGCATTTCTACTATTTTCAAACTGCTATTTTTCTCTATCAGCATCAGTTTTATTTCTGCAATTCTTTGTTTTAATGCTCTCATGAAAAGCTTATTTTGACAGTTTTTGCTTGAAATTTTGAGTTTACATGGGTTACACTTTTTTTGAACTCTCTGCCAGTTAGTTTTATCAAGTGCACAAAATTTTCCACTTCTATTAATGGTTAGGAGAAATAAAAAAGAAAAAAACCATAAATCAATTAAAGCTCATGGAGGCTATGAGACATTTCAGTAACAACAGCATAATGTAAATTCTTTCAAATGAACATGAAACATTCTCTAGGATAGACCATATGTTAAGGTGTGAAACAAACTTCAAAAAATTAAAAATAATCTTAATTACACAAAATACGTTCTTCAAAGTAATAGAATTAAATTTGATAAATGTGTTTGAAATAAATTGCAGAAGAAAGATAAATTAGCAAATATATAAAGACAAAATAACACACTACTAAATAACCAATGGTGAAGAATTTAGCAGAGAAATACAAATAAATTGAGATGAAAGAAAATGAATGCACAAAATACAAAATTTTAATGGATACTGCTAAATTAGTATTTAGAGAAAACTTTATAGCTGTCATCCCCATAACTTAAAAATATAATTCACACAAGAGCCTAACCTTACAATTTAAGAAACTACCATAATATCAAAATTAATTCAAGAGATTGACTAAAACATAATTAATGAAATACAGAAGAGTAAATCAGTTAGGAAAGTCAATGAAACCAAATTCGG
Source organism: Sorex araneus (assembly GCF_027595985.1). Lineage (NCBI taxonomy): Eukaryota > Metazoa > Chordata > Mammalia > Eulipotyphla > Soricidae > Sorex > Sorex araneus. Next base: position 17,720,205 of record NC_073312.1, read on the forward strand.
TTAAAAAACTTAAGTCACAATGAAGACAGAAGAGGAGAGAGATATCTTGAATACTAAAGCAAAAGTTCAAAGGGAATGATTACTACCAATCTTACATAAAGAGATTGCAATCCTTCAAGACAGATATATCAAACTTCTATTTATAGTACCTACCTTATTTAAATAAAAAGGAATTGTAAGTAATATTTCAAGGTAAGAAAACTATATCAGCTTAACTGCATCTATTTAACATTGCACTAGATACTCATTTGGGGGGAAGTGGTAGTTGGGTTTTTGAGCCACATCTATTGATGATCAGGGGCTAAATAAAGGGTTACTCCTGTCTATGTGCTCCGGTATAATATTCCTGGAAATACTGCTTAGGGGTCAATGTGGTGTTGGCAATTAAACTGAGGTTGGTCACATGCAGAAAATTGGCATAACTCCTGTACTATCTCTACTCCCTATATTGAAGGATGAACATTTTATCCAGTATATTTAGTAGAGAGAGAGAGAGAAGCGAGAGAAAAAAAGAGAGAAAGAATAGAGAAAAGAGATACACAGATTAGAAAGAACATAAAATGAAGTCATATCACAAGTCACATGATATTCTATATAGAAAAATTTAAGATTACACACACATATGTACATCACACATAAACAAAAAGAATATTCATAATAGTAAACATGTCCAGCATGGTGCAGGAAACCAGATCAATATTTTTAAAATCAGTTGTATTTTTATGCTACCATGAGCAATCTACAATGATATTAAAAGAATAATATAGTTCTATCAAAACTTTAAAGACTTCTGAGTTTTAGAAAATGTACCATTGAAAAGAATTAAGGATGAACTACGTGTTCAGACATTCATCTGGTTGGATATCTTAATATTGTTAATATACAAATATTTTCCAAGTAAACCAAATTCTTCACATAGAAGTTATCATGATTTTAGCTCATTGTAGACAGAAATTACAAGTCTAACTTACATTTCATGTGGTAATACAATAGAATAATAATAACTCTTTAAGAAGAACACATTTGTAAGTTTCATATTTTCTAACTTTAAATTTACTATCTAGCTACAGAAATAAAGATAATTTGTTGCTGAAAGAAAAATAGACACGTAGGTCACTGCCCACGAACCACGCCTCTGGCTACTGATCAAGCTGCTTAACCGCCTTGACCCCAGAGACTCAGAAACAAATATCAGAACCCAGCAGCTTTTGGCAGAAATGCATCCGGACTTCGCATTAGGTTACCGGCGCCGGGCCACCCCAGGTGGAAAAGGTGCCATCCCTCTGCCTATTCCCCCTGGTGGCTCAGTGGCTGCCACCTTCCAGAGACCAATGGACAAGTCAGGTATGGGCCAGCAGTGACGAGACATGTAGGGCCTCAGGGGATAGGGATGGAGCCGGCCCTTTTCCTCCCCCGCCCCAGTGAGACCCCTAGTGGCTGCCCATAAATGGCCCCTCTGGCTCCTGATTAAGCTGCTTAATGGCCATGATCCCAGAGATTCGGAAACAAATCTCGAAACCCAGAGGATTTTGGTAGAAATCCCTCCAGATTTAATTCTTTTTTAAAATTAATTTATTTTATTTAATCACCATGTGGGAAGTTACAAAGTTCTCAGGCTTATGTCTCGGTCATACAATGCTCAAACACCCGTCCTTTCACCAGTGCCCATATTCCACCAACAAAAAAAAAAAAAGAAAAGAAAAAAAAAACCCAGTATACCTCCCACTCCACACTCCCGCCTGCATAACTGATAAATTTCACTTCATTTTCTCTTTACCTTGATTACATTCCATATTTCAACCCAAAACTCACTTTTGTTGTTAGAGTTTCAACACAGAACTCACGATTCTTGTTGGAGTTTATCCCCCCAAAATACGTCCCTATTGACAAGGAAACATTTGATGATTAGTTTTCCACTGATGAGAATGAAGAGATATAAAGTCGCGTGGCCACGATAGCGGCCGCGAGGTTTAGGATTTCTATATTTTAGTAATTAAGTCCAGAAAGATTTAAGTTGGAAATTGCATCATTTCCCTTCCTGGGGCAGCATGGAGCAAAAGCTTAGTTCACAGTCTGGAGACATGGTTGCAAGCACTTGCTGGGACCAGAAATCATATAGCTGGTTCTGGATCCTGGGCGTTCAGCAAAGGCACAGCCACCCAGGTTGAATCTCGGCGGAGCTCGAGCCAGTGCTGGCCCCGGCCCAAGACTGCCCAAGGGTCCCGCTGTTTCAAGTTCAAACACAGGTGTTTTTTTTTTTTCCGTGCCACCAAGTTCATATCTCTTTAAAAGTTCCATAATATGGCTGACACCACGCCGCTTCTTTCCAGAGGGAGGAAAAACCAAGAAAGGATATTTCCCCCCTTAGCCGGCATGGGGCAAAAACTTAGTTCACAGTCTGGAGACATGGCTGCAAGCACTCTCTGGGACCCCAAGTCATATAGCAGGCTCTGAATCCTGGTCATTCAGCAGCAAAGCGGCTGTGCAAAGGCATGGCCACTAGGGTCGAATCTCGGCGGAGCTCAAGCCGGTGCCGGCCCCAGCCCGAGACTGCCCAAAGGTCCCACTGTTTCAAGTTCAAAACACAGTTTTGTTTTGTTTTTTTTCCGTGCCACCAAGTTCATATCTCTTTAAAAGTTCCATAGTATGGCGGACACCACGCCACTTCTTTCCAGAGGGAAGAAAAACCAAGGAAGGATATTTCCCCCCTTAGCCGGCATGGGGCAAAAGCTTAGTTCACAGTCTGGAGACATGGCTGCAAACACTTGCTGGGACCAGAAGTCATATAGTTGTCTCTGGATCCTGGGTGTACAGCAGCAAAGTGGCTGTGCAAAGGCACAGCCACCTGGGTCGAATCCCTCCAGATTTAATTATTAAAATTTCAGAATTCCTGTAACGTTTCACGTGGTGATTCAATAAAAAATAATAAAAAATAAAATAAAATTTCAGAATTCCAAAATCTCCCGGCTGCTACTGTGGCCACGTGACATCATATGCTATTCGCAATCAGCAATAGAAAACAAATTGTCTAAAATTGCCTTTTTGGTGTTGGGGTAAAATCCCAAATTATAATGGTGGGCCTGGTGTCAAAATATTAAATGTAATTGAAGTAGAGAGAGAATAATGTGGAAATCATCTGCCACACAGGTAGGGGGAGGGTTTCGGGTGGGGGCTATACTGGGGTTTTTGGTGTTGGAAAATGTTCACTGGTGAAGGGACGATTGTTTCATTATTGTATGATTGAGACTTAAAACTGAAAGCTTTGTAATTGCTCTCATGATTATTCAATAAATAAATTTATATAAAATAGAAAAGAAAGAGAGAAAGAAGGAATGAAAGAAAGAGAAAAAAGAAAGAAAAACATCTAGACAAATGGAAAAAGATTGAGATTTCAGAAAGAAATCCTTACATTTATTGTCAATTAATATTTGACAAACATACAAAATAAATTGGTATGGGAAATAATGTCTCTTCAATAAATCAAGCATGAACAATGGAATTTATGAAAATAATAAAGGAATATCAAGACAGATATAAAAGTTACTTAAAAAAATAAACTGCCTCAACATAAATGATAAATCTTTCCAAACTCATAAAAGAAATTATAGGGTCTAATATTCCTTCCTTGAGTTTATACTTGATATTCCTAGATAAGAAAAGCAGTATAAATGACCAAAATAGCTTAAAATATTAAACATTACCAAAATTACCAACTTTTACGTTCAGTGGACACTATAAGAACAAAAAAATTTAAAATCATCTCATTTTAAAACACACTTGTATCCAAAATTTATAAATAACTCTTTAAACTCAGTAATAAAAAAATATATGTTTAATAAGTAAAAGACTTCAATATAAGTTTTTCCAAAGAGATATACTGGTAGCCATACTTCTAAAATTGCATTATAAACTATTATTTAAACATACGTAATGATTACATTTAAATAGCTTTGTTTTTCTGTTTTAATGAAAGCATTACCATGCAAAATATAAGCCTTTAAAATATACCACAATCTCCAGAGAAATAGTATAGGATTTAATGTGCTTTCCCTTTATGCTTCTGACCCCAGTTAAATTTCTGGTACCACATGGTCCCTCAAGCGCTTCTAGAACTAAGCCCCTGACCACTGCAAGGTGTGCCCTCTCCAATAAGTAAAATATGCCACGATCTCTAGCCCCACTTTTTAATAATTTTCTTTGTGTTTGTCCTTTGATTCGATATGGTAGTCAAATATGGAGATAGTAAGATACTTCTCAGTCTCTGAGAAGGGTGTTTTATTGACAAATAGGCTCTAGGACATGCATGGTCTTTGGCAGGTTTTATGGAGTGGTAAGATGAATTCATTAGATGTTATTTGAGTACCTGAAAACAGCATTGCTGTCCGACTGTCTTTGAGCTGGCATGTCCCTGTGAGCTAGGCCACTGTGTGTACTTGCTATTTCTCCCGAGGATGTGGGTGCTGAGAGCTGGAGCCTGCATAGGCCATGCAATACAGGTGGGAAGGGAAAGCTTAAGGAGAAAAAGAAAAGTAGAGAAAGATAAAAGAATCTGAGTATGTATTGGAAGTTCCTATGTATCTGCTCTGATAAGAAGCCTCATTGATAATCTCCCACAGGGAGATTATCACGACCTGAAAGAGCTATTACAAACATTTGTCTCCTTTGTCCTTTACACTGTCATTTTCCATGCATTCATTTTCGTGGCATCTCAGGGGATTCAAGCACTATTTGAAGTTATAAATGACTAATTTTGCACAGTGGTGAACGCCATCTGCAATCCACAGAAACCCCACAAGTATTTATCTTAGAAAATTCACCTCTTTGACCTTCAAAGTAGTTAGAGCTAATATTATAATTGGCAGATGACATACAATTATTGTCTAATATAGAAATAATGCGACTTCACATATCTTTGAGAAGTTTGATTACTTATCGCTACCAATGCCAATGACAGAAGTTAAATTTCTAACTGAAAGTCAAGTTGGCAGGAGACTATCAAAAAAAACTTCTCTAAACTACTTTTTTATTTCTTGACATTTCAGGATATCAATATCACCATATATGAGCCACAAAAATTTGGTTTTGCCATTTCTGATGAAAGAATTAGCATCCATTTTTCATTTATTTCACAAAAAAGCTATAAAGAAAATTCAGTTATTCTTATCTCACATATAAATTTCAAAGAGTTAAGTAAATTTCCCAAGCCCTCACAGCTAGTTCATTGTACAGTTATATTATTGTCTATTTTTCTTGAATAAGGAAATGATGTTTTATGCATTTGCCCTTTTTCTTACTTTTCCTCTAAATCTATCCTTAATGCAAATTTCTTGGCACCTATCTCAATCAAAAATTAATTTCTTGCTCTCATTGAAAGATAGTAGGACCCTCAAAAACAGACAAAAGAAATTTTATTGATGTACATGATTGGTCATGTCAAAATCAGAAGGCAAAACAAACATATTTATGACCTCTATCTCTGGCAGAATCAGGATATATTGCTACTTTTCAATGGCCAGATATTTTTTTCATTGATGTTTTTTTATCTGCATAATTTTGTTATAAAGAATTTAAGATGCTTATATTATATCCAGTATTATGATCTGGAAAATTTTTTTATCTTGTGTTTATCTAACAAATCCTGAAGGGTAGGCAATATAGCCACTAAAGGCATAACAAGTTTATCTTGATAATCCTAGGGAGACTACCCACATATTTGGATTTGAAAAACAATGTGCTCAGTCTAACACTCATTATGCCTTTCTCATACAGGTGTTCATTGAGGTTGTGATGTAAAGTTTAATAAGAGAGGATGTAGTGCAGCAACTGAGAAAGGAAAGGAATGCAAAAGCATTAGAAGAAATTTAAACCATATATGTATATGTTATATATATGTGCAGAGAGTCTCTTGCCCTCGCACCTGGCTGTCCTCACCGGGGCCCCTTGGAGGGGGTAGGTTGAGTTTCTCTCCCCTCCCTGAGCAGAGTCCCCGTAGCTGAAGACCTCTGGAACCCAGTCACAGCATGCTCAAGGCCCCTCTCCACACATTCGGATAAGCCTCACGCATGAAGGAACCAGCAGAGAAATCCAGGTGTGTGGGACACGGGGCTGAGATTTCCAAGTCTGGTAGGATCGGGACTGGGCCTCTTCTGCCCAGATCCCCCATTCTCCTGTAGCTAGGCAGCCACACCCAGAAACTGCCCCCGGTGCCATGTAATCGCATCAATGGCCAACATTCAGAGACTATAAAACCAAGCTTCCAGAAGCCTAGTTCTCTCTCTTGGAGAATCTGGCAAGCTACTAAGAGTTTCCTGCCCTCTTGGGAGAGCCTGGCAAACTCCTTGGGGGATATTCATATGCCAAAACCAGTAACAATGATGGGTCTCATTCCTCTGACTCTGAAAGAGCCTCCAATGTGGCACCGTTGGGAAGAACAAATAAAGAGAGGCTTCTAAAATTTCAGGGCTAGGACGGATGGAGATGTTACTGAGACCGCTCGAGAAAATTGATGATCAGCGGGATGATGATGATGATGATGATGATGATGATAATTATATATATATGTATATATATGTATATATATATATATATATGGAAACAAAGTCGAAGGAGGAAAAAATTGGAGTTGGGATAGAATCTATTTCAGAATTTTTCTGTTTTCATTATTTTTAATTTCTAATACTGAATTCTAATACTGAATTTAGGGCTGGAGCGATAGCACAGCGGTTGGGCATTCTCCTTTCATGTGGCTGACCCGAGTTCGATTCCTCCACCCCTCTCAGAGAGCCGGGCAAGCTACCGAGAATATCAAGCCTGCGCGGCAGAGCCTGGCAAGCTACCCGTGCGTATTGGATATGCCCAAAACAGTAACAATAAGTCTCTCAATGAGAGAGGTTACTGGTGCCCATTCGAACAAATCTATGAGCAACAGGATGACAGTGACAGTGATAAATACTGAATTTGAGCATAAATCCAAAGAAAGAGAATGGTGTCACAATGCAATTCTCCGTCCCTTTTGCTCTCTACCTCCAATAGGTTGCTTACATTAAAACTGATCTTCACTGGAGGTGGTATCACCCTGCAGAGCAAAGTTAAGTTGAGCTGATAAATTGAGAGAGGAATCAAACTGGAATTGTATTTTAAATAGATATGTAAATAAACAATTTAAAAAATATAAAAATGGTTTCTCATGGGACACAAGTTTGGAGAATAAGATAATAACAAACAACATGCATGCTTCATTGGTAAAAAATTTATTATACCATTTTTTATTTATACCTAATTTTCACCACATGCATGACATATTATGTCAATTAAAAAGAATTGTAAGCAATTAGACATACACCATAGTAAAAAGGGAAAGTAAATGATATCTGCTCTTGGCTTACTGAGATGAGGCTGGAAGAGTGGTATCTTAAAATATTTATCTTAAACTATTTATCTTAGGTTACACCCAGCAAATGCTGATCACACAGAGTTTCTCCACCATAAAGGGTTTAGTTCATGGCACTTAGAAGGTACTCAATATATAATATCAAATTTATCTTCATTTTCTCTAGCAAACTAATAGATGAGTCCCATTAGCCAGCCAACAACTTGCAGGGCACACTTGTTCCACTTGAGTGAAATAGACTTTTTGCAGAATCAGAAATTGATTCATATTAGATAGAACACAAATTAAAAAAGAGGACATGTCTTCAAAAAAAAGTCTCAAAACAATTTACAACAGTCAAAACAGGTATCAATTGAGACAACTCAATTTTTTACAGATAGAAGTCTGGATAAACTTCTGTCCAAATGACTGGGTAGATGGTTCACAATATTATTATTCTACCAAAAAAATGATGAAATTGTGCCTTTTGGGACAAATGGATGGGATCTCAGGTGATTATGTTAAGTGAAAGACAATTGCCCAATGGTTTCTTTCACATCTGGACAAGGAATAACTAAAACAATGATCTGGCAATGGAAAACAAAACATCTAACAACCGGGCTTAATGAAAACTACAGCAGTTACTTGAGGGCAAATGGGATAAGGGTAGAGGCCAGGAGAAGGCATGAGTAGAGGGGTCTTTTGTTGGTGGGATGCCACTGGAACCATGGGAGTCAGATATAGTTACAGCTGTGAGGTTTAAATGAACAGTGTTCATTAAAAAAACTTAAGTCCTTATATATTAACACCCAAAATTTATTCAAAATGCTTTTTTCCTTCACTGTCACTGTTATCCCATTGCTCATCGATTTGTTCGAGTGGGCACCAGTAACATCTCTCATTGTGAGACTTATTGTTACTGTTTTTGGCATATCCAATATGTCACGGGTAGCTTGCCAGGCTCTGCTGTGCGGGCATGATACTCTCGGTAGCTTACCAAACTCTCCGAGAGGGGTGAAGGAATCGAACACGGGTGGGCCACATGAAAGGCAAATGCCCTACTGCTATGCTATCACTTTTTTCCTTATAAGACAAAATAAAATATATAGTGAATAAATAAAATGCAAAGCAAATCAATCAATAGCAAGAAATATCACCAGGCAAACATCTTTGGGGGGCTAAATAAATTACTATGAAATTGTGGGATCTCATTTCAGAAAAATGGGAAGCAGATGTGCCACTTTCAATATGTGGATGGTGTTTTGTGACACACCTACCATGAAAGCAAGAAAACCTACTCTTTCTAAATTGAGCATGTCTGTGATAAGTCCTGAGTCATGACTAGTGCCTGGATACACATTCTTTGAATAACCTCTCTAATTCAGAGTACGATGTTACCATGCAAATACCAGTTGCTGAATATATTACTAAGGAGCCAGAGAAAGGGCTAAAAATAAAGTATATGTTCTGGGAACAGAGATGGCTTTTGTGAAAAACAAAACAAACAAACAAACAAAAACCCTACAGCTCCATCTCAAGGAACTGACAAAGTCTGCATTCTCACCATTACCACCACCAGAATGGGTTTCTGGGGAGTCAAATTTTGATCAAGTACTTCAGATATTTATTATTTATTTTCCAAAGTAGGTGGAGAAGGGAACTGTGGAGTTGGCAAATATTTATTTAATGAACCTTTTCCCAAAACTTTATATCAATTTTTCCACTAAATCTTTAAATAGTATTCTGTTAGCCTTTCTATAGAGGGGTGTGGGAGGTTCAAACGATTTAAGTAATGAATGTAAGGCCAATTATTGACAGAACAGCAAACTAAACAGGGTGGAAGGTGGGTATAAAGCTTTAAATTCACTTGTATCACTTGTCATCCCTTTGCTCATCGATTTGCTCTAGCGGGTGCCAGAAACATCAAGCATTAAATTAGTAATTAAAATGAAAAACATTTTAAAATATTTTACTAAGCATAAGGTTATTTAAAATATATGCTTCTTGATTTTATTTTAGCTTAACATATCTATTTGTACCAAGATAGGAATAGAAGAGGCAATTATTATTATTTCTAGTAAGGAACCCAATAGGCATCTACTCATCTTTGATCAAATCTATGTTTATGCTAAGTCTGTCTTGTCTCACATCTAATCAGATCTTGATATTTATATTAATCATTGTTTCTAAATTTGAAAATGTATTCACTTCTCTATCACTAAGGTGATGCCCCTGTGTCAAATGAAGAGGCTGTGTATCATCTAGTTTAGTAAGTTCATGATGAATGATACGAAGGGAGCAACTACACTTGATTCTACAACCATACGGACCACCTCTCAATGGTCAGGGCTGTATCATTTAGTTCTGAACAAAAATCTCTGCTTGTCATTTTATGGATATCCAGGTGGGAAAACTTCTGCTTTTGAAATGGTATATGCAAACAATGATGAATATATAAATACAGCAACTCTGTTAGTATCTTAATTTTCTGTATTTACATAACATGGTACCTAGTAGATGTTCAAAAATTTGAATGAATCAATTAGGAAATTTTTACTTGCAAATCATGATAGTGCTTTTTGCATCTCTGATAGATTTATCCATGAATACAAAATATATATCATATATATTGCTAAGATCTTAACCTAGAATATTGAATTAAATTTTTGTACAAGGATGTTTAATTAAAAATAAAATAAAGAGAAGTTGGGGGACAGAAAGACAGTACAATGAAGGGGTCTTCCTTTGCATATTGTTAACCTAAATTCAATGTCCTGCACCCCTCAGCCCACCAGGTGTGCAGAACCAGGATTAAGTTGTGAGCACAGCTAAGCATGACTCTCTCCCCACCAAAAAAAGTTAATTATTTTAAAAATAAATAAGGATTTTTCAGGCCTCACCTACGCACAAGAGCTTGTGTTAGAGATCCATCCCAGAGTCTTAACCATGTCAGGCACATTCTAGAACTGCTAAGGCTGTGGTCCTCGTGTCCCATTTCAGACGTGCCAGCTGAGTGGGTCCCCAGCTCAGATTGTGGGGATTCTCCATCACCGGGACCAGCTCCCACCAGGAATCTGGACTGTCCCCGCAAGGCTGGGTGTCTGCCCTGTTGCTGGGAACTGCAGTTGGACCTGCCCAGAGCTGCTCTCATGGTCTTCACCCCGACCTCTCTTGTGGCTTTCGTCCTCGTCTCCACAGACTTGACCCCCACCCTCGGGATTTGTCCTGGAGGCTCCCGTCCCTAAACCACCTTGTGCTCTGGTTGAGACCCACACGACCTAGGTGATGGGCGCTAAATCCCAGCCAGTCATACTGGCAACTCATTTTATTATTATGATTTAACTAATTTATTTATTTAACTAATTTATAAGACCTCCAAGCCTGCTCGGATCGGGACTGGGCCTCTATCGCCCAGATTCCCCATTTTCCAGTAGCTAGGCAGTCACACCCAGGGACTGCCCCCCACGCCTTGTAATCCCACCAACAGCCAACATCCAGAGACTATAAAACCAAGCTCCCGGAAGTATGTGACATCTTTTAGCCTAGTTCTCCCTCTGGGAGAACCTGGAAAGCTACCGAGATTTTCCTGCCCATATAGGAGAGCCTTGCAAACTCCCATGCGAAAACCAGTAACATGATGGGTCTCATTCCCCTGACCCTGAAAGAGCCTCCAATACGGCACCATTGAAAAGGATGAGTAAAGAGAGGCTTCTAAAATCTCAGGGCTAGGACGAATGGAAACGTTACTGAGACCTTTTGAGAAAATCGACGGCCAACAGGATGATGAGGAGGAGGAGGATGAGGAATTTATTTTAGGTTTATTTTGTTAGTATTTAATTTTGTTTACAAATTTAGCTTTAAATTATTTAAGTTTTATCTTTAAATTATTTGTTATTTATTTTTATTACTTATTTAAGTGCTTTACTATTTAACTAATTAATCGCTTATTTATCTAATTATTTAATTTTAAAATAACTAATTTATCACTTATTAACTAACGTATTTTATAACTTAATTTATCATAATTTATCTAAATGATTTACCTAAATTTAGTTATGACTTTTTATAATAGCTAATATAATTAAAATAATTTATTTTAACTAAATTATCACTTATATTTATAAGTGATATTTAGATCACTTATAATTTATCATGGCCAAGTCACAGCGCTGTTAGATATAGAGCCGTGGCAACAGTGCACGCAGTGGCTCACCCACTGTGGGGTGCTGTCAGCCAACCACTGGGTGACCTGGGACTTGGCACAGGTGTTCAACCTGGCACAGACCCACTGCAATATGGTCCTGCTCTGCCAGCTGCTCAACAACCTCTGGGCGTACTCCATCAACCTCAAGGAGATCAACCTGAGGTCGAAGATGTTCTAGGTGCTGCCCAGAGATGCAGGCAGGTGTGTGTTTGTCAGTGTGCAGATTGTTACAACATGCTAGTTGACCAAAAGCTTACATTCCGTAGAGTGGGAACACCTGTAAAGGCAATTAGAGGCTGCCCCAAAAGCCTCCATCATCTTGGAGAACCTGCAAACTACTGAGAGTATCCTGCCCAAACGGCAGAGCCTGGCAAGCTACCCATGGCGTACTCGATATGCTAAAACACAGTAACAACAATGGTCCTCATTCCCCTGATCCTGAAAGAGCCCCCAATAAGCCATCATGCTACACTATCACTCGACAGGGATGAATGGAGACATTACTGGCACCTGCTAGAGCGAATAGATAAACAACAGGATGACAGTGATACAGTGATACAGTGAAAAATAAAGAAAAATAAAGAGAAATGTTGAAATGTTATTTCAATTAAGTTGCATCCCTCACTAAGTTAATGGCTCCTGTAGTAAAATCTCTTTTTCATTGTTCAGTGCCTATGGGTAGTAGAACTTTAATTTAATGTACAAATAATTGATGAGTGGAGCCTTTTTACATGGAAGTCTTGAGTTTTTTCATTATTATAAATGTTATGGCATCGCGTACATGATTAAAATTGTGATCTTTATGGAAGGGATTCAGGAAAGAAGACTAAACTAAATACTATAAAATTATTACTCTATGGAACAAGTATTAAAGTTATCCAGAGAAACAAACCAAATACGTAGAATAGAATGGGTCAAAATCAAACAGATACATATGAAGAAACTATGAGAAACTGGCATATGTGGATATAGAGGCTAAAATGTCCTACATCTGCCATGTGCTGGGGAACCAGGAAAGCCAGTGCTGTGATTCAGTCTGTTGCTTTGGGGTGTGTGTGTGGGGATGGAGTCACAAATATAATCATAATTATTCTCATGAAAGACACACATGAAAAGACATGGATGTATATTTGGGTTTTCTAAGGTCTTCTTTACATTAATGAATTAATTTTTCCAGTGGAAGCACTCTTTTATTGGAATATAACACTGCAGCTGGGTATTTCACTTCTTATTTCCTTACACCTGTTCTGGGGCACTTGGGTTTTTTTCCAGATTCTGGCTATTGTAAATAGTGCTGCCATGAACATACAAGTGCAGATATCATTTCTACTGTGCCTTTTGCATTTCTGGGTTATATTCCCAGAGGTGGTATTGCTGGGTCAAATGGGAGCTCAATTTCTAATATATGTATTTATGTATATATATATCATTCTTCCTATAGTTCCTTTATATTTTTGAAGAGTTATTAGAGTATAACTTAATAATTATTATATGACCCAAAGGAGAAACTGAGATACAGATAGTCCATAACTTGCACTGGATTCTTGAGCTCATAAGTGCTTCTTGCCCAATTTCAACTTCTGGAAACTTTCAGTATTCCTGTTAAAAATGTGGATCTATGATGCAAGTACAAGTTTGCTTATCTGCATTTAGGTAAAAATTTGCAATGGTCTTTAGGTGACACCCAATCCCTTCAAATTTATCATTAGACTCTGTGGTTAAGTATCCGTCATCATTTCCCAGTTTTTCAAAGACCAGGTTGATGATACATTATTTAAAAAGCAAATAGGAGAGTGTATTTAGAATCAAGTAGCATGCATAGTTTTTCAAAGCAATTGGCAAACTGAGTAAAAAATCACAAAACAAATATAACATGAGTATTTGATGATTTCATGAGACTTCTCTGATAGGGTTAAGTTTCTTCTATACATGTAGCAATCAATGTAGGGCTTTGACAAAGCTTTCACTAGGAAACAAAAGAATAAAAATATCTGGGACTGGAGCAATAGTTTAGCAGGGTGTTTGCCTTTCATATGGCTGATTCTATCCAGGTTCTATCACCCAAGCACTGCCAGGAGTATTTTCTGAGTGCAGAGCCATGAGCAATCTCTGAGTAACATTGGGTAATCATCCCCAAAAAGTGAAAAAAAAAAGTAAGCAAGAATTTAGATTAGAATTCACCCTCTTTTCAAGAAAATAAACTCTGCTCTCAAACTTGATTCCATAACCTGGATCTTCCAAGATTTTTCATGGGCAATTATACCTATAACCTATGAATTTGTTTCCACGTTTGTAAATAGCATTAATATTAACACCCGTTTCAAAAAGGATTGACCAATTAAATGAGTCAGTGTATCAACCTAATGCTGTTAAAACAGTAAGATCTCTCTGTAAATGTTAGCTCATTGTGTACGTCAGAGGATATTTTGCAAATTGCTGATTTTTAAAATTATTCTGATTGCTATATCATTGTAGTTATTATTATGCTAGCTATACTAATTAGAAATTCAAATTTTGTAGCTGAGAGAAAGCTCAAGTGATAACTAACATATTTGAGCTCCAAGTGTGTCCCCAGCCCTTACACTCTTGGCTATGACTCTGATGGCTGCCAGTGTCCACTGATTGGCCAGGCTTCTCTGGACTGTATCACCTCCTCCTCCAAGCCATGCAACAGAGGGTCCCTTAAAGACTAAACGTAAAAAAAAAAAGTTGTCATAGGTAAAAGAAGGAAAAAGTAAAACTAATGAGAAAAAAAAGAACATGCAATAGCGAGATGAAAAATTAGCAGTTCGCTCTTTAAGTCTTTCTGGGGGCAGGGAGTGAATCTTCCAAGACCAAAGCGTTGATGAACTAATGCCAGGACCAACAATGTGGTGCTGCTCGGCTATTTGGTGCCATAGCCAGAAGGGTAACCTTGTTGGCGCTGAAAAATGCCTCAATATCATAGTGGTCCCTTCTCTATAAGAATCATAGTTGGAATGATCACTCTGGACAAGAACTGAATGCTGAGAATAGATAAAGGGATATATGTGATCATCTTTCAGTCCCTGTGTTGCAAACCAGAATGCCTAAAATGAAAAAGAGAGACAGAGAGAGACACAGAGAGAGAGAGAGAGAGAGAGAAAGAGAGAGAGGTTGGAGGTTGGAAAGTACATTGATGAAGGAGTGGGTGTTGGAATATTGTATGACTTAAACCCAATCCTGAACAACTTTGCAGCTGTCTATCTCATGGCAATTCAATTGTTTTTGAAAAGCCTGAAGGGCTTAGCAAATTGCCTGCAGCTAATTTACTGGAGAGGCAAGGTTTATTGAGATGCATATACAAAGTGACAATTAAAAAATGCTTCACCGGGTATTAAATTCAGAAGGATTTTCTGAACTCAGAGCTAAGAGAAACCCAAGCATTGTTGGGTGTGGTCCAGCACCGTCTTCCAAAAAATAAAAATAAAAGGGATGGACATATTTTGGAGATGTGCTAAGCCCTGTTAGCAGTGTGTTTTAAAAAACCTCTACTGATAACAAGGATCTTTTTTTTCTACTGAAAAAAAAAAGCTCTTTTGTCAAATATAATTGGAAATAAACAAATGTCTTAACACACTCACTGATGACAAGAGGAAACCATGGAAACTCAGCACACTCAGGAAACGTGGTGAGTGCTCAGGTGTTGCCGTGCAGAGAGCATCACTGAGTGCATGCCTAGAGGGCCCGTTTATGGTGCTCTTCAAAATCACGTTTTGTACGCATCACAGTCCACCTGTTCAAGCTGACATTTTCTTTCCATTTCAAATGATTAATTGCTATACAATTTAAACCTATGTAAATAAAGAAATTCAAATCACTGAATACAATACAGAGTACTGCCTATTCTTATTTACATAACTAAGTTTTCAACTCTGGCACCTAAAACATATTGCATTAAATTTTATTTTGTATTTGAACCAATTTTGGTAATCATCATATCTTTGCTTTCAAAAATGAGGCTTTTTCTTTTTGCTTCCTTGGCAGGCATATCACAAATGTATTTCATATTACTGGGTCAAAAATTAAAAGAATGGCAAGTAGAATGTGTAGAAAATGTAGTCACTGTCACTGTCATCCCATTGGTCATCGAGTTGCTTGAGCGGGCAGCAGTAACGTCTCCATTGTGAGATTTGTCGTTACTGTTTTTGGCATATTGAATACACCACAGGTAGCTTACCAGGCTCTGCCGTGCAGGTGGGAAACTCTCAGTAGCTTGCTGGGATCTCCGAGAGAGGTGGAGGAATCGAATCCAGATCAGCCGCGTGCAAGGCAAATGCCTTACCCGCTGTGCTATCGCTCCAGCCACAAATCAATAAAAGTCAATTTATGGTTATTTCTATTCTTAATCTAGAGAACAACCATATGAAACATTAGTGAGTACCATATTCAGTACCATGTGATGGGAAGTTTCTCCTGTCCTTCAAAAAAATTCTCTTTTAATGCTTCTTGCAAAATTGATTTCAAGGCTATGAATTTTTTGAGCTGTTAACTATCTATGAAGTTTTGTATAGTTCCTTCAAATCTGAATGATAATCTATCTGGATAGAGTATTCCTGATGATCTGTTTAGTTGTTGGTTTTTTGTTCGGTATTTATCTATATTCTTCTGGCTAATATAGTCTCATTTGATAGATCTGCTGTACATCTTATGGGCTTTCTTTCATATGTAAGTTCCTCTTTTGATCTTGTTACTTTCAATATTTTGTCTTTGTCTTTAGATTTTTGTCATTTTGAATGTAATATGTTTTGCAGTTTTGCTAGTTGGGTGATCTATTTTCACTGGGACACTTCAGGCCTCTTGGATCTGGGTGCCTGTTATCCTCAACTCTGGAAAGATTTTATCAATGATTTTATCAAATATTTCTCACATTTGCCTTCCTGTTTTTCAGGGACTCTAATGGTTCTTATATTGTTCCTCTTGATCTCATTCCATAATTCTCTGCTATGCTACTCATTTCTTTTTCAGACTATTTTTCACTTTTTGCTGCTTCCTAACTTTTACTTCTTCTCATTTTGAAGTTCTTCAATCTTTTGCTCAGTTTCTATTATTGTCCTGTTCAGAGCTTCCATTGACATTTTTTTATGTCACCCATGATATTCTTCATTTCTGTCATTTCTGACTGCAATGTATTTTTCTAGACTCTAAAAATCATACTTTATTGTGCTTTGGTGACTACCTATGTTATTATTTCTTTGAACTCATTGACAATCTCACTATAGTGTCATTAAAAACACTTCTGAAGATTTACTGATGCTTATGTATTTGATGGTATTGTTTTCACTCATTGAGCTTAGTGGGTTTCTATGTGTTTTTGCCACTGGTTTTCTAGTGTTCTTGTGCTGGTAGTGAGTTTTTAATAGTTAACCCTCATGAGAAGGTGGTGAGGGGTTAGTTAGAGCTTGCTCCCTTCCTTTGCCATGCTCTGAGGGACTGTGAGCTTTTCCTAGGAGTTATCGGCAAATCTTGGAATGATGCTGCTTTGGCTTTTTTTCCCCTCCCCCAGCAAATGAATAGTTTTATTAACATGGTAATGTGTCTTTTATACATGTCACGGTTTTGACCTCAAGTACTTGCCAGGTATGCTGCATAAATGAACTTAGAGTAGGACAACTGGTACAGTATATTACTCGGACCACCCCCACCTTGAAGAAAACACCCAGTGATAGTTGGGGGACTATGTGATGCTGGGACTCAACCACTGTTGATCACATGCAAGACATGAGCCTTCACTCCTATACTATCTCTCCGGACACAGAAGACTTGCATTTTTTAAAAGAGGGAACTAATTTCCTCTCAACTCACTCCCTCTGAAGTTAATGGCTTGTTACAAATCAAACTCACAGTAATAGGAAGGCTTTTTCTAATCACCTCAACTAATTACAAGGAAGAGTAAATCAATGACCAAGCATCACTTGCTCTGTTAATAAATCACAAAATCACTTAAATAGGGTTTTAAAATCCCAGAAAAAAATTGAGAGAGTGGGAGAGTGATAAACATTCAAATATGTGTTCCAGTTGCCAAAAGCTCAGCAGGGCCTACTTATGGACTCTCTTTCCATCTTCTGATGCCGGCTGGTGATTCAGGAGTTTCTATCATGAGGTGCCATCATGTGGCACCCCATTTAGTCCAGGGGCCATAGAGAGCTTTTGACATCTCTTAGCATGTCACTTCATATTTCCTTCTTTTGTTTTTAAAATTTTTACTATCTCAAGGCTAGAGATAGACCAATAGTTAAGATGCTAGAGATAGACCAACAGTTATCTTGCAAGTGGCCAGTCTTGGTTTGAGGGTTTGAGCCCCAGTAGCACATGGTTCTCTGAATATCACCCGGAGTGATCCCTGAGCATACAGACCTGAAAAACACTGGGTGTGGCCTCAACAACCTCCCCACCATCCCCCCCTCACCAAAAAACAAAACAAAACAAAACAAAAAACAACTACTATCATCTCAGAAAATGCAAATACTCATTTAAGCATTTTGGATAAAAATACCATATTTTCATCATTGCACATAAAGCTTGCTCTGTTCTTTGTACTACTAGTTCTGCAGGTTAGATTCTCATGATTGACACTCTGAAATTTGTCTGGGGACACTTTTAAATCATTACCTAATGTTTTTCTTACAGAATCATATGTTCTTAACACAACTGTGTTACTTCCAGTTGATTTTTTCCATCTCTGAGTTATCCCTTAAAAAACAAAATAAAAAGTAACATAATAAGCACAAAGAATATCTCATATTGTTTTAATGAACTTTTTTTAAAGATTAGATACTTTTATATCTACATAATTTCCTAATATGTTTCCTATTTTGAATCGTTGTTTTCAAATTTGACATTCATTTAGTTTCGCCTTTGGTATTGTTTATTTGCTTCTGATAGTTTTTATAGAAAATATTATGGCCATTTAAGTTACTTCTGAGAAATACCTATCTCCATCTGTTTAATTCGATAAAGTGGGGTTTAAAATTTTACTTAGCAAAATGCTTGCTTTTTCTCTCTTGTTTTAATATCTTCATACTTTTTAAAGGACAAGTTCATGTTTATGATATAGTCTTAAGGCAGGAATCATGATTTATCATCAAAAAATAACATTTAATATATTAGAATAAGTGAGAAGGCTTTGGATTTTTTATCTTGGTATTTTGTTGTACTCTTTCTAACTGCTACAAATTTTCCTTTCATTATTCACCAAAATTGAGAAAATAATCAAGAAAGTTTTCTCTGTGCACTACCATTTGATTAGCAAAGATATTTCTTATGAATAGAGCATGTAACTGGTTTATTGTAGGTGCTAGTTTACTTCCTTCATTGACAGTCTTCCGGAATCTCTAGCACACAGTTGTCAGATACAATGATGTGAACTGGTGGTTTGACTACTAAAGTGCCAAGTTTTTTATCAGTGCTCTGTCTCAATGATTTTTGATTATGGTTTAGATTTATGAAAGAGCGTTAATTCAGAATTGTTTTCTTTCTTTCCCCCCGTGACTAAATATTTTTTGTTTTGATTTTGGGGGTCATACCCAAATGTTCAGGGATTATTCCTTGTTTTTCACTCAGAAATCATTTCTGTGGTGCTTGGGGATGGGAGGGGACCATATGGGGTGCCAGGGATCGAACCTGGGTATCCATATGCAAGGCAAGCACACTACCCATTGTACTTCCTCTGGCCCTTCAAAACACTTGTCAGTTTTATTCACCTGTCTGGAACTCTTTGTTCTCATTTGTTTCGTGTAACTGTGGTCAATAAAAGTAGTACATTTCAGAGTAATTATATATAGATTCCAAGTAAGAGGGGAAAAGGTGATTCATCTGTCACAGTTAACACCTGGCTTCCCAACCGTTCCTTATATTCTGGACTTTTCTGACCATATATCTAACCTCCGGGTATGACGTTGGCCTTGCACACTGCCGACCTGGGCTCGATTCCTCCATCCCTCTCCAAGAGCCTGGCAAGTTACCAAGAGTATTCCGCCCACACTGCAGAGCCTGACAAGCTACTTGTGACATATTCGATATGCCAAAAACAGTAACAAGTCTCACAATGGAGATATTACTGGTGCCCGCTAGAGCAAATCGATGAACAAGGGTGCTACAGTGCTACAGTGCGATATCTAACCTCCATAGACCCCAAACAAACTTGTCTCTTGGTATTTGTCCCAGTGAAAGCAAATACACAAGCTCTCCATTGGCCAAACCAACAAGTTTCTATTAACAATTCCAAACTTTCAGTAAATTCACAGAGTAACTCACAGATGGGGTTTGGAATTAGATTTTATTCAATTTGACCTCTGCTTATATGACACTTAGAGATATTAATTAGCATTTATACCCCTGTTTTTTAATTGATAAGAAGAAATGGCATTTCATTGACATTTTCATGAAGAAATGGCAAAATTGTGTATATTTTGTTCTAGCAGTTATTTATGGAACATAGGAAACTCCCAATAATTGTTGGTATTACATCACCATTATCAAATCTCACTACTAATTCAATCTGCAGTCTCATCTCTAGAACAAAAAAAGACCATCAGGCGAAACATTTTACATCACGTAAGCCTAAGCAAATCTATTTAACTAGTGTAGGAAACCAATTCAGTTGTGAGGGAGTGGGAGTGAGCAAAATAAATATAAAATAGTAAAAGTTATTTTTATTGTTTTGGTTTGCCTTTGTTTTCTCTGAGATTCATTTTATGTCATGGCATGGCCTGACAGTGATAGTAAATATCAATATCTGAGAGTGTAAGATGTTTAGAGTTATTGATAACGTGGATATTGCAGATACCTTTATAGACCTAGAGAGATATTATTTACTATTGTTGCTTTTCCAGATCCATGTGCTTATATAGTGCCCTGTCCTGTGGGACTTAATCAACGTAGATAGCCGGGAGAGGGTGCACGAGTGAAAAGGAGATAGACAAAAGAAGAGACAGACACAGACAGACACAGAATGGGAGCAAGCTCCAATTTTATTTCTCCTAATAATTGATTTTTATAATTGGCTTTTATAATTGATTATATGAGGAAGTGGACAGAATGGGAGAATAGCAAAGAATGCAAATGTTTAACAAAACTGGATGTGGGCCCTGATGGCAGTTTCCCTGGGCATTGTTCTGCAACCTTTCCTTAGTTACGGTTATTGGTTGTTCCTTAGTTACAGGTCAGTTTGTACTGACATATTGGTTCCCAGGAATGGGTTTCTGGCCATTCCCAGGCATTGGTTCCTGGCAATTTAGAATCAATTTGGATCTTTGATATAAATGCAGGATAATATTTGACTACTTCTACTATTTTGGGCAAAAGAATTTCTTTTTACTGTAACTACTCCAAGTAACAAGAAATGTAGTACTGGCTAGTTTCATCAGGGCTTGGTTGGAAGCAGTCTGGAATGATATCAGCGAGACTCGGTCTTCTTTATTCTCCTGAACCTTCCTTAATTCTGGTTTTAATTTAAAATGTAATGATCTGCTATCTATTCACCAAAACAAGCTCTAAATACCTAAACTAATCCTTAAATTAATCACTATGTGTGGTAAATTGGGATAAATGGCCTAGGATTTAATCACATCAAATTCATTCAAAGAATTCAAAGAACACAGACTTAGGGTACTTCTTCAAAGAAAAGTCAGAACTATTTTTTTTTTCAGGAAGAGAATCACTGTTTACTAGACAAAAATAAGATTACACATGCTTCTTATTTTCTGTGGAGACCCTTTCTTTACTATTCCATCTATTGAGTCTTACTATTACTTCCAATCCTATATAAAATGCAACTTCCTCTATAATATATATTTTGATGCAAATCCCATTATCCTTGGTAAATTAGCTTTCTTTCTCAGTGTAATCTGAATGACACATAGGTTACTCATGTTTATTTTATTATAATCTGCTTTATCTTACTAAGATGTGTTTAGCATTTGCCTTAACTAACAAAAAGCCCATAAAGGGCACAGTCTGTCTCATTATCATAGACTTTTGGGAAGAAATAAATAGAGTGACTACACTCAGATTATAGATTGAAATACTTGCTGAGTAATGTTTCTAGAATAATTCTATATTCTATATCAATTGGAAAATTAAACAGAATTGAACTAAAATGAACAGAAATGAACTAAAATTGAGCTCCAACTCTGATTCTTTGGTAGAAACATTGTTATTATATTTGGGTTGAAATATTGTAAACTCTGATCTCAGAAACCAGCAGCAATTTGAGTTCTTGTGAGAAATGAGTAGCATTTCTTCAATTATAGAGCAGAAATTGTTCCATGTAACTGTCTTCCAGCTCACCATCTTAACATGGTGTCTTTTAATGTGAACTGAGCAGATTCTTAAGTTAAGAAGCGATGGAAGGCTGGGAAGAGACATATGTTTGAATGAAAATAACATTTTTTTTTGTGAATGTTTGTGGCTCCTTAGAGTTTCTATGTGATACATAACATGAAGACTAATTAGAAATTATATTCTCACCTAGTTTGCTCGAGCAGGTGCCAGTAATGTCTCCATTCGTCCCTGTTGTGTGCTAGTACATGCTTGAGCAAATTGATGAACAACAGGATGACAGTGACAATGGCAATAATTCTGACCTAGAGATTTAGAAATCACAAATGATAGCAATAACAAAAACATGCCCGGTCTCCCCATTTGAAATATTATTTCTCTTGTGATGTCAGTGAAACTGCAGTGGAATCAACTCATATATCTAGTAGAAATAAGTCACTTGTCACTTGTCATCCTGTTGATCTTCAATTTGCTCAAGTGGGCGCCAGTAATGTCTCCACTCATCCCTGATGCATGCTAGTGTAGCCCAATGGTATCTGCTAGCTCCAGGAAAAGGAAGAGCCTCAAACCGTTCATTCAGGGTTTTGATAAAGAAGTTTGACCATTTTGTAGGTGGGCGGCCACTCGGTCTTTTGATTTCACCCTGGAATCCAGTCAGTAATAGCTCTAGTCCAGCAGTCATCTCTGAATCACATTATGTGTCCAGCCCATTTGATTTTTGACACCTTGGCAAATGATATAGTGTCCCCGATTCTTGATCGTCGACAGAGGTTAGAACTCTGAGATAAGTAAAAATAAGTAGATTGAATTAATTTTCCACATAGATCTTATGGTAAACAATTCTCTAAAATTTTGTACTCCAGGGTTAAGACTATAGAAACTCACTTACTCTTCCTTTTTTTACTAGTGGATAGAATTTCAGAAAAGACAATACTTCAAGATATTTGGGTAAAGCTCTGGATCCTGAGAGTTTACTTAAGGGGAATAATATGAAACATTTTTATCTAAGTGACACTAGTAAGATTTGAGACATGGATGTACTAATATCATGCTATAAATAGGGGTGGGGAGAGAATAGGCCCAACAGTGGTGAAAATAAGATATTCTAATATAAGGCTGGAATTGCAAAAACACAAAACCAATTTAGGGGAATATTAACTAGTTGTTATTGTTGGAAGGGGCTATCAAATTGGTGCCTACATTCATCATCATCATCATCATCATCATCATCATCATCATCATCATCATCATCATCATGATCCCATTGGTCATCAATTTTCTCAAGTGGTGTCAGTACTGTTTCCATTCGTCTTAGCCCTGAGATTTTTAAAAGCCTCTCTTTACTCATCCTTCAGAATGGTGCCACATTGGAGGCTCTTTCAGGGTCAGGGAATGAGACCCATAATTATTACTGGTTTTGGCATATGAATAGGCCACAAGGAGTTTGCCAGGCTCTCCCATGTGGGCAGGAAACTCTCGGTAGTTTACCAGGTTCTCCAAAGGGGAGAATTAGGCCATAAAATGTCTTCTTCCAGGAGCTTGGTTTTATAGTGTCTGGATGTTGGCTGTTGATGGGATTACATGGCACGGAGCGGGGTGGGGGGGGTGTTCCTAGCTACTGGAAAATGGGGGATCTGGGCAGAAGACGTCCAGTTCCGATCCGAGTAGGATTCGAGATCTCAACCCCGGTTCCCACACACCTGGGTTCCTCTGCCGGTTCCTTCATGCGTGAGGCTCATCTGAATGTGTGGAGAGGGGCCTTGAGCATGGTTGTGGCTGGGTTCTGGAGGTCTTCACTTCTGGGGCTCTGTTCAGGGTGAGGGGGGAAACTCAACCCACCCCCTCCGTGGAGCCTCGATGAAGACAATCAGGCACGAGGGCAAGAGACTCTTCAGGTGCCTACACTAAAAAAAGAAAGAGAAAAAGCAGAGTTCTAGTCCTAGGACTGAGACCTAGAGTTCAATTAGCAATAATAATAGTACCAACTTTATGCTGGTCAATAAGTTCCTGAACTTAATCATGTGTGCACATTTTAAAAATGTATCAATAATTTTATTTTGAGAGTATGTAAATGCATATAGTGCTTATATTTGTTAATAATAAGTTCATATGGTATTTACAATTTTAAGCTATATTGAGATAAAATGCACACATGATATAATTCACACATGTAAAGTACATTTAAATTGAATGATTTATAGTTCTTACATGACTCCATATAATTATCAGCATGAAAATTGTTTTACTATTCTTATCATGCCCCAAATGAGTAATAAAGACGAATTGACAAATATTCATCTATCTATGCTTATAGAAGAATGGAGAAATTGTGGCTAGAGAAATAATGCAAAAGTTTGGAATCCATACTTTGCATGTGAAAGCTGAGTTTGATCCCCAACCTTGCATGGCCCTTTAGGGCCGCAGAGTGCAATGCTGGTGTCCTCTGGCACTGCTGGATCTTAGCAGCACCACATCATTGGGTTCAAGCAGTGAATCTGCAGTTCTGCATGGTGGAGTATCACCTCCTGAGCACTACTTTGTAAGCTTGTCTTCCAAGGCTTGAACAACTAATAGGCAAACACCATTCAATAAATAATAGGGGGAGTGAAGAATCCTGGCCGGTGGGCACCACAACACCAGAGAATGCTCCGGACCCCAAACCAAGCCGATAACACCGAGGTGCCCCAGATGGAGCAGGTGCAGTCTCCCCGCCTTCTCCAGATGAAATCCCGGTGACCATGAGCTTCTACGAACATAGGTCTGGTATGTGGGGACCAGGACTATTTTTCAGAACTGCATGGCCGCATAAGTGGCCACGCGAACTTTCATGATATACAAAGTGAGCAATGGAAAATAGATGATCTAGCATCTGCCCCTAGGAGGCAGGCTCTTATAGTGGTGGGTATATCCAAGCAAAATGTAATGCCCAAAATTATAGAGAGAGTATCTGAACAATTGTCTGCTGTAGAGGCAGGATAAGGACTGAAATGGAAAAGGAGGGGAAAATGAGGATTTTATTGGTGGAAGGTTTGCCCTGGTGTAGGGATTGGTGATCGATCATTGTATTGCTGAATATCAACCATGCGGCTTTTGGCAAAAATGCATCTGGAATAGGCACTAGGTTTCCAGCGCTGGACCACCCCAAGTGAGAATGGGTTTTGTGCCTTGGCCTGTTTCCCCTGGTGGCTCAGTCACTGTCGACATCTTCCAGAGGCCTAAGACAGCCAGGGAGGTTCCTACAGTGATGAGTAATTCGGGGCCTCACAGGATGGGGCAGAGCCGGCCCTTTCCACTGCCCCTATGAGACCCCTAGTTGCCGCCCATGAACGAGCCCTCTGGCTGCTGACCGAGCTGCTTATTGGCCAGGATCTCAGAAAGAAAGCTCGGAACACAGCAGCTTTTGGCAGAAATCCCTCCAGATTTATTAAAACTTTAGAATTTCAAAATTGTGTGGGCACATTAGTGGGCGCGCATCATCATATGCCATTCATAATCAGCAGAAGAAAACAAATTGTCCAATGTTGCCTTTTTGGCAGATCTGAGTGTTGGGGTAAGATCCCAAATAATAGTGGTGGGTTTGGTGTTGAAATATTGAATGTAATCAAAATAGAGAGAGAGTAATGTGGAAATTGTCTGTCACACAGGTAGTCAAAGGGTGCAGGATGTGGGGGGATACTGGGGTTTTTGGTGGTGGAAAATGTGCACTGGTGAAGGGATGGGTGTCTTATCATTGTATGACTGAGACTTATTTGTAACTGCTCTCATGGTATTTCAATTAAAAAAATAGTTTTTAGCAAAAAAAATAGGGAAAATACAATAAATAAATCATTAGGAAAATTAGTGTCCTATAATATAAGCTTGTCACTAAATCAAAAAGAAACTAATAAAGATGAATTGGGGGTGAAAAAATGATATGACACATATTGGATAACAAAAAAGTAAATGGTAGATATATACAAATAAAAGTGGAGATGTAATTATGTGCTCTCAACAGAGGCACATAATAGATTTAATGTATATTAAACATAAAGCAAATATGAAATAAATTAGATATTAAGAGATGGATATGTATGATACAATTGCCAGTGGCAAGAAAGTTATAGTGGTATGTCACTACCATATAATTTTTGAAAAAACAGGGCTGAAGAGGGTAGTACAGCAAGTAGAAACATGTCTGGGCACCTCAGGGGAAAAATTGTTCCCCAACATCTGGCTCCCAACGTGGGCCTGAATAGGGAGATTTTGAGGCTCAGCAGGACAAAGGAGAGGCTTTTCCTTGGGGAGGGGTTGAGGGTCAGTTTTCAGAGAGAGGTTATCAACAGGATTGTTAGAGGCAGTATGTGATAGCCTCCCCCAACCTACCCCCACCATGTCCATCTGTCTGCCTGGGGATGTATCAGAGGCCCCCTGTGGAGTTTAGAGTACTTGCCTTGAACACAACTGACCCAGGTTTGTCCTGGTCACCACATATAGTCCCCTGAATGTCAGATTCTAGGAGTGATCCCTAAGCATAGAGCCAGGAGTAAGCTCTTAGCATCATGAGGGCCAAACTGCCCACAAATCAAAATAAACAAAAAGGTACTATAAGTAAAAAGAGATAATTTATAATGATAAAATATATAAAATTATGAATATATTTTAAATAATAAGAAAAAAAGGACAACATAATTGAAATAAACACTAACAGGATTGTAGGGAGAAAAAGATCATTCTGTCTAGGAGTTGAAATTGTCATATGTTTTCAGAACGAATAAAATAACCTGGCAGATTTGAAAATATGGAAATATAGTTTCACATTATGAAACGAGTGATTTACCAGGCATCTATGCATTTTCCTGTCTAACAGTAACAAGGAAAATATTCCTCTCTATTTCACATACAACATTAAACTGAAGGCACCATATGGTAAGCCATAAAAAAATGAAGACATTAAAAAATTTTGAAATAATTCAAGGTATGTTCTCCCCTCATGATGAAATCAAATTAGAAATTAATACCATAAAGAACTTTTGAAAACCTCACATGAATAGAAATGAAATGACACACCTCTAAATGACCAATGGGGAGTCAATGGGATGGGTAACCTGGTTCAAACATGTGTCCAGCACTGACCCCTGGACCTGAAAAGTCTCTTGAGCATTGCCGCAGGCAAGTCCCCAAGCACTAAGTTGCAGTAGCCCCTGAACACAGACAGGTGTGGCCCTCTGTTGAACAAAACAAAATAAGAGCCAAAAGCCCAAAACTCAGTAACAAGACAGCAAATAGAAAATATAGAGTGTTTTGGAATGAATGAAGGTGAAGACATACCCAACTCTATGGGCATGTCCAAACCTATGGACAAGACCAAAACCCTACGGGATATAGATTCAACAATGTTCATAAGGCTATTCATAGCGGTGAAAGTATATATTTAAAGAGGAAATATTTCAGAGTTAGCAGCTGGCTCTAAGAACAGAGTATCCTTGTATATATGAGACCCTGGGTTTGATCCCATGGCACCATGTGTGCTTCAGGTCACTGCCCTGTGCACCACATAGAACAGAGCCCCACAGCACCACTGTTCGTAACACTCACCATTAATAAAGAAATTATTTCAAAACAAAACTTTACCCTTGTCTTTATGATACTGGAAAATGAAAATGAACTTTAAAATAAAAAACAAGAATAAAGTAAATATTAGAAAAATTGTAATAAGTAGATTTGAAAAAAATAGTGCTCAAACCCCAAATCTCTGTTCTGTTGTGTTTTGTTGTTGTTATTGCTTCTTTGGGGGCCACACTTGCTGGTGCTCAGGGTTTATGCCTGGTTCTGTGTTCAGGGAACCATCTTGGTGTTAATTAGGGTACCTGATGGGATGGTGGGAGTTGAACCCAGATAGATTGCATGCAAGGAAAATGCCCCCAAATCTGTTTTTCTATAAAAATTCTAGTCAACATAATTTTATAATCCTGTAAAAATTGACCAAAAAATAATGATCTAAATTAGCAGTCTCAGAAGTAAAAGAATAAAACTTATTCCTGATTTTAGGAAATAAAACTTATTGTAACAAGATATAAAATTACATATGTAAAAATTAGATATTTTGAATAAACTAAAAACATTTCTACAAAGATTCAAACTTTTGAAAGCAACTCCGAGAAGAGAATAGAATGAAATAGAAAGTTAATTTTCAGACCACAATAGAATTTAAATGAATCAATCAATAATCAAAATTAGCTGGGCAATATCAGTATAATAAAAACTTGACAGTGGACTGTCAAATAGTACATGGAACAATGAATAAATCAAGAGAGGTTCTAAAAAGTGCTTTAAGCTGAGTGAAATGAAAATAATTCCCTGCTTGCAAACCAACATTTGGGACATGTCCTGAGTTCTACTTCTTCAATCAACCATTGGCATGTGCTTGTTTCTTTGTAAATTGTGCCTAATCTATATAATTTAATAGCAAAGAAACCAAAGCAATCACAGTGCCCAAGTACAAATGTACTGAACAATTCAAGAATATTTTTTTGCTTTGCAAAAGAATGCTCACAGCCTCCTCATGAAACCAGCTCTCTTGAGGGTTATAGGAAATAGCAAAAATATGAATATACAGAGTTTGACGTAAATAATGCACTAAGTAAGGCTAGGGAGAAAAGAAGGGAATAATTAAAATTAAAACTTTGGGAAACAATGGGATGAGCAGTCGGAAAAAGGTTGTCGGTATATTTATTGATGACTTCTATATACATTAAATAAAGGAAATTTGTGGTCAAAGAACTCAGTCTGGCTGTGTATTCACAGTACCTGCTGAAATTTCTACAAAAAATAAATCAATAAACATTTATAAGCTGACAAAAAGCAGTGAAAAATAAAGATGGGGGAACCATAAGTAAGAAAAGAAGAAAGTGAACACTGGTAAAGAAACTGGTGTTGGAACACTATGGTGATTCAATAAAAAAGAGAAAGGCAAAAAATTAGAAAAGTGCTTATCAAAATTTATGGGGTTTACTGGAATAAGTTCTTAGAGAAACACTTTTTTGCATTCAATGAGTACACTAAAAGAGAAGAAAGTTATAATATCAATTACCTAATTTTTCATGTTTTAAACTAGAAAAATCAACAGATAAAATCTGTGGAAAGTAGTGGAATCTTAAGGAAAACTCAGTAAATTTTATAAACTCTAGATTGGCTAACCAAAAAAATGTAAAAGAAGGCATTAATTCCTGCTATTAAAATTGCTTTTAATACAGTTGTTTTAATACAATTTTAATAAAATTGTTTTTAATACACTGATAATGCAGGTATTAAGAGCATAATAAAAAATAGCATGAACAACACTACAATGCCAAATTTGTTAATTCAGGTAAAGTGGGCTAACTATTTGGAAAGTGCAATTTTCCAAACTTTGTTGCAAAACTGAAAATTTTACGTATAAGTTCAATCAATAATTAATAAACTTCAAATCAGGAAGCACCAGTTTAAACTGGCTTTAGTTATGTATTATTACTATTTTTTTTTTTAAATTTAAGCCCATATTTTATTTAATATAACATTCTATCATCTAGGCTATGGAATTCATAGTAAATTTTCCATAAATCTTAGAGTTAAGTTTGGAATATAGACATTTTATGTTTTTTTTTTTTTTTAAATTTATTTATTTTTAATTAGAGAATCACCGTGAGGGTACAGTTACAGATTTATACACTTTTGTGCTTATACTTCCCTCATACAAAGTTTGGAACCCATCCCTTCACCAGTGCTCATTCTCCACCACCCGTAAACCCAGTGTCCCTCCCACCCACCCCAATCCCATCTCCCCCCCACCCCACCCTGCCACTGTGGCAAGGCATTCCCTTCTGTTTTCTCTCTCTAATTAGCTGTTGTGGTTTGCAATAAAGGTGTTGAGTGGCCTCTGTGCTCAGTCTCTAGCCCTCATTCAGCCCGCAACTCCCTTCCCCCACATGGCCTTCGACTACAATGTAGTTGGTGATCGCTTCTCTGAGTTGCCCTTTCCCCGGAACGTGAGGCCAGCCTCGAAGCCATGGAGTCAACCTCCTGGTACTTATTTCTACAGTTCTTGGGTGTTAGTCTCCCACTCTGTTATTCTATATACCATAGATGAGTGCAATCTTTCTATGTCTGTCTCTCTCTTTCTGACTCATTTCACTCAGCATGAAACTTTTCATGCCCATCCACTTGACTACAAAATTCTTGACCTCCTTTTTTCTAACAGCTGCATAGTATTCCATTGTATAGATGTACCAAAGTTTCCTCAACCAGTCATCCGTTCTGGGGCATTCGGGTTTTTTCCAGATTCTGGCTATTGTAAACAGTGCTGCGATGAACATACATGTGCAGATGTTGTTTCGATTGTACTTTTTTGCCTCTCTGGGATATATTCCCAGCAGTGGTATTGCTGGGTCAAATGGGAATTCAATATCTAATTTTTTGAGAGTCGTCCATATTATTTTCCAGAAGGGCTGAACCAGTCGGCATTCCCACCAGCAGTGAAGAAGGGTCCCTTTCTCCCCACATCCTCTCCAACAGCGGTTGCTTTTGTTCTTTTGGATGTGTGCTAGTCTCTGTGGTGTGAGGTGGTATCTCAAAGTTGTTTTGATCTGCATCTCTCTGATGATTAGTGACGCAGAGCACTTTTTCATGTGCCTTTTGGCCATTCGTATTTCTTCCTTGGTAAAGTTTCTGTTCATTTCTTCGCCCCATTTTTTGATGGGGTTGGATGTTTTCTTCTTGTAGAGTTCAACCAGTGCTTTATATACCATTGATATCAACCCCTTATCTGATGGGTATTGTGTAAATATCCTTTCCCATTCTGTGGATAGTCTTTGGATTCTGGTCACTGTATCTCTTGCGGTGCAGAAGCTTTTTAGTTTAATGTAGTCCCATTTGTTGATCTCTGTTTTTACTAGATTGCTTAGTTCCGTGTCACGTTTGAAGATACCTTTATCTTCAATATCGTGGAGGGTTTCGCCGACCTTGTCTTCAATGTACCTTATGGTTTGTGGTCTAATGTTGAGGTCTTTAATCCATTTTGATCTGACTTTTGTGCATGGTGTCAGGTCAAGGTCTAAACCCATTTTTTTGCATGTGCTTGTCCAGTTGTGCCAGCACCATTTGTTAAAGAGGCTTTCCTTGCTCCACTTCACATCTCTTGCTCCCTTATCAAAGATTAGATGGTCATACATTTGAGGTTGTGTGTAGGGATATTCCACCCTGTTCCATTGGTCTACGGCTCTGCCTTTGTTCCAGTACCATGCTGTTTTAATTGTTACTGCTTTGTAGTAAAGTTTGAGGTTGGGGATGGTGATGCCTCCCATCATCTTTTTCCCAAGAATTGTTTTAGCTATCCTTGGACGTTTGTTATTCCATATGAATTTTAGGATTGCTTGATCCATTTCTTTGAAGAATGTCATGGGTATACTTATAGGGATCGCATTGAATCTGTATAATGCTTTAGGGAGTATTGCCATTTTGACAACATTGATTCTCCCTATCCACGAGCAGGGTATATGTTTCCATTTCCTCATGTCCTCTTTGATTTCATGGAGTAGCGTTATGTAGTTTTCTTTGTAAAGGTCTTTTACTTCCTTGGTTAAGCTGATTCCGAGGTACCTGATTTTCTGGGGCACGATTGTGAATGGGATTGCTTTTTTCATGTCCCTTTCCTCTGCCTCATTGTTTGCATATATGAAGGCCATGGATTTTTGTGTATTGATTTTGTAGCCTGCAACTTTACTGTATAAGTCTATTGTTTCTAAGAGTTTCTTAGTAGAGGTTTTAGGCTTCTCTAGATATAGTATCATGTCGTCTGCAAATAGTGAGAGTTTGATTTCTTCCCTTCCTATCTGGATGCCCTTAATCTCTTTTTCTTGTCTAATAGCTATCGCAAGTACTTCCAGTACTATATTGAAGAGGAGTGGTGAGAGTGGGCATCCTTGTCTTGTGCCTGATCTCAGAGGAAAGGCCCTTAGTTTTTCCCCGTTGAGGATAATGCTTGCCGTAGGCTTGTGATAGATGGCTTCGACTATCTTGAGGAAAGTTCCTCCAAACCCCATTTTGGCGAGGGTTTTCATCATGAAAGGATGTTGGATCTTGTCAAATGCTTTCTCTGCATCTATTGATATGATCATATGGTTTTTATCTTTACTTTTGTTGATATGCTGGATTATGTTGATTGATTTCCGAATGTTAAACCATCCTTGCATCCCTGGGATGAATCCCACTTGGTCGTGATGTATGATCTTTTTGATGAGTTGTTGGATCCTATTTGCTAGTATTTTGTTGAGGATCTTCGCATCGGTGTTCATCAGGGAAATTGGTCTGTAATTTTCTTTCTTAGTGGTGTCTTTGTTTGCTTTGGGTATTAGGGAGATATGTGCTTCATAGAAACTGTTTGGGAGAGTTCCTGTTTTTTCAATTTCCTGGAAAAGTTTGAGGAAAACAGGCAATAGGTCTTCTTTAAATGTTTGGAAGAATTCGCCAGTGAAACCATCTGGGCCTGGGCTTTTGTTTTTGGGGAGGTTTTTGATTACCGTTTCAATTTCCTTAACATTGATGGGTCTATTCAGGTATTCCAGGTCTTCTTTCTTCAGTGTTGGGAGATTATAGGAATCAAGGAATCCATCCATTTCTTTTAGGTTCTCCTTTTTTGTGGCGTAAAGACTTTCAAAGTAGTCTCTAATGATCTTTTGAATCTCACTGGTTTCTGTTATGATGTCCCCCTTTTCATTTCTGATTCGATTTATTAGAGTTTTCTCTCTTTCTTTCTTTGTGAGACTTGCTAGCGGTTTATCAATCTTATTTATTTTCTCAAAGAACCAACTCTTTGTTTCATTGATCTTTCGGATTGTTTTTTTGGTTTCGATGTCATTAATTTCTGCTCTAATTTTTATTATTTCTTTCCTTCGGTCTGGTTTGGGGTCCTTTCTCTGGTCCTTTTCTAGGGTCTTGAGTCGTGAAGTCAAGCTATCTATGTGGATCCTTTCTTCCTTCCTGAGGAATGCTTGGAGAGCTATAAATTTTCCCCTTAACACGGCTTTAGCTGCGTCCCATAGGTTTTGGTAGCTCGTGTCTTCATTCTCATTTGTTTCTAAGTATCTTTTGATTTCTTCCTTGATTTCCTTCTTGACCCACTCATTGTTCAACATGGAATTGTTTAATTTCCAGGTGTTTGATTTGATTTTCCGTATTTGTGGGTGGTTAGCTTCTATCTTCAGCGCATCATGGTCTGAAAAGATGGTTGATACAATTTCTATTTTTCCGATTCTATTGAGGTATGTTCTGGGGCCCAGTACATGGTCTATTTTTGAAAATGTTCCATGTGCACTGGAAAAGAATGTGTATTCTTTCTTTTTGGGGTGTAAGGCCCTGTATAGGTCTATTAGGCCTCTCTCTTCAATTTCTTCATTCAGAGTCAGTGTTTCCTTGTTGAGTTTTGTTCTTGTGGATCTATCTAGAGGTGATAAGGCCATATTGAAGTCTCCGACTACAATTGTGCTGTTAGTGATGTCCTCTTTGAAGTCTGTTAGGAGTCGTTTTAAATATTTAGCCGGTCGTTTGTTAGGGGCATATACGTTTAAGAGTGTGATTTCTTCCTGTTGTACATATCCCTTGATAAACAGAAAATGACCTTCGCTGTCCCTTTTGATCTTTTTCATCCTGAAATCTATGTTGTCGGATACCAGGATGGCCACTCCAGCTTTTTTAAGGGGGTTGTTTGCTTGGAGGATTGTTTTCCATCCTTTGACTTTGAGTCTATGTTTACTCTGTTTGTTCAGGTGTGTTTCTTGCAGGCAACAGAATGTTGGGTTTAATTTCCGGATCCATTTAGCCACTCTGTGTCTTTTGATAGGTGCATTTAGGCCATTGACATTGAGAGAGATTATTGTGATGTGGTTTTGTGTCATCTTTCTGTGGGATTTGTTGTTCTTATGGGGCTCCTCCTTGTCTTACAGTAGCCCCTTTAGACCTTCTTTCAAGATTGGTTTTGAGTCTATGAAGTTCCTGAGCTGTTGTTTATCCGAGAAATAGTGTATGGTTCCTTCGAGTTTGAGTGAGAGTTTAGCTGGATAAAGTATTCTTGGTGAGGCATTCATTTCGTTGAGTTTTTTCACTATGTCCCACCATTGTCTTCGGGCTCGGAGGGTTTCTTCTGACAGATCGGCCGTAAATCTGAGGGGTGCTCCTTTGTATGTGATTTCCCTCTTTGACCTTGCTACTTGTAGAATTGTGTCTCTATCTACAGCATCCGCCATTCTGACTATGATATGCCTTGGAGTCTTTTTATTTGGGTCTCTTTTTGCTGGCACTCTTCGGACTTCTTGTATCTGGACGCCTGCCTTCTCCAGCTCTGGGAATTTCTTAGCGATGATGTCTTTGACTATGTTTTTTTCATTGGGGTTACTTCCCTGTGGTTCTGGTACTCCAATGATTCTTATGTTGTTCCTCTTGAAGTCATCCCCCAGGGCTCTGATTCGCTCTATGGCCATTTTGAGGTCTTTGGCCATTATTTGTTGCTGTCTGTAAGCTTTCTGCAGCTCATCCTCAAGCTCGCTGATTCTGTCTTCGGCTGTAGTCATTCTGCTGTTGAGGGCATCTAGTGATATTTTTATTTCATCTACCGATTGCTTTATTTGTGAGACTTCGGTTCGAAGGTTTGAAATTTCTGCTCTCATTTCTGCTCTCATTTCTTCCTGTATTTTCTTGGTAGACCGTTCCAGCGCTTGATTCATGTCCTCCCTTAATTTATTGGATGTCTGTTCCATAGTTGCTTGGAGTAGGTCGACTCTCCTCCATATTTCCTCTCTGAATTGTTTATCTGAGAGGTCGTAGATGTTGGGAGACTCTTTTGAGGTTTCTAGTATCTTTTCTTCTCCCTCTCTTGGTGGAGGGGATTTTCGCTGTTTCTTCATATTGTCACGGAAGTGCAGAGTTGGAACCTTGTAGTTATTTATTCCTCTTCCTTTTTGTGGGAAGAAGGGGCTCGGATTGTGCTAAACTTCCCTTATTCACTGATAGGTTTTATACTGTCAGCCTAAGCTAATGGCTATTTTGCGTAAATGTTTGAGATCGCAAAAGTGAGTTTTCAAAGGAATACACAGTACGGATTGAGCTGAGGTAGCCAAGAATAAGTGCGGCCGCGTTAGCGTTGGCCGCTCTGAGAGGAGGCCACGCCCACTTTAGACCACGCCCACTAAGACACAGATAGAATGAATTCTATCAATTGTGCGCCAAAGGAGAAGGCATGGAATGTTAAAAAAAAATAACCGCGGCCGCATTAGCGGCCGCCGCTCTGGAAAGAGGCCACGCCCACTTTTTAGGCCACGCCCCCTGAGATGAGGCCACGCCCCTAAGCAGCAGAGTGGGGATTGGTCAGGATCCGACGGCGGCGGCGGAACGGTGCCAGGCAGGGGCTTCAGGAGAAGCCCCGAGCCGCGGCGGGCAGGGGGCGGGGAGGGGGGCTTCTCCGCGCTGAGGCAGGCTCTCCAAGGGATTGCCTGTTTACCTGCAGGATGGAGATTGGTCAGGATCCGACGGCGGCGGCGGAACGGTGCCAGGCAGGGGCTTCAGGAGAAGCCCCGAGCCGCGGCGGGCAGGGGGCGGGGAGGCGTATTATTACTATTTTTAAAATCATTTTAACAAACTCTACAATTTCTTTCAGCAGGAATACTTAAAAAAAAAAAGTTGGGCCACACCAAGGGGCTCAAGGTTTACTCACAACTCTGTACTCAGGGGTCACTTCTGGTAGCGCTTATGACAGGAACTATATGCAGTACTAGAAATCCCTCCTGGTTCGGCCATATGCAAAGCAAGCACCTTAGCTGCTGTACTATCTCTCCAGCAGAGAAGGAATATTTCTAACTGACTCTATGTGGTCAGAATTAAGTTTGTACCCAAACTTGGTAAAGATACTTAAGCAGGAAGAGAGATGGGGGCGGGTGGGGTAAGGGAGGTGGTGGTTGTGACAATTAATGAGTTCTTGGAAAATAAATGAAACCAAGATGGAATTTGAAATCACTTGTCATTAGCCATACAGCAGCAAAAAGCTTTATGGCTGGGCCACTCTGTAGCCACAGGAATTGAGATCTGGCAGGAGACACCTTGGACTCGAGGAAAGAAGCTTCAGCAGAGGAGAAAATTCAGCAAAAAATATTTTTTAAAAAAGAAGAAGAAATAAAGGAAGAGAGAAAAGCTATAATATGTAATACCGTTTTATGGGCATGATAGAAGACCAGCAAAAGTTCAAAGCTTTTACTTTATGGTAATACTCTGATCAACTCCTGTATCTGCAGAAAACTCTAAGACTAAGAAATTTGAAGAATATCTATATAAAACATGCTCATAAAAGTCATTCCGTGCTCTCTCTCTGTCCCTTCTGGAGAAGTAAAACCTAGATTCTCTCATAAATGTGTTATTCTTTTTTCTTCCTCAAAATATCTACATAAAACTTTTTTTTTTGTTTCACTATTTGTCTTCTGAAATTCTTTTCTGTGCAGCAAGGTGATGGGTCTCAAAAGCCTGGATAAAATTTCACATTGACAGTTGCTAGAGCAATTCCTCACTCTAGCCTGGGTTCCATGGCTCCTAAGAAATCAGGTGGCAGGGACTATTTCCAAGATTTGGCAGAACAAGAGGAACCCAGGTGCAGTTTGACAACTGCCCTGTGGGTCTGATGAGATGTTAGGTCTGTACCTTGCAAGTGCTCATTGCAAAATTTTATCCATACTAGTTTCTGTGGTGTGAGGTGGTATCTCATAGTTGTTTTGATCTGCATCTCTCTGATGATTAATGATGAAGAGCATTTTTTCATGTGCCTTTTTGCCATTTGTATCTCTTCCTTGAGAAAGTTTCTGTTCATTTCATCATCTCACACCACAGAGACTGGCACACATCCAAAAGAACAAAAGCAACCACTGTTGGCGTGGATGTGGGAAAGGGACTCTCCTACACTGCTGGTGGGAATGCCAACTGGTTCAGCCCTTTTGGAAAACAGTATGGGCGATTCTCAAAAAATTAGAAATTGAGCTCCCATTTGACCCATCAATACAATTTATGGGGATATATCCCGGAAAGGCAAAAAAGTACAGTCGAAATGACACCTGGACTCGAATGTTCATTGCACCACTTTTTACAATAGCCAGAATCTGGAAAAAATCTGAGTGCCCGAGAATGGATGATTGGTTAAAGAAACTTTGGTATATCTATACAATGGAATACTATGCTGCTGTTAGAAAAGATGAAGTCATTAAATTTGCATATAAGTGGATCAACATGGAAAGTATCATGCTAAGTGAAATGAGTCAAAAAGAGAGAGACAGACATAGAAAGAATGAACTAATCTGTGGAATATAAAGTAACAGAATGGGAGACTAGCACCCAAGAATAGTAGAGATAAGTACCAGGAGGTTGGCTCCATGGCTTTGAAGCTGGCCTCACATGCTGGAGGAAAAGGCAGCTCAGATAGAGAAGGGAACACAGGTAAAGTATGGTTTGAGGACCTGCTGGGAATGGGAGATGCACGCTGAAAGTGACTATAGATCAAACACGATAGTCACTCAATACCTCTATTGCAAACCAGAACACCAAAAAGGAAAGAGAGAACAAAAGGAATGCCCTGCCACAGAGGTAGGGGCAGATTGGGGGGATGGGACGGTGGGGTGGGAGGAATACTGGGATCATCGATGGTGGAGAATGGGCACTGATGGAGGGATGGGTATTCAAGCATTGTATGACTGAAACACAAACATGAAAAGTTGTAAGTCTGTAACTGTACCTCATGGTGATTCACTAATAAAAAAAATAAAAATAAATGTACTTAAAAAAATTATCCATACTAAATTTCTTCAGGTCCTTCCTTTAGTATGGATC
This sequence comes from Sorex araneus, assembly GCF_027595985.1. Classification (NCBI taxonomy): domain Eukaryota; kingdom Metazoa; phylum Chordata; class Mammalia; order Eulipotyphla; family Soricidae; genus Sorex; species Sorex araneus. The sequence goes on from NC_073312.1 coordinate 17,757,944, forward strand.
CTCACCCAGGTAAGTAGAGAGGAAAGCAATAGACTATCTTCTTGAGGCTTTCGTCTCTCTTCTCCCCATGTCACTTAAGTCACCTCCAGCAATGCCACAAGAATATAAAATAGAGACAAATATCAAGAACATAGATCCATAGTCACTTAAAATTTTTCTAGTTTATTCAAAATATCTAAGTTGTAAATATGTGATTTTATATTTAATTACAGACTCATTAATATGCAAATTTCTCAAAAGTTATCAAACACATATACTTAATATGTGTACACTCTATTATAGGTAGATTGTACCACAATTTCAGAGTAATCAATGAAAAACATATAGTATGGGTCTTATATCCAAGGCCAGGGTAAACAGGGACCAGGAGGACTGGTCAATGGTTGGAAGCAGAAAGTGAGTGTTGAACACAGGTAAAGTTATATGATAACTTTTCAGCATCTGTATTGCAAACCATAAGTAAGGCCCAAAGAGAGAGAGAGACAGAGAGACAGAGAGACAGAGACAGAGAGAAAAGAAAAGTACCTGCCATAAAGGCAGGTTGTGGGTGCGTGGGGGAGGGTAACTGGGAACACTGATAGTGGGAAATGGACACTGGTGAAGGAATAGGTGTAAGAACAATATATGACCGAAACCCAAACATGAATAACTTTGTAACTGTTTATCTCACTGTGATTCAATAAAAAAAGAAATAAAAGAAAATTTCGTATCTTACTGGCTATCAGATACAATTTTTATATCATGACATATCTACTATTAATATTTTGACCTGACATGCTTCTCTGGGTTGCACTAATTGTATGAGCAATGCATACATTATTGAGAGCCTAATTTTTTTCCTCTTAAATAAAATGAGTTTTGTTCCAGAAGAAGACAGGTCATTTTCTGATAGAAATGCTAATCTTCTCCTTCTTGATCTTCAGCCCTGGTAACACAAATAACACAGACATTAGAATTTTAAAAATGCTTTATTCTAAGACTAGAACCTATGCTGTGGCCGTTGAGTTCAGCTAATGATATTGAGTGTATAATCAGATCATTTCACCTTGGCCAGTCTGACCTAATATATTACATACCTTCTTTGCAAATATTCTTCAATCTCTGTACATTCTACAGGTCCCAGACAGATTTTCTCCTTTAATATCCAGAGCCTCACACTTGTGCAGCTTACACATGGTCAAAGACCTTATGAGGAATCTTCAAATGTATTGATCTCCTGTCTTGAACAAGTTTCTTTTTGTCATCTGTCCTGCAAATTTGTCACTGCAGTGGCCCAATTTCTAATTTTTGACCTGTAATTTCAACAAGAGTGCTGTGAAATGCAGTACTCTGAACTTTCTAAGTCATGCCTTATTCTTGAAAGTAGTTAGAGGCAGAAAGCTTGAGGAAATAAGGATTTTGCCTTCTATGATAGTGTTCTGTCTAAGAGGACAACTTTGTGTCACCTGTAATTTCCAGCCTAAAAAAAACACTGCCTTTTATACTTTTTCCAGTTTAATAGTTGTTTGTGGTGGGCAGCCTAGTGCAGAATTACTTTTTCCATATTGAGCAGAAGGAGAAGTCACTATAATTATACTTCAGTGCCTTTAATAGCTAATAACTATTTTTCTTTCACCTCTGACTAATGTTATTAGAGAGATCTAATTTAATGGTGCTACTTGCAACACTAGTTTTTCACCCTCTCCTTAGAATTTACCCCAAGGATAATATATTAGGTTATTGGTCAACCTATTATTATAAAAATCTTTAATGTCTGGACACATGAATAAAGAGAGAATTCAATATTATTGATGTGTTAAAATGAAAGCTTTTAATAGGAGAGAAAGTTGGTTATGCTCATTATGAGTGAATAGAAAAAAATCAACAATACATCAAATTAAAATATGCATTGTAAGACTAATTAATTTATATTTCAGTTTTGTCATATGAAATTAGTATGAATTATGATGACTATTTTAAAAGCTGTAGACAGTGAAGAAAATAGAAAACAAATGACATGAAGCAAGAAGATAACAGATAACATATTGGGTATGTAAATATGAAAATCACATAGTTTATGATCCATGATAGAGTTATGTTCATTATTAAAATAAATATATTATCTCATTAAAGCATTGATGACAAACTCTACTAACAATACGTATCCATACGTGACACAGGTACATTAAATAGAACCATAAGAGGGGATCATATTTAGCCAACTGACAGTTGGAGACACAAGGCATGATGAGACAAAATGTGGATATTGTCATTTTGAAAAAGGTGAATAATGTTGGTAAATTTCCTTACCAAATAACTGCTCCTAGAAATTATGTATATTTCCAGCTACAGCCAGAATTTAAATAAAGGCTGAAAATCTGTTTGCAAACTGTGTTATATCAGAACAGATACATGACTGAACATTTCAGAGGGAGAGGAGTTATAATACATACTTATTTCTCCCAGTTAGGAATAACTTTATTTTTATTTTTTTACTTCATTTACTTATTACTTATTTTGGATTTTTGGGTCACACTTGGCTATGCTCAGGGGTCATTCCTGGCTCTATTCTCAGGAATTACTCCTGGCAGTGCTCAGGGGACCATATGGAATGCCAGGGAACAACCAAGATTGGCCACATGCAAGGCAAACTCCCTACCCACTGAACTATCACTCAGACCTCATAAGATAACTTTTTAAGACATAAGATCTATGAGTTATAAATGATCCCATATAAAGATGCACCTGAACAATATGTGCTGTTATCTGTATGTTCTAAGTGTAAAATATGGCTTAGAAAAGTTAAGTAAGTTGACAATGCTTCATAGACAGGAAATAGAATTCTGTAAATAGAATTCTAACATAGATCTACTCCAAAGATTCATCTGATCTTGATTTTAAAAACATTTAAGTATTGTAACGTGAATTTCTCCCTGACAATTGTAAGAAGTCATCAATCAGGAAAGGATTATTTGAACTTTTGCCTTATTTATCAGAGCATTGAATACATGGTGAAATGTTAAATACTCATTTTCTACGATCAATAACTAAATGTTCACTTTGTGAAAGAGAATTCATAAGGCATCATGCAAGAGTGGAAACATAATACATACCTTGCCTCCAAAGGAAATTACCTTGAACACGTTTTATTCCAGCTGGGAAGGAAACTAATTCTACTTGAGTTCCTGCAGCAGCCCTATGTCAGCTAAAGGGGAGAGAAAACATACTCAATAGTAATCAGCTTTCCAAGAAAATAAGGTGCAGAAACATGGAAAGGTGAAGGGATAAGAGAGAAATGTTTTCTACCTGGGAAATGCTTTTTAAGGTACCAGTCACAAGTCATGGTGATATAGCTACCAAAAGATAGGAGGGAAATAACAGTGTGAGATAAGAAGAAAAAGAATAGCCCAGAGAAAAATTCCTGAAAAATGGGCTCAATGTAAGCACCCAGTATAGCACTGTAGCACTGTTGCAGCACTGAGTCCCGTAGTTCATCAATTTGCTTAAGCGGGCACCAGTAATGTCTCCATTGTGAGACTTGTTGTTACTGTTTTTAGCATATCAAATATCCCACGGGTAGCTTGCCAGGCTCAGTAGCTTGCTGGGCTCTCCGAGAGGGAAGGAGGAATAGAACCCTGGTCAGTTGCCTGCAAGGCAAACGCTCTACCTGCTATTCTATCTCTCCAGCCCAAACTAGTGGATTCCCCAGTAGCTTGCCGTGATCGTATTGTGGTTAGTACTCTGTGTTGTGGCCAACGCACCCAGGATATATAGATAATAATCCTTTCAAACATCCTGCTCTTCCCCAATCTTTTTATCTTTACTATTTTGCATGTCTTAAACCCAATGCACCCATCAACTCCTAGTTAAGAGAATATTAAAAATAAAGGCTTTCTGCCCTGTCCTGGGTTCCCACTTAAGGATAACCCATGACCAGTTTCACTATAGATCACTTCATTTTCCCAGATAAAGTTTCTACTGAATTTAATTATCTCATCACCAGTGCTCTGCTTTCAGTTCTGACTGCCTAAAGACAAAAATCTGAGCAGGTTGATGTAGGTAGTCAGGTGGGGAAGGCCCCTATACCTCAAGGCAATGGCAATGAATTTCCTGGGAAATAATATCAGTAGCTCTGAAGCTGCAAAAATTCAACTTTGCAGAAAACAGTAACTAATGCCTCATAAGACCTTCACCTGGCCAGTAACAGACCCAGAGAAGGCTGTACCCTCCTCAGGCAGAAGCTCCAGTGGGAGTAGAAGGCCAGGAAAGGAATTTCAAAGACCATGAACCACTCCCAGTCCTAACCCCCTACCCTGCTTGGCAACCTCCCTAGCAATGAAATTTTACCTAGGTGAAAACCCCAGCTTGGGGCAGGGACACCAATATAGGGAACACCCTATAAAAGCCACCTTGAACAAAGGGCCCGCATATGCTACCTGAGCCCATGTGGCTGAGCACATGTGTCACCCTCATCTCCCCTCTTGAGATGTGTGCTTTCATGCTTCCATATCTAATGCTAGGGCAATGCTAGGGTGTGTGTTGGGGTTTATCCATCTTTGGGGCAATTGTAGTGTCTCTTGAGCACTGTACTCTCCCATTTTCATAAACCTTCAAAAACCTCCAAATAAAATCTGTTTTACTTCATCACTTGCCTACTCCTGAAATTCTGTTCTGTGAGGTGAGACAAGAACGCAGAAACCCTGGGTAAAGCCTGGGACTGAATTTCTCCTTTCCTGCAAAAAGCAAGTCTTCTCTCCGACCTGAGTCCGTAGCTCCCTTAGAAGTCGGGTGGTGGGGAATCAGCTCCCGTGCCTAGAAGACCAAGTGGACATCAGTTGTGGCTTAATGGCCAACTATTGGGGCCGGCTGAGGAGCTCATGCAGAGCAGGGGCTCATCACAGACTTTTATCAGTCCTAGTCTTTCCAGTGGATCCTGGGTGGCAGAAGCGAATAGGGAAAAAGTGACCATCTTTCCCCTCCCCACCTCACATACACCACCCATGGGGCCCACTGACATCGAGGCTATAACAATGGTTAGGTAAGAGATTAAGAGTTAATTGGAAGATTAGGGAAGCTTTTCATACTTCATACACATTTAATTATCACACTAATAGGACTCTGGAAAAATAGTTATTGGTCACTGGAGTAATACCTGAAAGATAAAAAACTCCTTAATGAATTGTAGGCAAAAAATAAGAGAAAGGTAAATAGTACAGAAGTGAGAAGAATTTGGAGCTACAGCAAACATTAAAATATTTTCAACTTCTAACCAGATTTATATAAATTTTCACTCTAAAGGCATGTTTATGTCAGTTCCTATTAAGCAATTTTTGTGAATAATTTAATACTACCAAGTCACTAACATCAGCTATGACTTTATAAGAAATTCTGTCCAAAAAACAAATTGAATAAAGAAATAGCTTAGTTGGCCTTGCTTTTAAGTGACAAAAAGGCATTTCTAAAAACATCTATGTACAATTTGCCTGGTTTTCGCAAAACAAAGTTGTTTTATGCTAATATAATTAAATCGGTAAAAGGGAAATCCAGAAACCTGTGACATATGTCCAGAACTCTTTTCAAATACTCTTATCTTATTATTTTGCTTCTAGCAAGAAGCAAAATATTTCTTTTTGAAGTCTTTTTTTATTCATGTCCCTGACTGGGTGACTAACAAGTTGAATAGTAATTGTTAAGGTACAATTCTACTGCCCCTGGAGAGGGCCAATCAGCAGGAAGACTAGATGATGGGTAGAAACAGACATTGATGGATCAAGAACCAGTAGATCGGGAGTCCCTCAGCTTATGTCCAACAGAACAATCTTGCCTATGAGTTCCCAAGAAGTGGTTTATACAGGAAAAGAGGAGAAAGTGTTTTTTGTTTAAAAGGACAGTTTTCAGGTGAGTAGGAATTCCTTCATGAGTAGGTCTTAGAGGCAACCGCACATTTAAACAAAGATTTCTGCGTACAGGCCCAGCCTTCTTTTCTTCCTGTAATGGGTCTCCTGAGGAAGGACTGGGTAAGAAAACTATTCTCTACAATCTCTACAGCTTCTGGCTAGAATTTAAAGGAATATTTTAATTGTTGAATTCCTCTCTTAATTTCTTTTATTTTTTCGTTAAGGTTAGTTTCATTTATTTATTTATTTATTTATTTATTTATTTATTTTAATTGAATCACCGTGAGATAGACCATTACATGAACAGTAACATGAACAATCATGAACAGCAACAAACTCTTTGACACTGTTCTGTCATGGCAGTGTAGCTTGCCACATACGTGAAAGTGTCAGACTAAGTTCTTGAGAAAATATAACACAACTCAGAATGGGAAAGAGCATGAGGAGAGACAGGAAGTGGAGATTCTTCACATCTCACCCAGGCATAATCTATCGTCTTTAAGGCAAAAGACAACGTGGATGAAAATCCCGAGGGGTGGGTTCGGAAGGATTTGGAAACAACTGGCAAATGTTAGTATAGTTTACCTTTTTATTATCCCACTACCATATCTTGATGCCAGTACCAAAACAGCTCTGTAACTGCCTTTCAGGTTTCAAAATGACATTTCTCAAATGATAACTTTCGAAGAATGTGAACTTTTGCTATTGTACAATGGTAAGTTCTTCCCCGATCACTTTAAATAAATTGCATAGCAGAAACTCCATGTATACCAGACATTCTATGCTACAATATCTTTGAGCAAAAGCATGTAGCCTGCTGTTGCTGTATTTGGACTCTACCTGGTCTGCAAATCACATGTTTTCCTTATTGATACTCTGAGCCAATAAACAGGATGAATTCTGATCTGTTATAAAATTATGTCATCACATCTTATGCTTTAAATTATAATTGTAAGAATAGTGAAATGACTTTTATACATATTTTCTATATGTATTGAATTCTTGGTGTTATATTTTGTTAAATTATGTTTTTATGCATATTTCCATTTAAAAAATTTTTCTTTTGGATTTGGAGCCACACCTAACTGTGCTTAGGGTTTTTAATTGGCTCTATACTCTGGGATCACTCAAGTTGATATTCGGGGAGCAATATTTAGTGCTGGAAAAAACTGGGATAAACTGCATGAAAGGCAAGTATCTTAACCCTTATATATATCCAGTCCATAATGCATGTTTTTATGTTTTATGTTTGATTTTTTCTATGTGTTACTGTGATTTATCTATTTTTTTCTCATTTAAGACATAGGATAGCATGTAAAAAACAAGTAGTAGATGCTTTGTTTTAAGGCTCTAAAAGTCACAATCTAATTCCCTTTACGTGCCTCACAAGTTCTATGAGACAGGGGTTATTAATGTATTAATGTCTTCATTTTTAAATATCAAGTGACTGAGACTCGAGAGGGGATTTTATCATGCTTATAAGGCTAATAATAGCTCTCAATTGCTGATACTAAATATTTTTGCTGGACTCTAGCTAGAGCACTTAGTACTTTTAAATTCCATCTTCTGATCAAGCTAATGAGCTGCCTTATATGGTTACTCAAAAGTTTGTGATTGCACAAATAAACACATATACATTTTAATGAGCATATACTACTCAGTGGAAATATCATGTGGAAAGGTGAGGTCTCTGTTTTCTTGCATCAAAATGCTTGCAACTCTTAGTTCTAAGTGAAAATCTTAGTGCTGAAGACATAATACAATGGGTAGAGCTTGCTTGCCTTACACGCATCTGAACCCAGGTTCAGATGGCGTATTGGGGGCTGTTGGGGAATGAGGACCATCGTTGTTACTGTTTTTCGCATATTGAGTACACCACGGGTAGCTTGCCAGGCTTTGCTGTGTGGACGGGATACTCTCGGTACCTTGCCAGGCTCTCCAAGAGGAACAAAGGCTTTTGGGGCAGCCTCTAATCACCTTTACAGTGTTCCCATCTACCAAATATAAGCTTTTTATTGACTGGCTGAAAAAGAAATATCTAGCAGATTTTTCAGTTTTTTTATCTTCTACTCCAGAAGTGCAAGTTCTTCAACAAATTTGCTGTGAGGCATTATTTCTGATTCCAGGATATTTGCATATTTGGGATGGGGAACTGAAATTAACACATAAAAACTTTCAGTGAACTAACTGTATCTTCCACTCTCAACTTAAAGGTTTTGTTTTCAGAGAGCCTTTTTCTGACCAAGAATCACTTTCAGGAGAAAGAGGTGGGGAGAGAGAGAGAGAGAGAGAGAGAGAGAGAGAGAGAGAGAGAGAGAGAGAGAGAGAGAGAGAGAGAGAGAGAGAGAGAGAGAGAGAGAGAGAGAGAGAGAGAGAGAGAGAAAGCTAGAGAGATGGTGGGGGGAGGGAGAGAGAGGGAGGGAGACAGTACCATAAGGTTCACAGACCATTGAGCTAGGAGTAGCCCCTGAGTAACATTAGGTGTGACCCCCAAACACAGCAAAATAAAATGCCCAAAAGATTGTTTACAAGTGATGAAATATGATGAAATAAAAACTAGGACCATTAATTGAGGGTCTATCAAAGATTTGTCGGAAATTATAGAGACTCCAACATAAAATAACAAAGGGCTTGCATGTTGAATCTTTTTTTTTGCGCTTTTTGGGTCACACCTGGCGATGCACAGAGATTACTCCTTGCTCTGCACTCAGGAACCGCCCCTGGAGGTGCTCAGGGGACCATATGGGATGCTGGTAATCGAACCCGGGGTTGGCCGCATGCAACAAACGCCCTACCTGCTGTGCTATAGCTCCAGCCCTAAGCATGTTGAAACTTATGCTGAAAAATAATGATATCTTTAGCTGAAGAAATGACATTTGGCTGAAGGCTGATATAATACAGTTTTATAAAAGTTAGGGAAGGATATAAAGGCAGAACAGAATGCATTCAGGGAAGACAACACTGCACAAAAATGGGGAGCAATGTACTTGACACAGTCATATACCAGAAAGAGCAGAGAAGCCAGACTATGTACAGGACAGTGAGGAGGAAGGATGGAGAGAGCAGCATTATTGTGCATAAAAAGAATGGGTGTGTGTTCTGAGAGATCCCCTGGGTTTGAGGATGAGAAACTCAAAACTGTCTTATTGAGAGACTGGGACAAATTAATTTTTCTCTTGAGGAATCTTGTGTGGGCTGGAGCGATAGCACAGCGGTAGGGCATTTGCCTTGCATGCAGCCAACCCAGGTTCGATTCCTCCACCCCTCTTGGAGAGCCCAGCAAACTGTCAAGAGTATCTCTCGCCCACACGGTGGAACCTGGCAAGCTACCTGTGGCGTATTCGATATGCCAAAAACAGTAACAACAAGTCTCATGATGGAGATGTTACTGGTGCCCACTTGAGCAAATTGAAGAGCAACGGGATGGCAGTGACAGTGACAGTGACTTGAGTAATCTTAGATATCAACAGTGACCTGTCTCCTAGTCAATTATCAGTTACTACTAATTGTAGACTCACGTTGGTGGAAAATTTAAAGAAGCCATAGAACACCAAAATATAAAAGACATTCAATCAAAATGGATTGGAAAAAGTGGTCAAGGAGGCAGTGATAAATCTTGAAGCTCTTCCTACAGGAAAAGCACTTCAGTCCCCATCCTGGGATATACTCAATATTTCAACAATATTTCAATATTGTTCTTGGTGAAAGACCTGTGGGCATTGTGAAAGCTGATTCTTTCAACATAGAAATGTTCATGATTCTTATAAAAATGTCACTGGGTTGATTCAAAAATATTTTTACTGGCACCTGAATTGGTAAGTCTGCAAATAATTCTATTCAGATTGATGCTTCAGATCCCACGAGGCTTTCCCGAGAAAGCACAAATCAAACCTAGATCTGAATCTGGGAAACTTTCCTCCCAGAATTCTTTGCAAACATTATTTAACAACGTATCTTAGATAACTATGCTTGTCTTAGCCCAGGTTTCACAATGGGAGTCAGATGGACACTTGTAGGACACAGGATAGCCCAAGTGTTCCACAGCTGAAAAATCACATAAATGTAGGGACATGGCAAAGGTACTAGGGGGCCAAGCATTGGAACAGTGGAGCTACAGGAAAGGGACAAGACCAGAAGGGAAAAGATTCCACAGTTGGGAAAAGATTGAGGAACACAGTCCCCAACCTGCCAGAATTCATCTTGTTTTACAGTTTTTCTTCTCATCTTCTTCTTTCATATCCCAACATTTTCCTGCCCCCACTTGCCCCTCTCACCTTTTCTTCCTTGCATTTAAAGGCTTATGTTTCAAAAGCTGTTACATTGGAACTATTTTTGTTATAGGGTCACAGAGGCAGCAGCAACTGGTACCCCAAAATTCTGTTTTTGCTTCTCTGAGCTCAGTCAGGCATTACTGGAGTTCCTTCAGAAAATAACAAGAACCTAGATTTACTACATTTAACAGTAAATGTTGCTTGTCTTGCTTCCTTGACAAGAGGTAACAAAAGCACTTACCTGTCAACTTAGTCCGAAACCTGGGGTCAGTGCAACCTCTCCAGTCTTCACTCACCGCAACCCTCCTCCTCCCCACTAGTGTCCACGGTTAGCTTAGCTAAATTTCAGTCAATGTTGTTTCCAAACCAAGCGTAGCTTTATCTGTGAAATAATGGGCAAAAATACTCTATAGTGTGGTCTTGAATTAGCTCATGTTAATCACAGAATGGTTTTTGGGGATTTAACACCAGTACAAATATGTCAGACAAGTTCTCACAAACAACCTGTGCCCTCCACTTGGAACCATTCCTTTTCCCAGGCAAACTTGGAGCATTAGCACTGCAGAGTTTGCTTTTGGGTTTTCAAACGCCCTTTTGTTTGCCTATAAGAAAAAAAAAAAGGTCATCACTATTGCATGTGTGCCATGAATCATACATTGTTCTGAAAACAGTGGAAAAATATTTGATTTTTAAGTAACCCTAAAATATGGACATTGCTATTGCTTTTTTGCACATGTAGAATTAAGGCTTAAAGACAGCGTTGAATATAGATTCCACCAAGTTCTAATGGATAAGTTAGTGATGAATGGAAAGATAGCACAGACTTTCCCATTGAGAGACTGAGTGTAAATAGCAGGGCCACCTCTAATGTGCCCAAGTGACCTTTTTGAGGAATGGTTTAATTACCAGTTAAGAGAAAATAATTATACGACCTTGATTAAAATTAAGTAAAACAAAGTGGGTGAGTATGCCTGGCATAGAGCCTAGTATACAGTGCTTAACTCTGAACTTTAGAATCATCTCGACGCATCGGAATGCATACAATAAGTCATCACTTAGTAGATTTAAGACAGTTAACTTCAATAGAAAGCAATTTTGTAAGTAGTGTTTGGCTGTTTGAAGTGTTTGGCTCCCTTGAAGCACTTGAATAATCTTATCTATGAAGATCCAGGAAAAGCTGAGGACAGATGATCAATTGACTTTGATAACCATAGATAATGAGATGCAATTCATAGAAGTCTCTAGTTGATAATTATCAGCTTTTTCCTTCAATTAAAATTGTACACAAAGAGACTCACTGTGTGTTGAGATTGCCACTGTATCTGAATGATTTTATAACAAACAAATTTAATGCTTATAAAGAAAGACATTGAGAAACCTCCAGTTTTCATACTGAGATTTGCTTTAGTATTTCCTTTTTTTCCCCTCTTCACTAATCATTTCAAGAGGCAGATCCTTTGCCAGATTTTGGGCTTATCTGTCTCTAGATCAATGGGCAAAATGATTTTTCCTTAAATTGGTCTCTAGTTGTGCCATGTGTAATTAAGATATCTTCAGCTAGGATGAATGCCAGGGAACAGACCCCCACATCTAAGTCTTTTTAACTTCTTGTAGCATAAAGTGCAGTTAGGAATAACGATGGTGAAGTAGTCAGTGATGGCAAACTAACCCAATCATCTTTTTTTATTGGTTTTTAAAGACACAGAAATTCTTGGGTAACTTTGTATGTTAGCTTATTCTGAGCTCTAGTGTTTTTATGAGCTCTCATAATCAATGGTTTACTCTAGTCCTCCTTTAAGATTTAACTTTTAACACTGATGTTAATTAAACTTAAGGGGAAAAAAGAAGCAGATGTAAGGCTTTGTTAGGAGCTATGAAATAACATCATTATCAACTGCAATAACAATAAAAATCAGTGCCAACTACTGCACTTGGTGATTTATGTGTCATTTAATTCGTTTTAAGGAAATGAGCTTTTTTTTTCTGTGTTTGGGCATTACAGAGATGCTCTGGGACTATTCATGATTTGATCATTAGGGGTTTCTCCTGACAGTTCTGGAAACCATGCAGTGCCAGGGATCAAACAATGATGTACTATATAACAAGCAAGTACTTTACTCTTGTAATACCTTTCTGGTACAGGAGACAAATATTTACTCCCATTCCTAATCTTGGATAAGAAAAAAAAATGAGGAACATGGAGTTAAATAACTTACCTAAAGTCCTATGTTGTCCACTGCAGAGCTTCTTCTAATAGTCTGCATAGATAATTTTGATGTCAGAACTCTAAATATCAAAAGTATCTACAAATTCTGTTCCAAACTGAGAAATTGATTTTCTAGGAAGAGACATTGTAGAGGATTTGCTTTCTTTCACTGGAACTTGTCTCCAATGGCATAAAATATTAGCAAATCTGTGTCTTCTTCCTTTATAGGGATGTGAGGCACTATTATAAGGTGTTTATTCAGGGGGACTAGAATAAATGGGCCAGAGGAAGAGCTGCTGTACAGTTGTTTAAAATCTGTGCTAATAAAAAGTTACATAACTGGCTAAATTTCTTTATTTTATGAGTGCTGGTAATGAGAGTATCTTCTAGAGCTCTAGGCTGTTTGACGGTATTCATGTACAATAGTCTCAATATGCAACATATGGAATTATTAATTTTAATGATAATAATAATTACTATGTAAGTACCTTGGATTCTTTATGTTTTTATTATGAAGTCACTATGGAGTAATAGGTGAGATGTGGATGTAAATGCTGAGTAATTTAGAACGTTTGGTTAATTAAATTTACTTCATGTTAGTTTAATCCTTTCAAAAGTCAATTGTCAAATCAAACATATGAATTTAATGGTCGTATTTTGCAAATAAAATGAATAGATTGCATGATTGGGTAAAAGTTCTAAAATGTAAACATTGGTGTTGATTTGTATTATTGTTGTGCAATATATTTATGTAACTATGAATAAACTCTATCATAATTGTTCACATATATATGATATATATACATATTGAGATATATAATATGCTCTTATACACATATATAAGGCAGATAGGCTAACCGACCTTTAATAATAGATTTGGTTATGTTTTAATAAAACAAACTTAATTTAGAAGAACATAAATAATCCACAATTCTGACTTTTTTGGAAAATCAAGATGTATAGCAATCACATCTACATTGAATTGTGTCTGTAATGAGGCTACCTCTATCTGTATTCAAAGCTATAAATAATGTTCTCATGTAAAATGTACTTTTTCTTTCTTTCAAGTCCAGAAGTTCTCATCCCTCTAACTGTATCCTCATTTTTAATGACTATTCCTCATACAATAGCACTGCTTCACTGTCATCTCTCTGCATTGATTCTTCTAAATTTTCCTGTAACCATATCCTCATTTTTATTGACTGTTACTATACACAATAGCACTGCTTCACTGTCATCTCTCTGCATTGGTTCTTCTTAATTTTCCTCATTTTCTTAACCTTTGAAGATCCACTTCTGTAGATATATGGTCCTCTTTCCTTTCTTCCACTTTGTTTAACACTACATAGTTTGTGCATTTTATTTGCCCATTTCATTTTCTTTTCTCTTCTTTTCTTTTCTTTCCTTTTCTTCTTTTCTTTTCTTTTTTCTTCTTTGTTTTGGGTCACACTTGACAGTTTTCAGGACTTACTCCTGGCTCTGCACTCAGAAATCACTCCTTGTGGGTGCAAGGCAAATGCCTACCCACTGTGCTATCACTTCTGCCCACTTTCCATTTCATTTTTAAAAACACTGCTTTCAGTCATTGGATTTTAATACATTGAAATCTTAAATATTGAACTAACTAGTAAATGCCATTATTTGATAGAAATTATAATGATTCTCTCAGACTTCAATTTCATGGTAATCTGTGACGAATACCCAAAACTATCTTGTCTGTATATTCACATATCACTGTATCACTGTCATCCCGTTGCTCATTGATTATTCGAGCGGGTGCCAGTAACATCTCCATTTGTCCGTGTCATATGCCAGTGTAGCCCAATGGTGTCTGCTTGCTCCAGGAACATGAAGAGCATGTTATTGTTACTGTTTTTGGCATATCAAATACATCACAGGTAGCTTGCCAGGTTCTGCCGTGCACATGATATATACAGTTAAATTTGGCAAGAGTCAATAACTCTCCTGTACAATGATTCCATTAGAAGTGAGAAGTACATTGCAATAAATATTAATGCTGAGTTCCTATTTATTTCATTTGAATATCAAAAAGAAATAAAAAATAAAAAAGAGTGCATAAGGGTCAGAAAGATAATACAATGAGTAGGATGCTTGCCTTTCACACAGCTGGCCCTGGAACCACATATGATCGCCCCAACCCTCTCAGGAGTGATCCCTGAGCACAGATCAAGTATAGACCCTGAATAGGACTGACTGTGGCCAACAAAGTAAAAGGAATTAATTAAAATGAGTACACAAGCATGCTTCTGTTCACTCTGGCTTTTTCAGATGCTACTAACTCATGCTTTCTTTTGACAACTCCAGCTCCTGGCTGAGTATACCATCATGTCAAAAAGGAATGTCCACAAGAATTTTGCAAGAATGATTTCATTTAGAATATATCTCACTTTCCTTTGTACCCTTAATTCCATCATGCAAACACCTCAGTAATATGTCTAAGGCCTCTTCCCATAGTCAGCCATAATCTGAAAATTACAGGTCATTCCTTGCAGTATTTAATCCCAAATGTTTCTTAAATTTTTGTCTCTTTTCTCACTTTTATACTTCCAATGTAGTTGATTAACATTCAGTTATTTCAAGTGTGAGACCATGCCTTTTTCTTAAAGGATGCAAACACATGCTTTAATCTATGAAATAAAGTATACAATGGTGATGGAGAATAGGATAGGAAGGTCCAAGATAAAGAGAGACATGTGAATATGCTTTATTTTATTTCTTTATATTCAAGTTGCAAATGATATAAAGAAGAGTGGCAGCTAGTTTGTGATTATGGGGACACTCACTAAGACATAAAACCAATGTGTGGAAAATGTTGAGTGCTGAGATGGAAGCATCAGGATCATAGTTGTTACCGTTGTGGTTTCTTTCTTTCTTTCTTTCTTTCTTTCTTTCTTTCTTTCTTTCTTTCTTTCTTTCTTTCTTTCTTTCTTTCTTTCTTTCTTTCTTTCTTTCTTTCTTTCTTTCTTTCTTTCTTTCTTTCTTTCTTTCTTTCTTTCTTTCTTTCTTTCTTTCTTTCTTTCTTTCTTTCTTTCTTTCTTTCTTTCTTTCTTTCTTTCTTTCTTTCTTTCTTTCTTTCTTTCTTTCTTTCTTCCTTTCTTCCTTTCTTTCATTTCTTCCTTCCTTTTTCCTTCTTTCCTTCATTTTTGGGGCACACTCAGAAGTGCTCAGGAGTTGCTATTGGGGATCACTTGTATTGGTGCTTGGGGGACCATATGGGATGTCAGGGATTGAACCTAGGCTGGCTGTGTGCAAGGTAAGTGCACTATCTGCTGTAGTGCTCTGACCACATCATGCTTCTTCATTAAACAAATCTGCAATTTCCTCTATCTTTAACATGAAATGATGAAACAGTGATCTTTAGACACTTTTAATCGATTATTCAATGATTTTCAGCTAAAAGTTTTTGGATATAGATTATGTGAATCCTGAACTCCTACTTGTCTGCTTGCGATATATACACACGCACATATTTTAAATTTGCTTTTGTGTGTTTTAACGTTCTTAATTTCACCATCTTGGCAAAAGTGTTATTTCAGAAGGACACTAGATGGCAATCCATGCTCCATAATTTATGGTGGGGGAAGGGAATTAAAATTTAAGATTGAACGGTTAGTAGTACACAAAATGCTCAACCTAAATGTTAAAAAGCATATCTGTAACTCCATGAAAATGATTCTCAAAATAAAAAACAAGGGAAAATTATGAGTGCTGAGTGTCATTAGACATAAAACTCTAAAGTCCTGAGAGGCTGAGGGAACAAAGATCAGGAGACTGAGTGCAGGAGGATGTGAACTGCACCTTTAACCTCATTTACCCTTTCTGACTTCTGTATCTTTTAATTTTATTTCACTTTATCTTTATTTCTGCTTGTTTTGCTAGTGGGCCATACCCAGTAGGGCTCAGGGCTTACTCTCTGGGATCATTTATGGCAGTGCTTGGGTGACTTTATGTGGTGTCAGAGACCAAACAACATTGGGCCACTTGCAAGTGCCTTCCCGTTATACTATCTCCCTGCCCTGGCTTCTGTAATCAAAGTAGGTCAGAGGCAAAGTAGATAAGTATCAATTTGGGAAGTATTAAATCTTCTTAAGAAAAGTTATTTAAGAAATATTAACCACTATTCAAATTGATAGGCTTGAGTCTTTGCACAGATTATCATCCTTTAAACATCATGTTTTCAATGATAAATGATATTCTTAATATTTGCAGGTGTTTTGTTAGTGAAAACAATTTGCATATGATTTTATGTTATATGCCTTATCACATAAAACAAAAGGCTATTATGTAAAATTTATCTTTCTCTGATAAGTTTGTGCATGATATCAACTGCTAATTGGAACATGTGGTATTTATAAATGACATATTAAATGTCACTTGATATTATCAGATTTGCATGTGTGTTCATGTGATAATATCACTTCAAATTTTTGTTGAGATTCACAAACAAAACACACTATAAAATACTTTATCACAACTCATTAACTCTTTGTTCTTCAAAATGGATTTATATAAAATATAGTATTATTTCTAGCCTTACTTTCTATTTTAGTACATTTATTTCACAAAATAATAGTAATAAAGCACCGATACATGAAAATAATGCTTATGTTTATAAATTAGTAGATTTAAAAAATCTCAAAAGCTTTCCAAGTAGAAAGTAATATGAATGGAATCACGCAAAGAAGGATTGCTTTATTAATACTAATAAAATAAGAAGTGTGTTGACAAAAGTTCAAAATCAATCTTACTTTCTGAAAACTACTGTTTTATCTAGACAATGGATAAAATAGTCTTTTTTTAAAAAATGGGAAGTACATAGTAAAACATCTATTTTTAGATTGAGTTCAAATTATATAATGTTGCTGCCTAGATTTAAAAAAAGAAAGAATATAATTCACTTATTTTATGAAATATTAGTCAAATGCCTCTATGAAATTGTTACTGTGCACTGTAGAAATATTTATAATTTCTCTATTTAACTATGTGATTGAAGATTACTATGACTTTACTTCAAATGTAATTATTTTCATCAGACTGTTGGTCATAGCCAATATTTATATTTCAGTGCAATATTGATAGTTTAAAAATATGAACTATGTCTGAGGATATAAATATTTCATTGCGAAACATTCATTCAAAAGAGCATATTCACACCATTATTCATTGCAGCACTCAGTACAATAGCTAAGATTTGAAGTCAACCTTAGACTTCCAAAAAGAGATAAGTGGATCATGAAGATGTGGTTATATACACAATGTAATATTACAAGACTACACAGCTATAAAGAATGATGAAATAATGCAATTTTCAGCAACATAAATGAAAATGGAAGACATCATGTTAGATGAAGTAAGCCAGAAGAAGGATAACCACAGGATGATGTCGCTCATATTTGGTACTTAGAATAACTGGATGAGGGAATGCAATGTCTCAAAGGGAGAATGGCCACATAAAACTTGGCCCCAGAATATAGGTAGGAGAAAGAAAAAAACAGTAGTGGGTAGGGGAAGAAGAGACAGAAAGAAAGCAACTGGGTCCAGGGTAAGGGCATCAGGCACAAAGGTAGTGTTAAGGAATGACAGAGCCAAATATCCGAACCACAGAGTCAAGACTGAAATGAAGAGACCCAAACTTTAAAAGCCAAACTTAGAAAAGTGCCCATCAAGAGGACTGGTTGAATGAGGAGTGGGATGTGGGAGGAAACCTGTGGAAGTTGCTGCAGGGAAGTTGGCACTGATGCTGGCCATCGGTGCTGCAATATGTATGTCTAAAACTCAACTACGTAAACTTTGTAGATCACAGTGCTTTACTTTTGAAAAAGTGAATTTTTTTTAATTAAAAAATATAAACTGTAAAAATGGCATTAAAAAGATGTTTCCCTTTTCTTTGTAATTTTCAAGCATTTTTTGTGTGAATAAAAATAAAGTAAGCCAACCTGAAAACTTTGTAACTTTCCACATGGTGACTCAATAAAAAATTTAAAAAATAAAAAAAAAGAATTTATTGCCCTAAATTATCATATTTATTGTCTCTTTGTAAGAAGATCCTTATGAGGGAAAGTGAAAACCTATAACCTTAAGCATTCTAAAGCATGTATAACAAGTTAACCCTACATTTATTAATGCCTAGAAAGCTGACAAGAAAAAAAGAGTTTCCTGATATACATCTGTGGGCAACAACAATCTGGTTTCTAATAAATCTGTACTTGTAAATGCTCAAAAAAAAATAAAGTAAGCCAATATTTTATTTATTTATTTATTTATTGGATAACTTTGTTGTCATCTTTATTTTATTGAAGCAGCATTGATTTCCAGCACTGTGCTTGTTTTAGGAGACATTTTACTCTTTTTTTTTTTCTGCTTTTTGGGTCACATGCAGCAATGTACAGTGGTTACTCTGCACTCAGAAATTACTTCTGGCGGTGCTCAGGGAACCATATGAGATGCTGGGAATCGAACCCAGGTTGGCCACCTGCAAGGCAAACGCCCTACCCGCTGTGCTATTGCTCCAACCCCAACATTTTACTCTTTTGTCAAAAACAACAACAAACAAACCTGTTATCCTACCACACCCACTAGCAAAGGACTAATATCTAATCTACCATGGTCACTTGGACTTCCTTTGACCTTCTACTCAGGTAATATTCGTGTGGTCGGAATTCAGTCGGTTCTCACTTTTTGTCTGAATTTACAGTTTATCTTCATCCCATCTTTTCTGGTTAATCAAAAATTGTTGGTATAGATCAAAAGATTATTATTTTTTTTTACTGAGATTGTTGCTTTTCTCTATATAGAGCATGTAAATAAATTCATGCAATCATATAAGCATTTTTCTCTGGCTCGTTTCATTAAGCATAATACCACTGAAATCCATTCATCTTGTTACGAATGACAGTTTTATCATTTCTTTTTTTTTTATAACTGGCTCATTGCATTTTGTTGGTTTATATCCACTTCTTTATTTCTAGGTTGATAGTCACTTAGATTTTCTCCAATTCTTAAATTTTATGCAATGCTGCAGGAATCTGAGATTCAATATATTTCACTGATTTAGTGATTTTGTACTTTAGGGGTAAATATCTACATATGTGGTAACTGGGTTATATGGATTTCTATTTATAATTTTTGAAGATTTTATACACTTTTTTCATAACTATCAATTTACATTTCTAATAAAAATATTTAAGTGCTTAGTTTTCTCCATATGCACTCCAACATTGTCACTTCCTTCTTAAAAGTAAATCTTTATGGGATACTGCAGTAGTTACTAAAGGTACTGTCTTAAAATTAAATTGAAATTTTTATATTTTTAACTGGAATTTATGTGCACAATTGCATTCTTAAATAAGGTGATTTTAATCTCTAAACACTCTGCTGATATAGAAACTACAAATATTAAATTCTGATAGTGATTAGAAATATTTAATACTGTAAGGTATAGAAAAAATCAGTATTTCCAAAATAATGTACACATTAAGAAATATTCACTTAAATATTGAGATGTCAGTGATGCGTCTTCTTAGTTATCAGGTTACTTAGTAATACTCATTAAACATCTTTCTGCCCATCTACTCTGTCATCCTTCACTTGTATCACTTGTAGTCCCGTTGATCTTTGATTTGCTTGAGCAGGCACCAGTAACGTCTCCATTTGTCCCTGTCACAAGCTAGTGCAGCCCAGTGATACCTGCTTGCTCCAGGAACAGGAAGAGCCTCAAATCGTTCATTCAGAGATTTGACGAAGAAGTCTGACCATCTAGTTGGTGGGCAGCCACGAGGTCTGATGTCCCGTGGAATCCAGTCGGTAACAGCTCTAGTCCAGCGGTCGTCTCTGAATCACATTACATGACCAACCCATCTGATTTTTGATGCCCTGGCAAACAAGACAGCATCCCTGATTTTTGACTGTCAACGGAGGTCAGAACTCCAGATTCCTTCTCTCACTTGAGTGAGACATGATATTCCCAGCATAGCTCTTTCGATTCCTCTTTGGGATACCCTAATAGCATTCTCATCCTGTTTGGGTAGGGCCCAGGTCTCTGAGGCATATGTTAGTGCAGGAAGAACGGTGGAATCGAAAAGATGTGCCCGGAGTCAGAGGTTCCTTGTTCTCTTAACCACCTCTTCGATGCTCTTGAATGCATTCCACGCTGCTCTCTTCCTCCTGCGCAGTTCTGGCGCCAAGTTGTCCCTCATGTTGATTTCTCGACCCAGGTACACATAGCTGCTGCATTCAGAGATGCTCATTCCATTGAGAGCAAATGAAGCTTCAGGGACCAGTTCATTTTTCAGGAACATCGTCTTGTTGAGATTCAGCTGCAATCTGACCTTTCCACACACGTGGTCGAAGTTGGCCAGCATTTGTGCCCCTTGGCTAATGTTTGGTATTATGAGAACATTGCTGTCAGCAAAGAAGAGGTGGTGCAATTGCCGACCGTCTATCGTCACTCCCATTCCTTCCCATTCCAGTCATCGAATGTTTTCGAGGGCAGCACTGAAGAATTTCGGTGAAATGGTATCACCCTGCCGCACCCCTCTCTTTACATCAATGATCACTTCCTTGTAGAATGGTGAGATCCTGGTGGTGAATCCACAATACAGCTCGTGGAGGATTTTGATATATAAAACAGGGCGTTTTGAGTTTGAACGCCCTGTTTGGCCAGGGCTTCGATGACTGCCTCAGTCTCAACAGAATCGAAGGCCTTCTCTAAGTCGATGAATGTTAGACAGAGCGGCATCTTGAACTCTCGAGAAACTTCAATGAGTTTGATCACTGTGTGGATATGGTCTATCGTGCTGAATCCCCTTTGGAACCCAGATTGCTCGCATGGTTGTCCTTCGTCTTGTGTTCTGCTTATTCTATTCAGGATGGCACGCGTGAACAACTTGTAGACGACAGATATCGATATCAGGCAGATTGGGCGATAGTTGCTGATGTCGTGGTTGTCTCCCTTCTTGTATATCAGAATGGTCCTACTGGTTTTCCACTGGGACAGAACCCTGCATTCAGACAGGTAACGTGTGAAGAGTCGGGCCAGTGTATTGATAAGTACTGGAGGCAGATTCTTCAGGTGTTCGGGTCTGACCTTGTTCGGACCAGGTGCTGTTTGAGTCTTTACCAGTGAAATGTCGTGTCGGATTTCAGAAAGGAGAACGTTGAGAACGATGTATCCATCCTTCGGAATTTGGTATGAGGGCAGGTGGACATGGCTGTCAAAGAGATCTGAGTAGAAGTCATAAAAATTTTCTCCATTGCCTTTCTGGAGGATGAGGTAGATCCATAGGGATGTCGGAGGGCAGTCATCTTGGTCTTGTAGTTGGCGAAGGACAGGCGAGCGTTGTGAATACTTTTCCCGGCTTCTGCTGCACTGGCCAACACTGCTGCTCTTCTCTCTTTGAGGTCTTCCTTTATCCCATCTCTGCACAGTTTTGTGAGCTCGGACATTAGCTTGTGGTTGCCCGAGGCTCGTGCTAAACCACATTGACGAATGAATTTGAGAGTTTCCGAAGATAGGCGTCTGTTTGTGGCTTTCTCACTCTCGGCATTCTTCACACAGACATGGAGGTGCTGAAGCAGTCAGTCGTATTCCTCCACTACCCAGCCACTGTCGCTCTCCAGGTTGCTCTCCGGACACTTGGGCTGAACCTTACGCATAAGTCAAGCCCCACAAAGCCAGGTAAGCAGAACTTTTCGACCTTAGCTCTAGGTTCAACGAGACCTGGAAACAAGATCCTCTGTCTGCCTCCTCCAATCTCTGGCATCTGAGGGAGGGGTCCAACCCAGACGCCCCACCCTACCCAAGATAAATACCTCACTGGCGGACCCCCACTACATCTACTGCCCAGCCACCGCCACGCTCCAGGCCGCTCTCCGGACACACCATAAAACACTTAATACCTATTATTCCCACACTATATTTGATAGGGTTCAAATTTGGTGTGAACCATGGTAACACCTCTAAGGGCGATTGGAGGCCGCCCTAAAAGCCTCTGTCCCTCTCGGAGAGCCCGGCAAGCTACTGAGAGTATCTCGCCCCCACGGCAGAGCCTAGCAAGCTACCCGTCGTGTATTCAATATGCCAACAACAGTAACAACAATTGGCCTCATTCACCTGTCACCGAAAGAGCCCCCAGTACGGCAGCGTTATGAAAGATGAGCAAAGAGAGGCTGAAAAAATCTCGGGGACGACTAGACTGCCAAAACGAAGAAAGACTAAAATGATTGCCTGTACTTTCAATGCACGAACACTGGCATCAGAAGCATCCATCGAGGATCTGATGGTGTAAGCGCAGAAGATCAAGTACAACATCATTGGTCTGACCGAAACGAGGAGACATCAGTCACATCACGCCATTTTCGACACTGGAGAAGAGTTATTCCTCAGAACGTGCGACAACAGAGGCATTGGTGGCCTTGGTGGCCTTGTCCACACGAACTTGACCATTAGCATTGATTCATTCAAATGCCAAACAACTCAAATTGGACAATTATGCTTGAATAGATGTGGCTCACTGCCTGCAGTTTCTATCTTCATTATCTACACACCAACTTCCAAATACAATGAAGAGGAAATTGAGAGGTTCTACATGGAACTGGAGAAGTTCTACAAAGAAGACCACACCTACAAGATCATTGTTGGTGATTTTAATGCCAAGATAGGTCCGAGAAGGTCACCCGAAGAACTCCACATTGGCACACATGGCCTAGAATGGAACGATCAGGGTGAGAGACTGTCTGAATTCATCATGTCGACCAAGACCATCCATAGTAATTCACAGTTCCAGAAGGCCGAATCTAAACGCTGGACGTGGGAGTCTCCCGGTGGTCAGTTCCACAGTGAAATTGACCACATCATATTCAATCGAAAATTTTCCCTGACCGATGTCGCTGTCGCCCCAAAATTTCAAACAGGATCAGACCAGCGTCTCCTTCGTGAGAAATTCTACTTCCCAGAGTGGGGAGAAAAGTCTGCAAAATTTAAGTATAAGAAGACAACTTCCAGAATGACCACCAACTGGGAGCTCTTTGGCACTATTGCAACAATGTGGGAAGATGCCGTCCTTGACAACATCGATGAGGAATATGATCGACTATCATTTTTAGTGTATTAATATTTTTAAAAATTTATTCATTTATTTAATTGAATCAGCATTAGACACACAGTTACAAAGCTATTCATAATTGGGTTTTAGTCATATAATGTTTCAACAGCCATCCCTTTATCATTTGCCAATATCCAGTTTTCCTTGTGCCACAACCCCACCTCTTCCCTGCCCCCTGTAGCCTGCCTCTATAACAGGCACTCCTCTCTCTCTCTCTCTCTCTCTCTCTCTCTCTCTCTCTCTCTCTCTCTCTCTCTCTCTCTCTCTCTCTCCCCTTTGGGCATCATGGTTTGCAATACAAGTATTTAGAGGTTATCATGTTTGTTTCTTTACCTGCTTTTCAGCACACAGTTCTTATTCAGGGTGATCATTTCAAACTATCATTATCATAGTGGTTTCTTTTCTATCCCAAATACTTTCTCTCCAAGCACTTAAGGGAGGTTTCAAACAGGAAAAATTCTCCTGACCCTTGTTTCTAATGTTCTTGCGTATTATTCTCATACTATGTCCCATCCCCCCCCAATAAGTGCCATCATTGTATGTCCATCTCTGTCCTGACTCAATTTGCTCCTTGACTAAAATATTTTTGTTTGATTAGAAAGGAAACAACAAATGTTTGTTAAATTCTGTTCTTTGGTCAATTTGGTCAATTCTTTGGTCAATAAGATGTGGAATATTAGAGTTGTAGCTAAACTTCCACTGTACCATATTGTCAGAAATGAACCCTTTCCTTATTAATTAGGATATACTTCCCACTATGTTCTGTCCTCAAATGTACACTCTATCCTATTATCGTCTCTCATTCGGCCTCATGCTTCTTCAGAAGTCTGTGTTTTCTGCTTCTTTGACTTCCATTGCCTGTATTATTCTTCTTGAAATTTGCATATCAATAGCTATTAGAGGGCACTGTATGATAGCTTAGTAAGGTTTCTTTCTTGGATTGACCCTGTGAGGTTTTATCCTTCTCTTGTGTTCAATGAATAATAGGAAGCCATACTCTGGAATTTAATAAAAACTTCAAAACCTAAAACAGAAATGTTTCTCTAAATCAAATAAACAAAAAAGACAACCGTGAATCAATGAAAGTCCAAAGAATAGTCTTTATGTACATTAAGAGTCAAACGTGGTAAGCACAGTTTTAAAGAAGAAAACTTTCCATGAAAAGTTTGAATAATTTTTTCAAGAGCCAGCTCAGAAAACCATACATACATTGTACCCATGCTGACAGATCAGTTACTCAAGGTACAGGCCAAGTCCCTGGTTCAGCCCTACCTCAATCACAGAATGCTCACCCACCCCACTTCTTGGCCTGTCCTACCATTGCCTATCTTATTGCAAAGTTCTGCATTCATAATTGTGGTAGCAGGGAACTGATTCTAGGGAGGAGATCTAGAATCCCCAGTCTAACATAAACCCACATATTTCAGCTGAGTATATCTCAGAGAATCTAGAAGATAACTCAAAGACTATGAAATAATGACTAGAATGGGAGGCAGCAGAAAGAAAGTGGTTATAAAGAACAAAGACTTTGCTATCAACGCAACCAATATTCAAATCCTAAGTCTAATAATGCCTGCTGAACTGGTTGAACTCTACAAGAAGAAAACATCCAACCCCATCAAAAAATGGGGCGAAGAAATGAACAGAAACTTTCCCAAGGAAGAGATACGAATGGCCAAAAGGCACATGAAAAAGTGCTCTACATCACTAATCATCAGAGAGATGCAGATCAAAACAACCATGAGATACCACCTCACACCACAGAGACTAGCACACATCCAAAAGAACAAAAGCAACCACTGTTGGAGAGGATGTGGGAAGAAAGGGACCCTTCTACACTGCTGGTGGGAATGCCGACTAGTTCAGCCCTTTTGGAAAACAATATGGACGATTCTCAAAAAGTTAGAAATTGAACTCCCATTTGACCCAGCAATACCACTCCTGGGAATATATCCCGGAGTGGCAAAAAGGTATAGTAGAGATGACATCTGCATTTCCATGTTCATTGCCGCTCTGTTCACAATAGCCATAATATGGAAAAAACCAGAGTGCCCGAAAACAGATGATTGGCTAAAGAAACTCTGGTATATTTACACAATGGAATACTATGTAGCTGTCAGAAAACATGAAGTCATGAAATTTGCATATAAGTGGATCAACATGGAAAGTATCATGCTGAGTGAAATGAGTCAGAAAGAAAGAGACAGACATAGAAAGATCGCACTCATATGTGGAATATAAACTAGCTGAAAGGTACAAGCTTACAATGTTGTGATTCCTGGCAGACATTTCACTAGACTTAGTTACTAAAATACAGAAATCCAAAACTATGCTGCTGCTAGTGCGGCCTCCTGACCTTATATCTCTTCTTTCTCAGCAATGGAAAACAAATTACCAAATGCTTTCTTTTCAGCAGATCGACTTTAGGGGGGAGAAACTCCAAATCAATAATAGTGAATTTTTTTATTGAAATATTGAATGTAATCAAAGTAGAGTGAAAGTAAAGTGAAATTTACCAGTTACACATGCGGGGTGGGGGGCTGGGGAGGTGGGGGGGGAAGGGGGGAGGTATATTATGATTCTTGGTGGTGGAATATGTGCACTGGTGAAGGGACGGGTGTTTGAGCATTGTATAACTGAGACTTAAACCTGAAAGCTTTGTAACTTTCCACATGGTGAATTAATAAAAGAAATAAAAAAAATAAAAAAAACAATGACATAAAAAAACTATGTACATTTAAAAAGAAAAAAAAACATTTGAGTTTGCTTCTTTTTATTTTTCTAGAAATCATGTCAAAGAAATTATATCTTCTGCAGAATCTTGAAGAGGATCTAATGATAAAGAAAATATCACAAGGTTCCCATAATGCAGCATACAATCATAACATATTTTATAACATAATTGTTATAAAAATACAATCCGAACTAGAAGCCTATGCTTTGAAGGTATTACTTATATAACAGTGTCAGAAAGATACAATTCTCACTCCTGTCTACTTGTTCCATGATTTCCCAGCATTGAGGTACTCACAAAGGGAATCAGTTACTAGGTGAAGTACACTAGAATCTCATCTTTATTCCTACTGTGCAAGGTAACTGTGAAGATTTTACAAACTCCATCATGTTTCAAGAGTTATTAATTATTCATTAAGTAATATTTTCATTGATGAAGTATGCATGCTATTTCCTTTATGTAATTTTCTCCATAAATTTAATTGTTGGATTTAATTATAATCACTTTGTAATTACAGTATTTTGACACTAATTATATCATATCAAGCCATTAACAATATTATTCAGCATAAAGCTAATCAAATGCTGAACACACAAAACCTGAAGCTTATTTGTAATACTCTGTTTCTTTGTTTTCTTTTTTTATACTTCTAACACTTAAAAAGGCTTCTCAACGATTTCAGTGATTTTCTCTGAAACATACAGCAAATGTTGTATGGAACTTTATTCCCTAGGCACTAATTTCTCCTTCCCCTACTAACAACCTGAACTTATCATTCATTGCTTTTACTTTTTCAGCAAAAATGATACCAAACTGATGCCATTAGAAATGTTCCCCAGAACAGTATTCTCATCACAAGTGAAACATACTATGTCTTTCGTTTTTCATCTAAATTTAATTATCTGACTCTGGATTTAAAAATGTATATATATATGTATATATATATATATATCTCCTGTTAGAATGGCTGTATAGAAATATAGCAACATTCTCTGGATTGAAAAACATATTAAATGGTTTATGTGAAAATTCCCATCCAAATTTTCTGTTTTCTGCTTTATAATCCTTAAAAAACATAACAGAAATTTAGGTCCTAGAATAGAAAAACATTGCAAAGTAATGCAATTTTCATTTGCTCATGTGTGTGTAACTGTGTGGGTATTTATTTGCTAAAAAATCACTGTCTCTGTCACTGTCATCCCATTGCTCATCGATTTGCTCGAGCGGGCACCAGTAACATCTCCATTGTGAGACTGGTTGTTACTGTTTTTGGCATATCGAATATACCACGTGTAGCTTGTGAGGCTCTGCCGTGCAGGCAAGATACTCTCGGCAGCTTGCCAGGATCTCCAGGAGTGATGGACAATCAAACCCAGGTCGGCTGTGTGCAAGGCAAATGCCCTTCCCACTGTGCTAGGTGATTAGCAGATAGGGGAAGCTGACCACAGAGGAGACGTTAAAGATAAACACAGAGCAATGGGAGTGTCTCAGGAGCACTGTAGTAGGTGTAACTCAATGAACCTAAGCTCCCTGAGGCAAGGGAGAAAGGACCAAGCTGAAAGGACAAAGTAATGATATCCTACAAATGGGGACTTGAAAACCTTGACTTTCTTATCTTTATGCAGAAATATCTCAAGAGACATGACAGACTGTTTCAAAGTGAAGACTGAAATATGAAATTGTATACAGTTACTGAAAAAGGTCTCCAAGCTTTTATCAAGCTTTATACTTTTATCAAGCAATATCTCTAGTATCACTTGTCATCTCGTTATACATTGATTTACTCCAGTGGGTGCCAGTAATGTCTCCATTCCTCCCTGTCACGTGCTAGTGTAGCCCAATGGTATCTGCTCGCTCCAGGAACATGAAAAGCCTCAAACTGTTTATTCAGGGTCTTGGTGAAGAATTCTGACCATCTTGTAGGTGGGTGGCCACAAGATCCTGTGGAATCCAGTTGGTAACAGCTCTAGTCCAGCAGTCCTCTCTAAATCGCTTTGTGTCCGGCCCATGTGATTTTCAATACCTTGGCAAACAAGACAGCGTCCCTGATCCTTGATCCTCAACGGAGGTCAGAACTCCAGATTCCTTCTCTCACTTCTCTCACTTGAGTAGAACGTGATACTCCAAGCATAGCTCATTCGATTCCTCTTTGGGATACCCGGATAGCATTCTCATCCTGTTTTCGTAGGGTCCAGGTCTCTGAGGCATACGTTAGTACAGGAAGAATGGTGGAGTCAAAAAGATGTGCTGGGAGCTGGAGGTTTGTTGTCCTCTTTACTTCCTCTTTGAGGCTCTTGAAGGCGTTCCAAGCTGCTCTATTCCTCCTGTATAGTTCAGTTGCCAGGTCATTTGTCATGTTGAGTTCTCATCCTAGGTACACATATCTGTTGCATTCAGAGCTGTTTGTTCTGTTGAGGGCAATGGAACATCAGGAGCTAGTCTGTTTCTCATGAACACTGTATTCATGAGATTCGGCTACAGTCCTACCTTTCCATACTCATGGTCAAAGTCGGCCAGTGTTTGTGCTGCTTATCTGATATTTGGTGTTATGAGAACGATGTCATTAGTGAAGCGGAGGTGGTGTAGTTGCTGACTGTCTATCTTCACTGCCATTTCTTCCCATTCCAGTCATTATCTGATGTTCTTGAGGGTGACACTGAAGAGTTTCAGTGAAATGGTGTCGATCTGCCAAACCCCTCTCTTTACGTCCATGAACACTTCTTGTAGAATGGTGAGATCCTGGTTGTGAATCCGTAATACAGCTCGTGGAGGATTTTAATGTACTAAGTTTGAACGCTTTGTTTTGCTAGGTTTCGATGAGCACTTCAGTCTCAACAGAATTTAATTTAAAGGCCTTCTTTAAATCAATGAACGTTAGACAGAGCAGCATCCTGAACTCTCTCAAACCTCAATAAGCTTGGCCACTGTGTGGATATGGTCTCAAGAAAATCAACAATATCCAAAACATTACCAGTTACTTCAAAATTTTTCTATAGAACTTTTGTAATCATTCAAGAACTAAGCAAGTTGTCTCTGTGAAGTAAAAAAATGAATTGCTATGGTTCAAGTTTATAGCAATTATTGTGCATTTAGTTTTAATTAAAAAACCTTCCTTAGCCAATTATAATATTGTATCTAAGCTCCAATCTTTGTCATTAGCCTCAATGTATCTTTTATTTACATTGAATTTCTTTAACCAGACGAAAACTTATAGAATTTTATAACTTTATCTAAGCTGTAACTTAAAGAATAATTTTAAATTTTTCTCATTAAGTAAAATATTTTAATTTTTAACATATTGCACATTATGAAAGTAAATTCAGAATGCTCTTATATAAGATCATTAAATGTTAGACTTTAATAATATATTTAAGCTCATTTCTTTGCAACTTAATTTTGTGGAGTTTTAATGAGGTACAATATGATCACAAATGGCCCAGGTCCTGCTTTCAGGAACTTTAACTGAGAATTTGTGGATTCAAAATAAATTTTTAAAGTGTAGAAACTTTCAATAAGCTAATGAAGGAATTATAAGAGATACTGCTGAAGTAGTAAAAGAAGTTAATATATCAAAAGTAGATGCTTCAAAAAGCAGGTTATAAAGGACAATAAAATGCTGAAGTGTGCTCAGTATATTAGAAGATTTTTGCTGAGATAAAATATCAGTTTTCTAATATTCATATTCTGGACAAATTTCCCTTCCAATTAGTTTGCTTAAAGAAATGTGTAGTGTTCTAGTGGAGGGAAAGCATTGTTATAAAAAATAAAATGAATCATCAGATTTCTAGTAATATATTGCTCAAGAATAAAACTGACTCATTTCCTCACAAAGACTGCAGACTAGGGTGGCCAACACTTTATGGGAAAAATGTCACCTAAGGTCATTTTTCGATTGAAGATTGTATTACTCGTGTACATATGTCAGTAAGAAATTATTGAATACTCTTGTTGTTTACTTCCTTCAACCTGTGGGTTCTATATTTTATACCCATCTTATGACTGATGAAAATAATACATAGATGTTATATGATTTTCTCAAAATTGTGAACCTGGTAAAGTTAAGGTTTGAATCCAGCAAACTGATAACAATTTTAATAGTTAAACTTTTAAACTTTTAACTATGATAAGTAATTCATTTGGTTTCAGGCAAATTATGACTGATTATTGATTAAAATGTAATCAATGATGTTTAATTCAAAGCAACAACATCATATCCACTGACCTTTAAGACAAAGATCTTTACTTATTACATGTATAATTTAAAAAGTTGAAGTAACTCTATGTTGTCAAAAATATCTTAACTTCTGTCAGTAATCTAGAATAGTGTTTCTCAAATTTTTCTTATAGTTATATGATCTGGAACCCTAGCTTAAAATGCATATGTGGTGCCATATGTTTAAAATTTCTCGTTCAGAAATTTGGGTTAAAGATCTATAATAGAAAATTAATGAGCCAACCAAGACTTTCTAAATCCACTTTGGAAAATTAATTTTATCAGGCACTTCCTGGCTTTCAGACTGCTTAGGTAGTACAAATATTGCCTTCAAAATATGTTAAATTCAACTCAGAATTCTTTCCATAATTTATGATCATTTTGTATCTTTTCTTCTTATTTTATAGTCTAAATCTTTAAGGAAATTACATCATTGGTGTATTCATAATTTCAATTGACTTTACACAGTAGGATCTTAATAGCTATGTTTTTAAGGAATAATTATTTTTTAGGAATAAACTGTAGAATATGTAGCATGGTTGAATGCATGACAATATCATTTTAGTGTGTGAAAATTGATTCATTTTCATATAACTAATTTAGTATATCTAGTGATCTCAGTAGATTATATATAGACAAAATTATAAAACAATCATTTCTGTTAGCTCTCTTCTATAATAAACTCTTCTATCATGTACTGGCTTAAGCTTCACTTCTATCTGTGTTGATATTAACCAATTTTACCCTTTCCTTTCATAGTCAATTCCTAGATTTTTATTCCACATCATTATAAATTCATTATCTGAACATACTCATGAACTAAATAAGCCCTAGCTTTTTAATCTGTGGGTATGAGGGTAGCAAATTAGAATGTTGGGAGCTTGAGAAATTTAACAATAAAAAAAGTTTATGGACAAACAACAAAAAAATTAATTCAAAATCAACCTCAATGGAACGAACATTTTCGAATACAGCAGCTATTTGTACCTGGGTCGAGAACTCAACATGAGGAACGACTTGGCGCCAGAACTGCGCAGGAGGAAGAGAACAGCGTGGACCGCCTTCAAGAGTGTTAAAGAAGTGGTTAAGAGGATGAAAAACCTCCGGCTCTGGGCACATCTTTTCAACTCCACCATTCTTTCTGCTCTAACATATGCCTCAGAGACCTGGGCCCTAGGAAAACAGGATGAGAATGTTATTCAAGTATCACAAAGAGGAATTGAAAGCCATGCTAGGAGTATCATGTTTCACTCAAGTGAGAGAAGGAATTCAGAGTTCTGACCTCTGTCAACGGTCAAGATTCAGCGACGCTGTCTCGTTTGCCAAGGCATCAAAAACCAGATGGGTCCGACACATAATGTAATTCAGAGAGGACTGTTCAACTAGAGCTGTTACCGACTGGATTCCAGGGGACGTCAAAAGACTCCGTGGCCGCCCACCAATGAGATGATCAGACTTCCTGTCAAAACCCTGAATGAATGATTTGAGGCTCTTCCTGTTCCTGGAGCGAGCAGATATCACTGGGCTACACTAGCATGTGGCAAGGACAAATGGAGACATTACTGGTGCCTGCTCAATCAAATTGAAGATCAACAGGATTACAAGTGATACAAGTGACAAGTTTATGGTAGTACTCATATAAATTGCATTTCTTGAACAAGTCCAAGTGGAAAAATTTTAAGAAGCCCTGAACTTTAACAATGGCACTGGATGAAAATAAATACACTTCTTTACAATGTTTTTGAAAAACTTAGTGAAGCAGGATGTGTTAATCACATATTTTTTTTATTCTTGGAATGGAGAAGCTTTTTTTTTAATTAAATCTCTGTGAGAACAATTACAAAGCTTTCAGGTTTAAGTCTCAGTCATACAATAATCAACCACTCATCCTTTCACCAGTGCACATGTTCCACCACCAAGAACCCCAGTATACCCCCCGCCCCCACCCTGCCTGTGTGGCAGATGATTTTCATTTTACCCTCTCTTTATTTTGTTTACATTAAATTTTGACAGAAAACCCACTATTATTATTTGGGATATTCCCACAAAAATCAGACCTGCCAAAAAGGCATCATTAAATCATTTGTTTTCTATTGCTATAATGAAGTGCATACGATGTCGCATGGCTGTGACAGTGGCTATGTGGTTTTGGAATTCTGGTATTTTAGTAATTAGTTCCAGGGGTATTTCTGCCAGCAGCCGCTGTGTTCTGAGATTGGTTTGTGTGCCTCTGGGATCATGGCTATTCAGGAATGGAGGAGGTGTTCGTAGGCAGCTGCTCAGGGTCCCATTTAGGCGGAGGCAGGGCCAGTTCCGCCTCCCACATCATGATTTTCTGCGCACCCCATCACTGCAAGCTCCTACCACTCTGTCCAATTGGATCTGAAAGGTGGTGGTCGCCATGCTGCCGCAAGGGGGAAAAAGCCGAGGGGACAAAAACCCTTCCTCTCCTGGGGGTACATGTAGCTATAGCTTAGTTCACAGTCCGGGACCATTTCTGAAAGCAGCTGCTGTGTTCCAAGATTGGTTTGTGTGTCTCTGGGATCATGGCCGTTTAGGGGCAAAGGAGCCACTCCTAAACTTTTTTTGTCTATCAGGAAAAGTCGCACAGCCGTGTAAGTGGGTATAAGTGGCATGCTGTTTGGAGAAACAGTCCTGGTCCCCACATAGCGGAGCCATGTTAGTAGAAGCTCAGCGTTGCCAGGATTCCACTTGGAGAAAGCACGAGAAGCATTTTTGAATAATTGTTTTCAAAATTTTTAATGATTCTTTTCTGCTCTAGAATAGAATTTTACTGATGTTCCACTTTGTACATTTCAGCAAGTGTTTAATGGCCTTTTGTTATGATAAATAAAAGGAAATTTTAGTACTTAGATTGTCTATTTCCTTTTGTAGTATTCTGCTACACAGTGTCCACCCGTTATATTCTTAAAATTGTCATTTAAGTTAGATAGAACTCTTTTCTTCTTCTCTTTCTTTCTAGAACACAAAGCTTCAGAAATGGAATAACCTCCAAAAGTTAAACAATTGCTGGATGACTCAGTTAGGTCTGGAACACATTTAATAAAATTAAGATGAAATTCATTCCAAACTATCTTTAAAAGAACTCATTCCATTAAATCAACAAATCTAAACTGCGACAATCTCTGTGATGGTTTCTGAACTAGGAACTGGAAATTAAAACATGAATAAAAATTTTTACTTTCCTCAAAAAACTCACAGATTATTAAAAAATACACTTGTAAGCAGGTACATTAAAATCAGTATCAATGTAAGTGATAATATAGTGATGAACTGAGTTCAGAATTCAGAGGAAGGAGCAAAACCTGAGTAAAGACCAAAAAATCATTCTTATAACCCATTTATTTGATTTGTAACAAGAAAGATAATTTAGATATAGTGCCAACTGGATATTCAGTAAGCTATGAAGGAACAGAATTTTCTGTTCCAGGAATAAGGAACAGAGTAACAGAGGTATAGTTTCATATAAACTTCAAACTTCTTACAAGCAAGTGCACTGAGTCAGGACCAGATAGGATAAGAGAATGTTAGAACAGGTAAATGTCATTTTAACGAATATGAATTTTTTCTTTACTTAAAGAGTTTCACTCATAAAGATTTTAGAAAATTCACAAGAAAGAGGACTATTATGGAGATTTGTATTTTAGCAGTTAATTTAAACCTGTTTCAGCAGAATTAAATCCAAAATTTAGCCACAATTAAAACAAATGTATATTGTCAGAATTCTTACTCTTCACCCCAACACTCATACAAATAAATACTCTATTAAGATATATATGGGACAACATTTCATTTTCTTGCACTTAAAATGTGTTTTGTGTCTCTTATAAATTGGTATCATGGAAGTTTCTGAGTTGGTTCAATAACTTATCACCAGTTAGAGGAGGAGGAGGAGGAGGAGGAGGAGGAGGAGGAGGAGGAGGAGGAGAAGGAGGAGGAGGAGGAGAAGGAGGAGGAGGAGGAGGAGGAGGAGGAGGAGAAGGAGAAGGAGAAGGAGAAGGAGAAGGAGAAGAAGAAGAAGAAGAAGAAGAAGAAGAAGAAGAAGAAGAAGAAGAAGAAGAAGAAGAAGAAGAAGAAGAAGAAGAAGAAGAAGAAGAAGAAGAAGAAGAAGAAGAAGAAGAAGAAGAAGAAGAAGAAGAAGAAGAAGAAGAAGAAGAAGAAGAAGAAGAAGAAGAAGAAGAAGAAGAAGAAGAAGAAGAAGAAGAAGAAGAAGAAGAAGAAGAAGAAGAAGAAGAAGAAGAAGAAGAAGAAGAAGAAGAAGAAGAAGAAGAAGAAGAAGAAGAAGAAGAAGAAGAAGAAGAAGAAGAAGAAGAAGAAGAAGAAAAGAGTGAAGCTATGTATGATTCTGAATGACTGTTAATAATGCCTGAACTGAATTATTCAGACACTGGGAAACCAAAAGAACAACTGCGCAGAAGACTGTGAGAACTAGATTTTAGTTTTTAAAACACTGTTTCCAGATACACTATCACCATACTGATTAGTTGGATTACAGTATTTATTAGAATTGGAGAGTCCAAGAGAGAAGATTGTTAGGAAAGCATAAGAGATAAGGGATCTTAGATGTTGCTATAATATTTTAGTAGCGAATATCTGAATCTATAGAAACTTTGAGGTAGGGACAACTTTACTTAA
Source organism: Sorex araneus (assembly GCF_027595985.1). Taxonomy (NCBI): domain Eukaryota; kingdom Metazoa; phylum Chordata; class Mammalia; order Eulipotyphla; family Soricidae; genus Sorex; species Sorex araneus. The sequence goes on from NC_073312.1 coordinate 17,793,023, forward strand.
TGATTGACTTATTCTGATAACACATCAAGTTTAGGGTATGGAGGAAAACCATGGAGGTTTCTCATTATGGAGACTGGTTTGCCTATGATGCATGATTAAAAGTACAGCAGAGAGAAGAGTACATTGATGGAGATATGAATCTGGGTGTGATGGTTTTTGTAAATAGACAGATTTGGTTTGAATAACCTCTAAAACAGAAAATAAATGTTTCTAGCACATAGAGTTAGCTACAAATTCAACTTCTATCAGAGGATTTTGTTTGAAAAAAATTACTCTTGGGAATGACCCCTACAGGTCATATTGTCATATGATCCAAAATAAAAAGAATGGTTGGTTTTGATGTTTATAGAACTCTTGTCCATGTTTCTTTTTTTCTTTGTTTTTGTTCTATGTTTAGTGAAAAATAAAGTTTGGCTAAGAGATCCACTTTTTTTAAAAAAATAAATAATTTATGATTGATTTAATGTAGAATACACAAACTTGCTGCAAAAAAAAAGGTAATTTAACAAGACTTCAATTAAGCAAAGGGTACATAGGTCAGGTTGGGGGGATGGCATGGATTCCCTGTGCCCTGCAGAAAAAGGTCAAAACTAGCAGGAGCTGACAAACTACAGCCCATCAGCTTGACTCATTTTGGCATTTAGAGAGGGATGAACTATTCCAAAGAAGTTTATGTAGATCGTATGTGAAACACAAAACCTAAGTTATTTGCTACCTGACTATTTATAGGACATTTTTGCTGACTCTTCATCTAAAATTTTATTTAAATAAATGAATGAATCAATGAATAGATGGAGAACTGAGATTTTTTTTGTTTTGGTTTTCCTTTTTACTGTCTTCCTAATGTTCATCATCATCATCATCATCATCATCATCATCATCATCATCATCATCATCCCATTGATCGTCGAATTTCTCAAGTGGTCTCAGTAACATCTCCATTCGTCCTAGCCCTAAGATTTTAGAAACCTCTCTTTCCTCGTCCTTCCCAACGATGCCACATTGGAGGCTATTTCAGGATCAGGGGAATGAGACCCAGCATTGTTACTGGTTTTGGCATATGAATACACCATGGGGAGTTTGAGAGGCTCTCCCATGTGGGCAGGAAACTCTTGGTAGCTAGCCAGGTTCTCTCAGAGGGAGAACTAGGCTATAAGGTGTGCTTCCGGTAGCTTGGTTTTAAGTCGGTGGGTGTGGGTCATTGGTGGGATTACACGGTGCCAGGTGCAGTCCTTGGGTGTGACCACATAGCTACTGGAGAATGGAAAATCTGGGCAGAAGAGGCCCAGTCCCGATCCAAGTAGGCTTGGAAGTCTCAGCCCCAGGTCCCACACACCTGGGTTCCTCTGCCGGTACTTTCATGCGTGAAGCTCGTCCGAATGTGTGGAGAGGGGCCTTGAGCATGGCTGTGGGTAGGCTCTGGAGGTTTTCGGCCTCGGGAGCACTGTGGGGAGGCAAGCTGGAGCCCACCCCCTCCAAGGGGCCCAGGGGAAGACAGCCAGGCATCTGCGCAGGCAAGAGACTCTCTTCAAGTTAGTGCATGGTATTGCTTTAGTTTGGCTATTCTCAGAGAATCCTCTGATTTAAAAACTTCCCTTTACACACACACACACACACACACACACACAGATACACACACATATGTGGGGAGGGCACAGCCAGCTTTTCTCAGAGCTTACTCCTGGCTCTGTGCTCGGGGATCACCCTGGTTGTGCTCCAGGAACCATATGAGGTGCTGGAGATCAAACCCATGTCAGTCTCATGCAAGGCAAATGCCCTATCCTGCTGCATTATCCCACAAGGCCCCATTTCCCTTTATATTTTTGCATCTAAATTCCTTTTTTTCAGAGTAGCATAACATTAATTTCCTAAGGCTTTTAATCTCTGTCCTGTCTGCTGCCTCCTGGTGAGGTAGAGACCGAAGTTATATGTCTGACTGCTCCACTCTCTTTTTAGTAACTGCTAAAAATATTCCCTTTAAATGCTCTATTCTATGCAAATTCATCTAAGTCTTAAAACATAATTTTATTTTATGATAATTATTTTGTATCTGAAACAGAATTTCCAAAGCATTCCCCATTTAAAAAATTTTTCTTTTAAACTCTGGAATATTCTAGTCTTTCCTTTTTAAAACTAGGAGAACAGTTATGAACTTGGTGGCTCTTGAGGTGGTATGAATCTCCAGATCATACTATCCTGATGGGAGAATGTGTTATGGGCAAATGAAGCCTATAAAATCAGGAACTCATAGATATGAGTTTGAAACCTGGTTTAAGCTGCAAAGTTCCTAAATTTTTTAATCTATTAATTGCAAGTGATTGTATGAATCTTAATTGTTGGTATGAGGATAAATGAATACTTATGAAATCTGACTACCAGAAAAATTATTAATGAGAAGTAATATGTTGATGGTAGTTAGAATCAAGTTGAAAAATGACTAAATGTTTTACTGATTAGACTCTATTCTAGTAAACTTAGAATTATGGAGTCTCCAGGCTTTTAGAATTTTTCTTGTCAAATTTTAACATTTCTACTGTAGTTTTATATTTAATTTATTTTTATTTAAAATTTGGGGGCAAGGTGATATAAAACAGGCAGTGTGCTTGCCTTACCCATTTTCAATCCTGCAGCTGACCCGTTTTCAATCCTGCCACCCATTTGGGCCTCTGAACATCACTAAAGTAAGCCCTTAAAGCAGAGCCAGGAGTGGAGTATTCTCTGAGAATTGCTGGGTATAGCTACAAAACACAAACAAAAAATTAAAATTTTTTGGTTGTGGTTTTTTAATTAATGTTTACCATTTTTAGATTAGGTACCTGTTTAGCTTCTAATCTGTTGGTTCATGTATCATGTAATTCAGATGTTTCTTGAGACTATTACCTGCCAGTGTGACTACGGGTAATGTGGTTCATTTCCATAATGAAAAGTGCATGATCACAGGTTGTGATTATTTGAAACATTGTTCCTGTAGCTTTATTAGGGGCAGGAAATTTCCTAGTACCTAAATATATCTGTGATCATTCCCTGTAATACAGCTAAAAGGACATACAAATGTCCTTGCTTCAGTGTATAAAACAAATGCCCATAGACTGGAAATCAATTTTCTGTTATGGTGTATGATTGTTCTAATTTCAAAATTTTGAGACATAGTCAATGATGTGGGAAGAGTGTCTGGATTTAGCAAGATGGTTTTTGATTCTAAATTTATCACACCTATGTTTTCGGGAAAAATAGAAAAATACTCTCTAGAGACTCAAGCACCTCAAGGATACTTAAGTGCTAGACTGATAATCTTCTATAGTTCTTAGTTTCCTATCTTCAAATTATATAAGCACAAGTTTTTAAATAATACAGATTTCACAATGTAAAATGTTCGCAAAAGCCCTCTTCACTAAGAATTTAACTTAATTTTTATTATAACCTCTCCATTTACCAAGTGTGTAGAATTTCAAGGTCTATATTAACTTCAAATTTTTAATCTTAAAGTGATAATGCTAATTCTTCCCTTGACATGCTCATTAGTAAAAGATCATTCTACATCAGTCAGTTCATTCAAAATATAGATTTTGTGAAAGAATATATATTATCACACATTTATTTTGCTACAGTAAAGAGAATCACATATGCTAATATATGACTAAGTATAAAATAGACCCCTATTAAAAAGTTTAAGCAAATGCAGCAATACACAATCTAGAAATAAGAGGAAAAGATTCTAGGTAGTTTATGCAAAATTAATTTACTAAGTGCTTCTAATTTACCAAGTAATTAGGAATACAAATACATGAGCAGATGAGGCCATTCCTAAACTTGCAGTAATTTCCAGGTCATTTGATTATTTGTGTGTTGGCTAATAAACACCTCAAGGCACTGATTTTAGGGATACTTTGTTTTACATAAATACACACACACATAGAGGATACAACTGATATTTGTTATAGCCAAAAATTAGATTGGTGTGTTGGGGCTGGAGTGATAGCACAGTGGATAGGGTGTTTGCCTTGCACTTGGCCAACCCGGGTTGGATTCCCAGCATCCCATATGGTCCCCTGAACACTGCCAGGGTTAATTCCTGAGTACAGAGCCAAGAGTGACCCCTGTGCATCGCCGGGTGTGGCCCAAAAAGAAAAAAAAAGTTAGATTGATGTGGAATTTTCATCATGTCTTCATGGTTATTTTCGCTGATTTGATTTTCCCCTTTCTTTTTCTTTTCTCAAATTTCACAATTCTGACTCCATGCTGAGGGAGACAGGACACTTCTTAGTATTCATAAAATTTTAGAATAGGGATGGGGATTGAATGCTCAGGATTTTTTTGGTACAGTATGTGTGTGTGTGTGTGTGTGTGTGTGATAGTTTAGAATTTTCACAGCCAGCTTAATAGAATGCTCACCTGTACATTCCTCTTTCCTATATAATGTATAGGTTTTAGAAAATTGCCAATGATGAAGATATGGACTTGCAAATTTAATATGAAATCATTGTGGATATGTCTTATTTTCTCTGCTTTATGTTGAACATGAATTCATATAATCTGTTGGAGAAATGGCCATAGTAACAAGAACCTGGTGAAACACATCAAGAAACATGCAGCTCCCTTTGCTTGGTCTTCATTCAGATATTTATGAACCTGTCCTATCTGCTAAATAAGAAGTTTATGATACCAAAGAGAGAAGGAGGATAATGTAGGGAGGAGAAAATTTTACAAATCCCTATTAAGTTAAAGAGAAATAAACATTTTGCTCTAGCATTCACTTGCTTGTCTTACCACCATCCTGAATATTTCTAATTTCCTTTAATGTGTTTTCTATCCAGAGAAATGTCTCTACACATTCACACACACACACACACACACAAACACACACACACACACTCGTGTGCGCGTGCGGACACACATGCATGCACAACATATAATGACAATAACAGCACTCTTTCTAAATTGTGCTTCCGTAGTTACAATGGGTTCCAAAATGTAGTAACATAGATTCTGAATATTTAGAAAATAGCTCTTTCCTTATGAAATGGGCTGAATGAGTGATAGGATGGGATAAAAAGTCACTTTGCAAAAAGAAAAATTATTTCCATGCTAAATTAAAGAACTAAACCTTCTCTATTCTAAATTAAAGAGGTCTAAAATGTACCAAGCTTATCAAAAAGTTCATGAACAATGAAGAGGTACAGTTTATAATTCATTATGAATCATACTAATTTCTTAACATGAGTAGTTTTCCTACCTCATCACTGTTGGTATAATTCTTGTGGAACAATAACAAGTTTGAAAAAAATATGTAAAAATATAGTGCTGAGATTTATTCACTGAACATCTTGAAAATTAATTGGCATCACTTTCTCTGTGGCCTCTGCATCCTAACATATAACTATATTTCACTTTGTTGATTACTTCAATTTATATTTAACCTGGTGGCAGGTTTTCAGGTGTTCGGTCTGACCTTGTCTGGATCGGGTGCTGTACACTTCTTAGCCAATGAAATAGTATATCAGATTTTGGAAGGAAGAATGCTGGGAATGACATATCCATCCCTCAGAATTCGGTATGTGGGCAAGTGGACATGGTTATCAAAGAGATTCGAGTAGAAGTTGTGGATAACATTTTCCATTGCCCTTCTGGAAGATGTGATAGATCCATCAGGACATCGAAGGGCAATCATCTTGGTCTTACAGTTGGCGAAGGACGGGAGGGTGTTGCGAATATTTTTTCTGGCTTCTACCACATTGGCCAACACTACTAATTTTCTCTTTTTGAGGTCTTCTTTTATTGCTTCTCTGCACAGCTTTGTGAGTTTGGACCTTAGCTTGTGATCGCCTGAGGCTCGTGCCAGACCACGTTGGCAAATAAGCTCAAGAGTTTCTGAAGACAGGCGAATTTTTGTGGCTTTCTCTCTCTCTCTCTCTCTCTCTCTCTCTGCATTCCTCACACAATCATGGAATCATGGAAGTGCTGAGCCAGTCGATGGTATTCCTCTTTGATGTTGTCAACAACGACATTTTTCCATATTGCTGCAGTAGTGCCAAAGAGCTCCCAGTTGGTGGTAGCCTAGGAGTTCTCTGCTTAAACTTCGAGGCCCTTTCTCTTTGCTCCATGAAGTAGAATTTCACACAAAGAAGACTGTGGTCTAATCCCATTTGGAATTTTGAGACAACAGCAACATCCATCAAGCAAAACCGTCGATTGAATATGATGTGGTCAGTTTTGTTGTGGGACTGTCCACTGGGAGATTCCCATGTCCAATGTTTAGATTCAGCCTTTTGGAACTGCGAATACTCATCAATACACTGTCTCAGTTCTTCACACGCTACCTATCTGAATGCAAGTTTCCGTCCCGAAGGAAAACCAGCAGGATTGTTCTATTGTACAAGAAGGGAGACATCCATACATTGGCAACTATTGCCTGATCTGACTGTTTTCCACTGTGTACAAGTTATTCACTCAAGTCATCCTGAATAGGATTGGCAGAACACTAGGCGAAGGACAACCATGTGAGCAAGCCAGGTTCCGAACAGGATCAGCATGATCAATCATATTCATATGGTGACCAAGTTCATTGAGGTTTCGCAAGAGTTCAAGATGCCACTCTGTCTAACGTTCATTGATTTAAAGAAGGCCGTTGATTCTGTTGAGACTGAAGCAGTCATCGAAGCCCTAGCCAAACAGAGTGTTCAAACTCAACACATCAGGATCCTCCATGAGCTGTATTACAGATTCACCACCAGGATCTCACCATTCTACAAAGAAGTGATCATTTATGTAAAGAGAGTGGTTCAGGGAGACATCATTTCACCAAAACTCTTCAGTGCCACCCTCAAGAATATCATATGACAACTGGAATGGGAAGGAATGTGAGTGAAGATAGATGGTCAGCAACTACACCACCTCCGCTTCGCTGATGACATCATTCTCATAACACCAAATATCAGGCAAGCGGTACAAATGCTGGCCAACTTCGACCTTGAGTGTGGAAAGGTCAGACTGCAGCTGAATCTTACGAATACAATGTTCATGAGAAACAAACTAGTTCCTGATGTTCCATTTGCCCTCAATGGAATGAACAGCTCCGAATGCAGCAGTTGTGTGTTCCTAGGTTGAGAACTCAACATGACAAATGACCTGGCACCTGAGCTGCACAGTTGGAATAGAGCAGCGTGGAATGCATTCTAGAGCCTTGAAGAAGTAGTTAAGAGGACGACAAACCTCCAGCTCTGGGCTCATCTTTTCAACTGCACTAACATACACCTCAGAGACCTGGGCCCTACAAAAACAGGATGGGAATGCTATTAGGGTATCCCAAAGAGAAATTGAAAAAACTATGCTTGGAGTATAGCATTTCACTCAAGTGAGGTCAGGAACCCGGAGTTCTGACCTCTGTTGGTGATCAAGAATTAGGTATGATGTCTTGTTTGCCAAGGCGTCTAAAATCATATGGGCTGAACACATAATGCGATTTAGAGATGACCACTGGACTAAAGTTATTACTGACTGGATTCCACAGGACATCAAAAGACCACGTGGCCGCCCACCTGTGAGATGGCCAGACTTCTTCATCAAGACCCTTAATGAATGGTTTGAGGCTCTTCATGTTCCTGGAGCAAGCAGATGCCATTGTGCTACACTAGCAAATGACAGAGATGAATGGAGACGTTATTGGTGCCCGCTCAAACAAATCGACAAACAACAGGATGACAGTGATACAAATGATATTTAAACTAAATTCAGAAAAATGCTAGCCACAAATATAAAATTGGTGGACAAGTGGTTTGATATAATTGAATAGCGATCAGGAAATGTCGCTGACAAACTTGGAGAGAAAAAATAGCAAATCAAATTATGCAAGTGAAAATATTGGCTGTGGTTAGAAATAAGAAACTTGCATAATGAACTTGTGAGACTTGGAAAGATGATTTCCACTTTGAATGCTAAAACTTTTGGTTGTCTTAATCTTGTTTCTGTGAAAAGTTGTGAGGAGAAAGAAAGGAATTAAAAACGGAACTGTTCACTTTTCAAGCAACATTTACAGGCTATGAAAATGGGTTACGGTTTGTCTCATTGTACATTGTTTCTCATCTTGAGTCTTTCTAGAAGGAAGAAATCCTTTTTGGAAGATATGTGCAGAAAGTAGATAAAGGACCAAATGTGATAACCTCTAAGTATCTGTATTGCAAACCATAATGCCCAAAAGTCGAGAGAGAGTATAGGAGAAACTGTCTGCCATAGAGGCAGAGGGAAGGGTGGGTTAAGTGTGGGGATACCGGGCATTGGTGATGGAAAATGCACGGGTGGCCAGATGGGTGTTCGATCATTGTATCGCTGAAATTCAAACATGAAAGCTTTGTAACTGTATCTCATGGTAATTCAATTAAAAAGATTAAGGAAAAAAAAAGAAAGAATTTTTTTCCTGTGTGAGGAGGGTGTTTCTCTCATGATACACAGTAGTACGGAAGGTCTCTAAAGTAAGTAGGTTGGTGATCTTGATAGAACCTGGGTTGGCTACATGCAAATGTGTCTTAACCCCTGAAGTATTTCTGACCGTGAGAAGTGAAAGTTTGTTTGGTTTTGTTTTAAGTGAAATGAGGCTTGCAGTGAAATGCCATTCAAAAGTATGGCTGTCAGACCCTCGTTCAAACCATTGAAAGATTTATGTTGGCCCACTCCTAGAACCTCTCAGGTAGCTTATAGACTTCTAAATTTCTGATGTTCTTATTCCACAGTAACAAGGAACAGCCAACTTTACTTCAAGCTATTCAACCATTTTCTAAATTTTTATTAACACATTTCTTTTTGCATAACTAATCTCATCTTGGTTTCTGCTTTTTAGAGAGTATTATTTTAGTTAAATACAGAGAGATGCACTATTTGCCAACAGCTGCAATGAGATCCGATCCTTTCAAGGTGATTCAGACGACTCTAGCTAGTGTTTTGTCTTTGATTCAAGGCTGAATCAATCACCATGGCAAGGGGTATTTGCCATCCTCACTAACCAATTCAGAATATTACAATGCCTTTATTCAGAGGGAATTGCCCTCTCCCCACTTCTGTATTACATTAAGAAAAGTAATGACAAGGTAGTTCAGTCAAGGGAAATGAGAGGATATAATGTGAAGAGAAAGTGAATGACCTGCAAGCAAATTAATCTAATACCACTTCCTTCTCAACTTCCTGTTCAGCCTCAGTCAGATGGGCAGTTGTGAGATGTATTATTCCCTTTCCAGACTGTCAACCACTCCTGTCCCCTCCCCCGCCCCAACAACACACACAGTCCTTCCGCTTGGTTTCTCACTTCATTCCCCACTTCCCTTTACTGGGCAAACACACTTCTCTTTACAAACTCTCCATTAGATTTGATGTTTGTCTCCGTGCTCTGGTGTGTTTGAAGGGCTTCTCTAAGGTCTGCTGACATTTCCTGATTGCTTACTACACGCGATTTCGGCTTTCCTCCTGGGCCATTATTCTTGAAAAGGCATCCACTTCATCAATATCCTTTAACAGTGTTTGGATTTGTCTGTGTGCATTCAAGCAAGATTAGAGACCTACCAAGGTGAGCAGAATCTCGCTGATGTGTTTTATCAAGTGCCAGGGAAAATGTATCAGGGAAAATTCATGGCAAACAGAAGAGCAGGCTAAGACAAGGGGACGGCTCCTTTCATCGTGGGGTTAATAGGACAAAATGGTTAGGATTAATGGAGGAGATATGCAGGTCAGAAGGATGGGACGAGTTGTTAACTAGATGTAGGTTAGATTCATATTTTATCTTTCTTGCAGGCATAAAGTCTTAAATATTCTTATCTGAGGCCAAAATAATATTGTTATGATTCTAGCTGTGTCAAAATAAAAATCACAGATATCAGCATCAAACCCATAGCTTGCCAGCTACTCATTAAAATAACATTCTGTTCTTACCCTTGACTAGTCCGTACATTTCTCCCAAGACACATTTTTGTAAATTTACCTCGCAGATATTATAATAGGTGTATTATCTTATGGCCCACATACAGCAGTGCGGTTGGATACATAAACTCAGATATCTAGTACCTATAGTCGTGGCTGAGATCCTCAATCATCATCTTGTCACTTTTGACACTAGACTACACTGAGAATTATAGAGGAACACATATAAAAATACTTTGCAAAGGGGCCACCTTTCTTCCTATTTAGACTTTTACCATGTCTGTTTAATTTTCTTGGATTATCCTTACCTGAATTATCAATGGTAATCACTGTCACTGTCATTCTGTTGCTCATCGATTTGTTCGAGCGGGCACCAGTAACGTCTCTCATTGAGAGATTTATTGTTACTGTCTTTGGCATGTCCAATACGCCACAGGTAGCTTGCCAGGGTCTGCCATGCGGGCTCGATACTCTCAGTAGCTTGCCGGGCTCTCCAAGAGGGGCAGAAGAATCGAACTCGGGTTGGCCGAGTGAAAAGCAAAAGCCCAACCGCTGTGCTATCACTCCAGCCCACCAATGACGATGACAATCAAAAAATTAAAATATTCTAAAATTACCATATGTTTTCTAGGGCCAAAAGCTCAGTGGTTAATGACATAGGCTTTGCTGTGCCCAGTGTTTGAACCAGCCACAACCTGCCTCTCTGTCCTCCAAGAACTGGTAGGTGTGACTCTGTGTTGGATACCTTAGCGCTTGAGCAGTTCTGCATTACTGGGCCATGGAATTGAATCCAGTTGGGAGACTATCACCAGGAGTGGTTCCTGAGCTTCATAACAGCAGAAATTTGACTTGCGAATGCAATTTTTAATGTGCTTATGATATATTGATATTGTCATTAATGCAAACATCCCATGAAATATTCATCATGTTCTATAAATATCCCAGATAAAACATATGATCTGCAGGACAATGGCAAACTGCACCTCTGAGAAATTCTCGTTCCTTAGTGCAGACAGAAAGCAGACCAGAATTTTTAGTCCCTATTCACTTAGAGGGTTATTTTTCATCCCATTTCTATAAGTATGATTGTGCTTGTAACTGTGTATTGCTTACTCTGCTAGTTCATTTCTGAAGGGATTTGCCACAGTATTCTGGGGATACAGTGGTTTGTTTTCATAGTTTTTAGTATATAAACTAAAAGGATCCTGGATTATAAATTTAAAGCCATAGTGGCTATTACCTGACTATTGCCTTCAGCTCCTGCAAAAATTCAATGTTTGTTTTTTTTTCCTTTAATTCTTTTTTTTTTTATAATTTATTTATTTTTAATTAGAGAATCACCGTGAGGGTACAGTTACAGATTTATACACTTTTGTGCTTATACTTCCCTCATACAAAGTTCGGGAACCCATCCCTTCACCAGTGCCCATTCTCCACCACCCGTAAACCCGGCGTCCCTCCCACCCTCCCCACTCCCATCTCCCCCCCACCCCACCCTGCCACTGTGGCAGGGCATTCCCTTCTGTTCTCTCTCTCTAATTAGCTGTTGTGGTTTGCAATAAAGGTGTTGAGTGGCCGCTGTGCTCAGTCTCTAGCCCTCATTCAGCCCGCAACTCCTTTCCCCCACATGGCCTTCAACTACAATGTAGTTGGTGATCGCTTCTCTGAGTTGCCCTTTCCCCGGAACGTGAGGCCAGCCGAGAAGCCATGGGGTCAACCTCCTGGTACTTATTTCTACGGTTCTTGGGTATTAGTCTCCCACTCTGATATTCTATATACCATAGATGAGTGCAGTCTTTCTATGTCTGTCTCTCTCTTTCTGACTCATTTCACTCAGCATGAAACTTTTCATGCCCATCCACTTAACTACAAAATTCTTGACTTCCTTTTTTCTAACAGCTGCATAGTATTCCATTGTATAGATGTACCAAAGTTTCCTCAACCAGTCATCCGTTTTGGGGCATTCGGGTTTTTTCCAGATTCTGGCTATTGTAAACAGTGCTGCGATGAACATACATGTGCAGATGTTGTTTCTATTGTACTTTTTTGCCTCTCTGGGATATATTCCCAGCAGTGGTATTGCTGGGTCAAATGGGAGCTCAACCTCTAGTTTTCTGAGAGTCGTCCATACTGTTTTCCAAAAGGGCTGAACTAGCCGGCATTCCCACCAGCAGTGTAGAAGGGTCCCTTTCTCCCCACATCCTCTCCAACAGCGGTTGCTTTTGTTCTTTTGGATGTGTGCCAGTCTCTGTGGTGTGAGGTGGTATCTCATGGTTGTTTTGATCTGCATCTCTCTGATGATTAGTGATGCAGAGCATTTTTTCATGTGCCTTTTGGCCATTCGTATTTCTTCCTTGGTAAAGTTTCTGTTCATTTCTTCGCCCCATTTTTTGATGGGGTTGGATGTTTTCTTCTTGTAGAGTTCAACCAGTGCTTTATATACCATTGATATCAACCCCTTATCTGATGGGTATTGTGTAAATATCCTTTCCCATTCTGTGGATAGTCTTTGGATTCTGGTCACTGTATCTCTTGCGGTGCAAAAGCTTTTTAGTTTAATGTAGTCCCATTTGTTTATCTCTGTTTTTACTAGATTGCTTAGTTCCGTGTCACGTTTGAAGATACCTTTATCTTCAATATCGTGGAGGGTTTCGCCGACCTTGTCTTCAATGTACCTTATGGTTTGTGGTCTAATGTTGAGGTCTTTAATCCATTTTGATCTGACTTTTGTGCATGGTGTCAGGTCAAGGTCTAAACCCATTTTTTTGCATGTGGTTGTCCAGTTGTGCCAGCACCATTTGTTAAAGAGGCTTTCCTTGCTCCACTTCACATCTCTTGCTCCCTTATCAAAGATTAGATGATCATACATTTGGGGTTGTGTGTAGGGATATTCCACCCTGTTCCATTGGTCTACGGCTCTGCCTTTGTTCCAGTACCATGCTGTTTTAATTGTTACTGCTTTGTAGTAAAGATTGAGGTTGGGGAGGGTGATGCCTCCCATCATCTTTTTCCCAAGAATTGTTTTAGCTATCTTTGGACGTTTGTTATTCCATATGAATTTTAGGATTGCTTGATCCATTTCTTTGAAGAATGTCATGGGTATACTTATAGGGATCGCATTGAATCTGTATAATGCTTTAGGGAGTATTGCCATTTTGACAACATTGATTCTCCCTATCCACGAGCAGGGTATATGTTTCCATTTCCTCATGTCCTCTTTGATTTCATGGAGTAGCGTTTTGTAGTTTTCTTTGTAAAGGTCTTTTACTTCCTTGGTTAAGCTGATTCCAAGGTACTTGATTTTCTGGGGCACGATTGTGAATGGGATTGCTTTTTTCATGTCCCTTTCCTCTGCCTCATTGTTTGCATATATGAAGGCCATGGATTTTTGGGTATTGATTTTGTAGCCTGCAACTTTACTGTATAAATCTATTGTTTCTAAGAGTTTCTTAGTAGAGGTTTTAGGCTTCTCTAGATATAGTATCATGTCGTCTGCAAATAGTGAGAGTTTGATTTCTTCCCTTCCTATCTGGATGCCCTTAATCTCTTTTTCTTGTCTAATAGCTATCGCAAGTACTTCCAGTACTATATTGAAGAGGAGTGGTGAGAGTGGGCATCCTTGTCTTGTGCCCGATCTCAGAGGAAAGGCCCTTAGTTTTTCCCCGTTGAGGATTATGCTTGCCGTAGGCTTGTGATAGATGGCTTCGACTATCTTGAGGAAAGTTCCTCCAAACCCCATTTTGGCGAGGGTTTTCATCATGAAAGGATGTTGGATCTTGTCAAATGCTTTCTCTGCATCTATTGATATGATCTTATGGTTTTTGTCTTTACTTTTGTTGATATGCTGGATTATGTTGATTGATTTCCGAATGTTAAACCATCCTTGCATCCCTGGGATGAATCCCACTTGGTCGTGATGTATGATCTTTTTGATGAGTTGTTGGATCCTATTTGCTAGTATTTTGTTGAGGATCTTCGCATCGGTGTTCATCAGGGAAATTGTTCTGTAATTTTCTTTCTTAGTGGTGTCTTTGTTTGCTTTTGGTATTAGGGAGATATGTGCTTCATAGAAACTGTTTGGGAGAGTTCCTGTTTTTTCAATTTCCTGGAAAAGTTTGAGGAAAACAGGCAATAGGTCTTCTTTAAATGTTTGGAAGAATTCGCCAGTGAAACCATCTGGGCCTGGGCTTTTGTTTTTGGGGAGGTTTTTGATTACCGTTTCAATTTCCTTAACATTGATGGGTCTATTCAGGTATTCCAGGTCTTCTTTCTTCAGTGTTGGGAGATTGTAGGAATCAAGGAATCCATCCATTTCTTTTAGGTTCTCCTTTCTTATGGCGTAAAGACCTTCAAAGTAGTCTCTAATGATCTTTTGAATCTCACTGGTTTCTGTTATGATGCCCCCCTTTTCATTTCTGATTCGATTTATTAGAGTTTTCTCTCTTTCTTTCTTTGTGAGTCTTGCTAGCGGTTTATCAATCTTATTTATTTTCTCAAAGAACCAACTCTTTGTTTCATTGATCTTTCGGATTGTTTTTTTGGTTTCGATGTCATTAATTTCTGCTCTAATTTTTATTATTTCTTTCCTTCGGTCTGGTTTGGAGTCCTTTTTCTGGTCCTTTTCTAAGGTCTTGAGTCGTGAAGTCAAGCTATCTATGTGGGTCCTTTCTTCCTTCCTGAGGAATGCTTGGAGAGCTATAAATTTTCCCCTTAACACGGCTTTAGCTGCGTCCCATAGGTTTTGGTAGCTCGTGTCTTCATTCTCGTTAGTTTCTAAGTATCTTTTGATTTCTTCCTGGATTTCCTTCCTGACCCACTCATTGGCCAACATTGAATTGTTTAGTTTCCAGGTGTTTGATTTGATTTTCCGTGTTTGTGAGTGGTTAGCTTCTATCTTCAGCGCATCGTGGTCTGAAAAAATGGTTGATACAATTTCTATTTTTCCGATTCTATTGAGGTATGTTCTGGGGCCCAGTACATGGTCTATTTTAGAAAATGTTCCGTGTGCACTGGAAAAGAATGTGTATTCTTTCTTTTTGGGGTGTAAGGCCCTGTATAGGTCTATTAGGCCTCTCTCTTCTATTTCTTCTTTCAGAGTCAGTGTTTCCTTGTTGAGTTTTGTTCTTGTGGATCTATCTAGAGGCGATAAGGCCGTATTGAAGTCTCCGACTACAATTGTGCTGTTAGTGATGTCCTCTTTGAAGTCTGTTAGGAGTTGTTTTAAATATTCAGCCGGTCGTTCGTTAGGAGCATATACGTTTAAGAGTGTGATTTCTTCCTGTTGTACATATCCCTTGATAAACAGAAAATGACCTTTGCTGTCCCTTTTGATCTTTTTCATCCTAAAATCTATGTTGTCGGATACCAGGATGGCCACTCCAGCTTTTTTAAGGGGGTTGTTTGCTTGGAGGATTGTTTTCCATCCTTTGACTTTGAGTCTATGTTTACTCTGTTTGTTCAGGTGTGTTTCTTGCAGGCAACAGAATGTTGGGTTTAATTTCCGGATCCATTTAGCCACTCTGTGTCTCTTGATAGGTGCATTTAGGCCATTGACATTGAGAGAGATTATTGTGATGTGGTTTTTTGTCATCTTTCTGTGGGATTTGTTATTCTTATGGGGCTCCTCCTTGTCTTACAGTAGCCCCTTTAGACCTTCTTTCAAGATTGGTTTTGAGTCTATGAAGGACCTGAGCTGTTGTTTATCCGAGAAGTAGTGTATGGTTCCTTCGAGTTTGAGTGAGAGTTTAGCCGGATAAAGTATTCTTGGTGAGGCATTCATTTCGTTGAGTTTTTTCACTATGTCCCACCATTGTCTTCGGGCTCGGAGGGTTTCTTCTGACAGATCGGCCGTAAATCTGAGGGGTGCTCCTTTGTATGTGATTTCCTTCTTTGACCTTGCTGCTTGCAGAATTGTGTCTCTATCCATGGTATCCGCCATTCTGACTATGATATGCCTTGGGGTCTTTTTATTCGGGTCTCTTTTTGCTGGTACTCGGGCGCGGGAAGTGGCGGCGGCAAGGGTCCCAAGTCCCGGCGGCCGCGTGGGAACCAGGGGCGCACTCGGGAGGCGTGGCTGGGAGTCTCCTGATTACCTGGGAAAAGGCCGGGTTGGAGGGAGCTGGGCGGACGGGAAAGCCGGGGCGGTGGGGCGCGGGAAGTGGCGGCGGCAAGGGTCCCAAGTCCCGGCGGCCGCCTCCTTTAATTCTTGATGTTGGTTGGTTCTGAAATTCTGTGCTTCTCTGACTTTTCAGGTATAGTTTTGCTAGATTTCAGAGGAACTTTTATAAAATACTTGCCATTATAGGATATTACAGAATAATTAAAAACTCAGCATGTCTCTAAAATAATCTATTTAAGATATGTCTTACCATAGCTAAAAAATTCAGTGTCACAATCTTATTAACATCAACAACTCTGTCAATGATTACATAATTAATGATTATTCTGTGCATTTTATGTGATAGGTATTACAGTAGAGACATTGTGATTTTATAATAAGAGATATTAGCATTATCCTAATTTCACAGATGGGAAAAATTGAACTGAAAAAATAATTTAGCGAAGGATGCATAAACAGTTGTGGGTGGTTGGCATCAGGTAAACAGGGTTCTAGTGGTTCAGATAAACAGGAGTGCTGGTGGTTCTCAGGGAACAAAATTGGGTGCTAGGGATCCAACTCAGGTGAACTGCAAGCAAGACAAAAAAATGACTCCCTGTATTCCTCTACAGGAATGGCATGGAAACAGTTACATTTATTAATTCTTCTTTTATTTACTAGGGGACAGCTTATTCTTTCTCCACAATATCACTTAGAGAAAGAAGTCAAGTTCTCATAACATTCTTCAGAGATCTCATATTATTGTCACAGGACATTTTACCTTTTACCTGTCTAGCTTTGAGTCAATCATCATAAAAAAGCTAACTGTACATTCTTCTCCACTGCACCTGGTACATTCAGCAGCATAGATCACATAATAGGCACAACTCAAACATAAATAAATTTATGAACATAAAAATAACACCAAGAATCCTCTCAGATCACAGTCTTGAAATATGTCTATAGAAATAAACTATAAGAGAAAGGTGAGGAAAAACCCCAATAAGTGAAAAGCATAACAAAACACTGCTGAATAACAATGGAATCAAAGAGGATCTCAAATAGGAAATAAGAAGGTTCCTTAAAAACGAATACAAGCGAATAAAATAACAGTCAGAATCTGTGGGACCTAGCAAAAGCTGACCTAAAAGGAAAATTACTGGAATGACCTATATTAGGAAAAAAGACAAAGCTCAAAATAACAACTTAAACACATATCTTAAAAACCTGGAGAGGGTATAATATATGAATTTCCAAGTAGTTCAAGGAAGAAATTAATAAAAAACTAGAACAGAAATCAGTGATAAAAAAAAATCAAGAAAGCAATATAGTTAGTGAAACAATGAAACCAGGAATTATTTCCTTGAAATTGTAAACAAGTAGGTAAATTTTGGCCAGACTCAGTAAGGATAAAAAGGGATAATGTCCAAATAAATTGGAACAGAGACATAATGGAAAAAAATTATAATAGACATCAGTGAAATTCAAAATATGAAAGTTTATTCTGAACAACTCTGCTATTATATTGGAACACTGCGAAGAAATGGAGAAACTCAGAATGATGTGACCACCTAAAACTGAATGGGCAGAAATTAGAAACCCTGAACAAGTTAATAAGCAAAGGATTTGAAACAGTAATTAAGAATCTCCCTAAGAACAAAGACCTGGTCCAGATGATTTTGCTGGTGAGTTTTATCAAACCCTCAAGGAAGATATACTTTCTCAAACTTTTCCAAAATATTAAGGAAACAGTAAACTAATCTAACAGCTTCTACAAAATCAACATTATACCAATACCCAAAGCATATAGAAGTCTCAACAAGTAGGTTTGGAAGGAACCTTCCTCAAAATAGTAATGTCCCTCTACAACAAACAACAAATAAGTGTATAATGAAAATGTGATATATATATATGCACAATGAAAAGCTATGCTTCTGTAAAGAATGATGAAATTATAATTCAATGCCTGCTTCAGTCTCAACAGAATCAAAGGCCTTCTTAAAATCTATGAACTTTAGACAGAGCGGCATCTTGAACTCTCGCGAAACTTCAAAGAGCTTGATCATTGTGTGGATGCGGTCGATTGTGCTGAATCCTTTTCAGAACTCAGATTGCTCGAATGGTTGTCCTTCATCTAGTGTTCTGCCTATTCTATACAGGATGACTCAAGTGAACAACTTGTCGACGATGGACAATAGGCAGATTGGGCGACAGTTGACGATGCTGCGGATGTCTCCCTTCTTATACAACAGAGCAGTCCTGCTAGTTTTCCATAGGAAAGGAACATTGCTTTAGGACGGGTAGCATGTGAAGAGCAAAGCCAGTGTATTGACGAGTACTGGTGGCAGATTCTTCAGGTGTTCAGGTCTGACCTTGTCTGGACCAGGTGTTTTACACCTCTTTACCAATGAAATGACGTCAGATTTTGGAAGGGAGGACGTTGGGAATGACATATCCATACTGCAGATTTTGGTATGTGGGCAGGTGGAAGTGGCTGTCGAAGAGATCTGAGTAGAAGTCATGAATAATCCTCCTCATTGCCCTTCTGGAAGATGTGATAGATCCACCAGGACATTGGAGAGCAGTCATCTTGGTCTTGACGTTGGCGAAGGACAGGCGAGCATTGTGAATACTTTTTCCAGCTTCTGCCACTTTGACCAACACTGCTGCTCTTTGAGGTCTTCCTTTATCGCTTCTCTGCACAGCTTTGCGAGTTCGGATGTTAGCTTGTGATTGCCTGAGGCTCATGCCAAAACACATGAATGGCAAATGAGCTCAAGAGTTTCTGAAAACAGGCGTCTGTTTGTGGCTTTTCCAATCTCGGCATTTCTTGTGCAGTCATAGAGGGGATTTGAAGGAGCTACGCTTGGAGTATCACATTTTACTCAAGTGAGACAAGGAATCCGGAGTTCCGACCTCTGTTGGTGATCAAGAATCAGGGACGTTATCTCATTTGCCAAGGCATCAAAAATCAGATAGGCTGGACACATAATGCGATTTAGAGACAACTGCTGGACTAGAGCTGTTATTGACTGGATTCCACGGGATGGCCAGACTTCTTTTTCAAAACCCTGAATGAACGGTTTGAGGCTCTTTGTGTTCCTGGAGCAAGCAGATACCATTGGGCTACACTAGCATGTTACAGGGATGAATAGCAATGTTACTGGCACCCACTTGAGCAAATCGAAGATCAAGGGGACGACAAGTGATACAAGTGAACCTGATTTTACATATTACAAAATTATGCTATTGACACATATTGTATGTAATCCTTAAATTTCTAATATTCATATACATATTTCAGTGTCAGTCCATAGAACGTAGAGGCAAGAATTATAAAGGTAAAGTAGTTAATGGCCATGCTGAACGTCTAGACCAAACCTTACCTGCAAACATTTTCCCAACTGATTTATTTATTTTAGCTTAATGTCCCCAGGAATCAGTTTAAATTAGATTTATGTCACTGTAATCAAGGCAGTCAATTTATAGTGTTAAATATGGATTCAACAATTTAGACAAAAGTACAGGTCCGTATCCCTCCACCAAATCAATGACCAAAATCAAGAAAACTAAGATGCTTTCAGTTTTTGTACCTCATGCAAGGGAACTTATAAATTTCTATGATAAGCAAATTATAAAGCAGAAACAAATCAATGTTTATAAGGAAACACCTATTTCACTGAGACTAAAGATAACAAAGTAGTCAAAGCTGGGTAATATGCTTTTTTTCTATATACAGATATCATTTTATTTGCACAATAGCTTTCCACGGTTATTTACCTTTCTTTATTCCATGTCTCTTTTTCCTCCTATCAATGAGTCAATTGCCTTAATACATCTTTTTGATTTCCTATTCTTTTCTTTCCTTCTAATTTTTCTTTCCAAGGAAGTAGACCTTCAGAAAGAGAAATGTCTAACCTTGAAATGACCCCATGATTCTACCAATTATCTTGTCAAATGAATATGAGGCAGATTTTATGTATCACTTGAAAGCCACATTCTCAATTCCTTATCTCACACTTGAAACCAAGTGGCACGTTTCTTATTTTTATCCCTTAAAAACTGAGGCAGCTTTTCAACTCTTTTCTCCTATCTTAATAAGCTAATCATCATAACTTATACTATTAAAGTTTGTCGTAATGAGTATAGGAAGGTAAATGTGGTTTACAATGAAAGTTATCCTTTATGAATCATGACAGGTTTTGATCTCTGTCTAGAAAATAATGAAATAAGGACTTTAAAATCCAACTAAGGACACACACACACACACGCACGCACGCACGCATGCACGCATGCACTCGTGTACACTAATATTCTCTCTCAAATAAGCTTTTTAGTAACTGCTTACATAGTAGCTAGTCTGAGGCTGTCCCCGTAGGAGTTATAGTAATCAACTGTTTGGACATCATATTGAAGGAGGAAACTGAGTAAAGGATGGGAGCAGGGAGATGTCTTCAATGTTAGCTAAATCTGTTCTCACTGTACTTGAAGTCATAGAAATGTGAGAAGGAATCAATGCAACCATTGAAGAGTAGCAACTGTCTCTCCAGCATGAGATGTAGAATGAATTAGTCAAATCCATTCATAATTGGGAGGGGAAGGGACTGAGGAAATGACTAGATAAAAGATTTATGGAAGATAGAAGTGTAAGCAGCTGTCCTTCTCAAACGCTGAGATTGAATATGAATAGATGGCATGTCCATATGTGGAGAACAAATTCAAAAAAAGGCTGGGAAAACTTTCTGAGAGGTTAGGATGGTTGGAATATGGAGATTTTAGAATGGTTGGCAGAAGAGGGGTATTGAAGCTTCCCTTTTAAAATCTAGAAACATTAATTTTTGGCCCCAAAGGAGAGGATATGCAAATTTTTAAATATTTCTTTTTATCACTCACACTCAGTTTAAGATGTGTTCTCAGTGAAAACATAGAGAAATAAGTCTGTTTAAATTTCTGCTTCTAACTATATTGCATAGGAGAAAAAGTTGGCAGAGGAAGGAAGACATTATATAGAAAACACAAAATAACTAATGTGGGAGAAATAACAAGCAGGCATATTGTGGAGATTACAAAACTTTGAGTTATGATGAAAATGCCATTGGGCATTTATGTCATGAAGAGATTTTCTTAAAAATCAGATCCTGATTTGGGTTGGACATTCTATAATTTTCAAGGTTCCATGGGATACCAATGTTGCTGCTGCTCTGAGGAACACACTTAGAACAGCAAAGATAAGAGAATTAGGATGATTTAGATAAAATAGAAGTTGAAAAAATTATCAAAAAATTAAAAGAAAAAAAGTATAAATATATGCTGTTATTAGGCCTACAAGGTAGAAAACTGATCCTAAAGGCTGAACTGAAGTCGAGTTAGTGTTTCAGCAAACATATCTGTCAAGTTCCTTAGAGGAAAGGGCATAGTTCAGGAGTTGAAACTGCCAGCTAGTTTCATAAGTCTATACTTCCGACAACAGTTGGTGGCACCCTTTTAATTCTCTTCTCCCTTCTACTTTCTTACATCTCATCTGGGATCCCAGAAAATTACAAAGCATGCTGGTTTGTCATACTTCAGTGAGGTCTTAGAAATTAAAATATTTTCCATCTTTTCTTAGTTTCAGAATTTCAGCTTTCTCATCTGTAAAGTGTGGCAATTTTATTGCACCTAGGCTTAGGTGGATATTAAATGATGCATGTATAATACTTAGACTAGGGTTTTATTTATGGTATTTGTGGAACTGATTGTTATTAGTTAAGTGAAAGTGAGAAGAAAGCATTGAATTTAACTGATGATTTATCTTCCAACAACTTTTTTCTTAAACTTTAATTAACATCCTTTGTTTAGACTCCAAGGTATATAATCATTAACTTCACTTTGAAGGTGTTTATAAAATATGTTTTTCTTATTTTTTCAGTTTTATTTTCATAAAGTTCTTCACAATAATTGATTATATTCAATACTTCAACACCAATCCCACAACCATTACACCTTCCCACCAACATTTTTTTGAATTTTCTTGCCACTAGTCAAGCCTGCCCCACATACAGATGCTAAATAATTTATTTTGCCTTGCTTGTTATGAGTAGCATGAAAAACGTGAAGCTGAGCACTCCTGAAATTCTAAAATTTTAAATAATTGGGGTCCGAAGACATCCCTTTAGCATGCTGAGATTCATTTGTGAGTCTCTGGATCATGGCCTTTAATGTGCTTAAACGGTGCCTGGGTGCAGTTTGGGAAAGTGGCTGCCAGAGATGAGAAGAGGAGGCCCATTCCCGACTCCTTGAGGCCTGGAGTTTTCAGTCACTGCTCCCGCATACCTGGGTTATAAAATATGATTTTCAGTTGTGCACTAAAGACTCACTTAGTCACTTCTTATGTGTTTACTTATGTGTTTACATATTAATTTATTCACCACACTGGGCATTGTGCAGGACTTTCTTCTGGCTTTGTGCTCAGGGATCACTCCTGGAGGGGCTCAGGGGACCAGATGTGGTACCAGGAATTGAACACTAGTTGGTCATGTGCCAGGCAAGCGCCCTATCACTCTGGCACAGAACATCTTTTTTTTTTTAATTTTAAATAAGTTTTTTACCCCAAAGAAGAGTGCTTATGTCCATCCATGTCAAGGTGGGGGCTGTGAATACCCAAGGCACTAACTTTGTGACTACCCACATAAAGAAAAATTATTTACTTTGGCATTGCCTACCTTAATTTTACTTTAGTGGTCATAGATATGGATAAGCAAAACTTTTAAGAGAACCCTTGAGGAAACCTGAGCTTGGCTTCTCTTCATTCCACAACTTGCCTAATTCTGGATAATCAGCCTTGGCTTTCTCCCTGTGGACCAGTTTCACAGCTACTAAGCGAGCATGGTGGTGGAAAATGAACATATCTCAAGTCCAAAATGTGTAGACTATAATTTTAGTGTGCACAAAATCTGGCTTTTAGGATTTCTGTAAATTGTAGTTAAAGATTATCACAGGAAAGAAAGCACTTGGCTTCACTTAACTCAACTGTAGTTTATTCAAGATTGACTAGAGGGCTAGGATTACAAATAAAAGTTGCCCAGTGATATGGGAAGCTTTTCTTTTACTCTTGTGGTCGGTTTTCTATTTGGTTTTGTGAGATTCTGGGGAGGCTCTTCCTGGCTGGGTCAGTTACTATTGGCTCAGTTTCGAGTCTCTCCCTAACATGCTCAGGGACCATGTAGCGTTAGGGATTGAGTTCAGGTCTCCTGCATGTAAAGCATGTGCTCCAGCATGTTGAGCTATATCCTTAGTCCAAGGGTGTAAAAACTAGAGCTCGCTGAGGGGCGCGTGCACCCGCGGGCTCTCCAGGCGGCTCTGTCTCACCGCCCGAGTTCGGTGCTCTGGAACCACTGTGTATGGGCTGGATCCGGACGGCTGTTGGCCAGGGACAGGTGAAGGAAGAACGAGGACCAAGCTGGTTGCTGATTAGTCACCGTTTATTCAATCTTCCATCTTTCTCATCCCCCGCACTCCCAGCTCTGGCCTCTCTCTGGATCAACTGCAGCCTGTACTTCTCTCATCTCTCCTCCTACTTGTCTCTCCCACCTTGCCCTCTAGGCTACACCCAGCCAGGTAGCAAAATCAACATAAGAAAGCCCTTCTGAGGGCCGGGCATTCCAAAGCCCTTCCTGACTCTTAAGCTGCTTTTCTCCTTTCCTTAGTCCAAACACTCACTAACATCTTAATACTAGTTATTTTTGTATGGACATAGCAAGAGATACATTGAGGCTTGCAAGGCAGCTCTCCTGGTAACATCTTGCCACAGACTCAGACCACAGCACTCAGGCCAGATTAATCATTCCTAACCCTAGCAGGGTCCAAATCTAGTTATCACTGTTTGGATCATGACAACATTTGTCCATGATCAAGCTCTTAACTTATAGTTAAGCATTAGGCACTTTGGCCAGGCCCATCTCGATGCCAGGGTAGCACACAACTCACCGCTTGCCCTGGGTCCGTCTCGTCCCTCGTCGGGACCCTGCTTTTCGGGGTGCTAGGAAGTAAGGGCAGCTGAGGCTTAGGTCGAGAGAACAGATGCCCAGGAGGAAAATATTATGTAGAGTCAAATGACTCCCAGGTTATAAAAGCATAGCATTTGCTAAGTCTTCCTGTGTCCATACAAAAAGGACATTGCTCTGAATAAACTATGCAAAGGACTCAAGGAGAAGAGAAAAACAATATTTGCAAGTCAACAGAACACTAAGAAAGAAGTTACAAATAAACACAGAGGAATGGGAGCACTGTGATGGGAGTAACCCAATAAACCTAAACTACCTGAGGGTATGTTATCCTACACAAGAGAACCAGTTTGGACTGAATGAACACAACAAAGAAAAGGAATGAAAATTACATGAATATAAGCTGGAGTAGAGTAATAAAAAGAATTCCCAAAATATTTCTATGTCTCAACTTTCATTCATATCAGGTAAGGTGACTATAAATGAAGAATAAATGCATCACTGAACAGTCTTAGTAAAGAAATAATAAGGTTCTGTTTTCTACCACTTTTCATGATGACAGAACAGTAAAGAGGATTTCATCACTTATTTCATACTTTCAGTTCCCATGTAAAGTATTCTATTCTAACTTGGATTCATTTGTCTCCTTAGAAAGACACATGCAATGATCTCTTTAACAACTTATCGAATAAAGGATCTGATGCTGAGAACATCCACATTTCCAGTTACTGCAACATAAATTATACATGTTCCATTTTTCTTGATCCCTATAATCTCCACATTTAAGGTTAATTGGCCTTCCCATAAGTAAGACCAAAGGTACAGCAATATTTCTCCATATGTTAAAGGAAACCATTGGCTGTTTTTCTTTGCCTTCATCTCTTACCAGACATATGAAGGATAAATGCTGTTGCTATGTCATGAAATATTTTCATATATCAATAATGTCATTACCTGTGTAGATCTGAGTATTTTATTATCATAATCTCATATTAGAAGATTTCTGAAATGTGCTAATTTAGTTCTTGTAACTTATTTTGCCAAAGTAATGAATAATAAGTGTTCAAGACAAAGAATGGGCTCAGCAAATGTTAAAAGAAACATCGGTCATTTTTTTCTTTCTAATCCTTCTGTTAGGCCCTTCTCCAATTTAATTCTCTTCACAAATTGTGGTTCAGAATGATGTCATTAGACTGTTTCCAACAAAGGAAGGATAAAAGAGATGTATCTCATTTATTGACTAGAGTCTTATTTAATGAGTCTTTGCTTACACAATCTTTAAAAATTATATTGACGCTTTGTGTAGACCCAATGAGAAATTATTTGCTTTTTTTAGTTCTGACCATCAAGAAACCATGGAGGTTAAGGGTCAGAAAATATCCCAACTAAATATTTAAAAGTAAACTAAGGCTGAAAACTTATCTATACAATGTGTCCCTAAATGTTCAGAGCAGTTTTATTCATAGTTTCTTAAAATTAGAGGCAACCAAGACATCCTTCAATCAATGATTTGGTAAACATACCATCATGTATAGAAAATGGATGTTATTAAGTATTTAAAAGAAAGGGTTTATTGAGTGTGAAGAACCATATGGGAAGCTAAGTATGTATCTAACCAATTTGGAAAGACTGCATATTATGTGATTCTAGCTCTGTAATAGAAAAGGCTGAATTATAGTGATGATAAAAAATCAGAGGTTGTTGGATAGTAGAAGAGGGAGATGACTGGGCAATGAACACAGTAAAAGCACTCTCTTTCAATAATATGCATATATTATTATACATGTCAAAATCTATAAAAATCACAATATCAGGAATGAACCCAAATGTAAATTGTCAACTTTGAGTGATTATATTGTAGACATGTTGGTTAATTTTTGGTTAAAATAGAGTATCATTTTGATGAGTGTTGATGATGATAGAGCCTGCATGTGTGAACAGAGGAAACATTTAATGAATCTGCAGTTTTTTCTCAATTTTTCTTCAAAACTACTTTAATGTTATAGTTTAAAGAAAAAGAAAATGTATACAAAGAAGCAAGAAGTACATAATACTTACAATCCTAGTGATCCAAGGAGATTTATTGTCATACATTGGCTATGAAGAAAGCACTTGTGACATCAATTTATACTAACCCTTGATGGTAGAAATAATATTCTTTTACTAGCCACTGCTCAAGCGGGCACCAGTAACATCTCTATTCGTCCCTGTCTCATGCTAGTGTAGCACAATGGTGTCTGCTCACTCCAGAAATATGAAGAGCACGTTGTTGTTACTGGTTTTTGCATATCAAATACGTCACAGTAGCTTACCAGGTTCTGCCGTATGGGCAGGATATCCTCCTTAGCTTGCTGGGCTCTCCGAGAGGGGCAGAGGCTTTGAGCTTATATAGCTGACCTGGAGGTGGTTTGTGGATGTGTCTCTCACATACCTAACTTCTGGCTGTTTAATTTCTTGGTAAACTTGGCCCCAAGTTGTTGGGGTCTGGCCAAAGGCACTATAGATAAATATGTTATGGGTTTCATTTGTGTTTCTAATGTACTATGGTTCTCATTCCTCTTTCATCACTATTTATATCTATTTTAAGAGGTGGAAATAGTATATGAAAAGTAATAATAGAAACTTCTGTCATTAAATTTTTCCTCAACCAAGGAAGTATAAGTATTATCTATAGGGTCTGGGTCAAGTTGATTAATTTTTGTTACAATTAGCAATATTACTTTCTTTATCTGACACTTCAGTACAGCGACTTTGAACCCATATTTTGAAAATAAATACACAGGAGGTTAGCAGTTTATTACTGTAGACTCAGGTTTTTTTTTAAAAAAAAACAAATTTTTACCCTCAGACATTATTATGGCCATAACATCTTGCAAATAAGGCCAAAATCTGAACAATGACTTTTTCTTTGTACATTATCATGTTTGTAAAGTCATGTTTGGAAAGGCAAGATCCTTATTTCTGTCCCTCGTGGATGTGCTCAGCTATAATATGACACATTTTTTAAATGTTACAATTTTTAAATGCTAAAAATGGAATTATTAGCTGCAATAGGAGAATATTTTTATAAGAAATGAAATCACACTTTTTGAAAAAAGGAAAAGGGTATGAATTGAGAGTGTGTCCATTTGAAGCACACTTTACAATTGATTCAACACTAAGAAATGAGTGAAAAATATACCGCCCTTCATTACTTCAAATCCTCCTAGATACTAGAAAGGATATTCAGAAAATCCACGAGTGTTCTTGAATACAGATAAGCAACTGTGAAGAATTCTAAGCAGCTGAAAAGCAAAGTGGTATAAATGGAAGGAAATGACAGCGTTGGCACACGGCTCAGAGGAAAGCTACAGACGGCTAAGTGGAGACCACTTGTCTGAGTCCTCCATGCCTGCTATTTCACCCATCCCACAGAATAACAAATAGAGGCTGAATAACAGTAGGTTGCCTAAGACCTATTATCAGCAATAAATTAAAATGCTTTGTACTTCAAGAGGTGTCTCACTCTCTCAATTTTCCAATCAATTTCCTTCATGATAGGTGTCATCTTTTATCTAGCTTTCCTAATTGATTTCACACAATCCTATTAATATTGTAATATAATATACCCCTTCCCAATTTTTCAGATGAGGAAATGGTTTATGAACTTCGGTATAATCCAATGGGATGCAATTTCTACACATATATCTTTAAAACCTTCTCTTCCTGTTTATTTCTCCCAACCGTTTTTTAAAAAAGGGGTATATTTTTCTCTAGCTGTCTTTCTCCACCTTTTCTTTAGCTTTCTTCTACACCATTTTAATTGAATAATATCTTTGTTTATTTGCATCATATATGTGGTCCTTATTATCAAATTGTAGCCTCATTTTAGCAGTGAAAAAATATTGTTGATTTATGTTCTATTTAATGTTTCAGGTTTCAGCTTTTGACCCTTCCCATTGAACAAACAGATACAAAGATAAACCTGGCATAGTTTGACATGAAAAATCACTCTAAAGTGTAACTATGATATTTGGCAGGAAGCACCAAGATCTTAGTAATTGGAAATTATTCATCATATATCAGAGAATAAAATGATAACAAAATGGCCAGGAGAATGAGTTACCCCCAAATCAGAACAATAGTATTTGTTGCATTAAGGAAACTCAGAATGGAAAAAGGAAAGTCATCCAGTTCATGTATTGATAGGTAGTCATCATTAATTTTGGTTTGGGAGAAATGTGTGGACTCCTAAGCAATGCTCAGGAGGCCCAGAAGCCACTGAGAACTTCTGTGCTTAGGTCTAGTGATACAGTGCTGTTCAGGCCCAGCCATACTGATATGCACAAGGCAAACCTAGAGGTACAGGGACAATGAATACAGTGCGAGAGATCAAACTTGGAACCTGTATGTCCAGTGCACATGGAAGTCTTTTGGGCTATATTCCTGAGGCTATACAGTCATATTCAAAAATGTTTATTTACAATGAAGTTAAAACTACTGATCTCTCTATGTGGCAACCTCAAATTGTGAAGTATCCTTTATGGTCTATAAGAATATCCAAAGGACATTGTAAAAGCATTGAACTTAAAAAACAAATCACTGCCGTATCACTGTCGTCCCCTTGCTCATCTATTTGCTTGAGTGGGCACCAGTAACATCTAATTCATTCAGGGTCAAGAGAAAGAGGCCCATTATTGTTACTGTTTTTGGCATATCGAATATGCCACGGGTAGCTTGCCAAGCTCTGCCGTGCAAGATTCTGCATTGCTCTTTTCCGGGAGCTTTGTTTCATAGTCTCTGGATCTTGGCCATTGATGCGATTACATGACACCAGGAGGGGTGGGGGAGTTTGTGGATGTGACTGCCAAGCTACTGGAAAACGGGATGTGAATGGAGGAGGCCCAGTCCCGACCATTCGTAGCAGGCTTGGAGATCTCAACCACGGGTCTTGCATACCTGGGTTCCTCTGTCGGTTCCTTCATGGGTGAGGCTTGTCCGAGCATGTGGAGAGTGGCCTTGAGCATGGTTGTGGCTGGGTTCTGGAGGTTTTTGGCTGCCGGGGCTCTGCTTGGGGCGGGGAGAAAAACTCAACCCGCACACCTCCAAGATGCCCCAGTGAAGACAGCCTGGTGCAGGGGCAGGAGATTCTGTCAATCAATCAATCAATCAATAAATGACTATTACACAGTTTGATATTTCAAAGCCATGCTTTCAAAGTTCTTGATAAGAAGTTAAGCAAATACATTGACTCATAGCATCTCTACATACAGTTAAGACCTTTCATTCAATTGAAAAAAATGGTTATTTGAGAAAACTTGATATAGCTTTTTTTTTTCTTTTAATGATGCACCTAGAAGTGCACAGGAATTGGTCCTGGCTCTGTGCTCAGGAATTACTGGGATGTTTGGTGTAAAGTACCAAAATGGACTTGGCCGTATGTGAGGCAGGTACTTAAGCCTATATTGCTTGTAAAGTTCAACCTCAATACAGTTTCCCAATACTACTGGTACACTTTGTGCTACTATTCACTAGAATTTCCAATACTCTGCTGAATAATACTGGTAAGAGCAGATATTCATCTCTTTCTGTGGCTTGGAGGCAAACTTTCCGGGTTTATTTATTTATTTATTTATTGCCATTGAGTATGAGGTTTTCTGTGGTATTATTATAACAGAGAGTCTCTGGCCCAGGCTCCTGGCTGTCTTCCCCGGGTCCCCTCGGAAGGGATAGGCTCTAGCTTCCCTCCCCACCCTGAGCAGAGCTCCTGTGGCCAAAGACCTCCGGATCCTTAGCCACAGCCATGCTCAAGGCCCCTTTCCACACGTTCGGGCAAGCCTCACACATGAAGGTACTAGCAGAGGAACCCAGGTGTGTGGGACCCGGGGCTGAGACCACTAAGCCTCCTCAGAACGGGACTGGGCCTCTTCCACCCAGATTTCCCATTCTCCAGTCACACCCAGGGACTGCTATCCCCACCGCCCCCACCCCCCCGGGGGGTCCTGTAATCCCATCAATGGCCAACATCTAGAGACTTAAAACCAAGTTCCCGGAAGACATATTATAGCCTAGTTTTCCCTCTGGGAGAAACAGCAGGCTACTAAGAATTTCCTGCCCACATGGGAGAGCCTCACAAACTCCCCATTGCATATTCATATGACAAAACCACTAACAATGCTGGATCTCATTCCTCTGACCCTGAAAGAGCCTCTATTGCAGCATCGTTGGGAAGGACGAGTAAGGAGAGGTTTCTAAAATCTCAGGGCTAGGACAAATGGAGATGTTACTGAGACTGCTTGAGAAATTCGACGATCAATGGGATGATGATGATGATGATGATGATGATGATGATGGTGATGATAACTGGCTTTTATTATGTTGATATGTTATTTCTATCACTATTTGTTCACATTAATTATTTATCATAATAGATGCTGAATCTTGTCAAAAATTTGTATCTACTGATTGGACAATATAGTTTTTATTTTCCCTTTTGTTTAAGGTTTTAAATGATATTAACTGATATTTGTATCTTAAATCATACTTTTATTGTAGAATATATTTCTTTTGGGCATGATGTATTATAATTATTATGTTATTAGACAATTAATCTTTAAGGGCTTAGGAAATGCACAGGTATTTCCCACTTTCTACTGGAATCCTAGAAGGAGAAGATATTTTGCAATAATTAGGTAAATGTGAATTTAGAATTTGGGAATTCAAAATTTTCTGAACATTACTCCAGAACAGAGAGGAGATCAATTGATCACAATTGATTTCAAAAAGATGAATAACTACCAAACACTAAGAGTAGTTGATTGTTTTGTGCATGATGCTTAAAGTTTGAATTTGCAAATTTGAAATACTGAAAAGAAACTTTCTTGAGTAGAAGACGTTGTTTCTTAAAGTTGCTATATGTAAACAGAGATGGTTTGAGAGACATTTGGAGTTTACCTTTTAAAATATTTAGACAGATGTGACAGAAACACTAGCAGCAATGTAGCTAAAGGGACTTGAATAGTGGAAGTGGGGATGAATAAGCAACTGGTTCACAAGTATGTCAATTCATCAGAGTCACCTAGAAAAATTGCTAGGCGATTGGTAAATATAGCATCTAATTTACTATGTATGGAGTAAAGAATGAAAAACAGATAGTTCATGTCAAGCAGCTGTAGGTAATTCTGCTGTCTAACAATTAGAAGAAACTTGGCCTATATTCTACATATAGGCATATATATGTATGTATGTGTTTATATATATATGTATATATATATATCTTATAACATCTATCTTATGTCCCAGGGAAAACAAAACTTAAAAATGAGGTGGTTCATGATAACATTCTTCGTTCTAGGATCAGAAATTTGCACTATATTTATTTCATTTTGATCTTTGTATTCCTAGATTTTATATTTATATATACTTTAAACATTAAAATTAAGTGGTAAATATCAAGTTATAGGTTCAGTGAAGAAATAGAAGTTTGAACTTGGAAGTTTGTTCCGAAATCACTTCAGTAATTGATATTCTGTCCAAAGTGTATTATGCTGTTACTTAGAATTAGTTCCTGGATATGGAAAGCTGGCAAAACTCTGAAGGGCAATACTCTCAGGAAGAGACTAATACTCAGACCAGATATTCAAGTAACAGCTCCTGTAATAACCTTCTCTGTGAATAGAAAAACTGAAACGAACCACTTTACCCCAGAGCACTGAGGCGGAATCTCTGAGTATATGAACACATTAATTCAAGGGGAAAGGTCAAGAAGAAGATGAAATGAAGCAAAAGGAAAAAAAAAGTATCATTTTCCAAAGGGAGTACTATTTATCTGATTAATGGTTAAGCTTATCGACCACATTTAATGTTGTTCTTTAGCCACACAGAACTATGTAATGAATATGAAAAACAAACCTAATAATACAAACAGAAGTAAGATGACCTATTTCAGAACAAAGTGGGAGCAAATGCCTAGAGTGTTAAACATTTTAATTTTCAGTATCTTCACAGCTGCAGTAAGGCTTAACAGAACAGCATCTTATTTGATAAGTAGAGAATCTTATTCTCTTCTTTAATCTATTCTTCTCTCCAGGATAGGACATTGCAAACATGACAAACTTTCTATTCATAACAAGAAGCAAGATTTTGCTGAATTAAAATGGTCTTCAGAATATAGAAGTTGGCCTGGCCTTACCTCTTTTAATTTATTTTCAATAATCAATGTTTACTTTTTTGGGGTTTCAGCACTTTTAACAGTGAGGCTGACGATGTCATGATACATACTCAGTGATGCATATAATATATTTCAAAATTACAAATAACTGAGTCTACTAGAATCATAGACAGGCATGCAAAATGACTTTGACCAAAAGCACTAGGAATATATTATACATGACTAAGCAAGATACTAATTTTATTTATTTATTTGGGTTTCATACCACACATGCTGTGCCCAGGGATTACTTCTGTCTCCATGTTCAAAAATCACTCCTGACAGTGTTCAGAGGACCATATGGGGTGCTAGGAACAAAAGCCAGATCTGTTGTGTGCAAAGAAAAAAAAAAGTGCCCTGCCTACTGTTTTCACCTTGGCTTAGAAAACAATTACATAGTATAGAGGTAAGTTTCTTGCCTTACATGCAGCAGATCTGGGTTCAATCCCCAGCATCCTATACAGTTCCTGAAACATGTCTAAAGTGATCCCAATTGCTGAACCAACACTAAGTCTTGCTGGATGAACTCTGCCTAGCAACTGCCCCCCCACCAAAAAATAAGGCAATGAAAAAGTCAGTGTATATAAATATGTTAAAATTATGACTTATATAACGGTATTAACAATAGTAACAAAATAGGCAGCTGGGAAAAAAAGCTATATTATTGTCAGGAAATAATATCACATGATAAAATTCACAGAATTAAGTGATAAAAACTGGTAAAAATTAATGTAACTAATTCTATACCTTTATATATGGTGCTCTGCTTCACACTCCCCTGCTTATTTAAAGGATATAAATTTACATAAAGTACTAGTTAAAGTAATTTATTAACGGTGAATAATGTATACAATCATGAGAGGTAACGGTATCTGTTGGTGTAATTACAGCCTCAATTAAGGATAAAATAGTACTATAATAGGGTAAAGTTTCTATATTTTGTTGAAACCAAGTCATTAGAAACATGAATTAGCTTAGAATAGGTCAAAATGTTCAAAGAATGATGTTATTGACTACTGGGAAAAACTAAAAATTACAGTTTAAAAATATTAAAGAAATGAAAAATATCCTTCAATGCAAAAGAAGGCAATCATGAGATGAAAAGTAAATGTGAAACACAAATAACAAAATGCAAAATGACAGATATAATTTCAACTATGTCTGCAATAATATTAAATGTGAAATGATTAAAAAATCAAAAGGAGATATTGTCAGATTAGATAAAATCAAAAGAGCCAACTATATGTAGATTCTAGGAGACTCAATTTAGACTTGAAGATAGGAATAATATAGAAGTAAACATCAGAAGACATGTACCATGCAAATTACAGCCAAACTTCATATGCAATGACTATGCTAACATCAAACAGAATTCATTACAATTTACTGGATCTTCTGTTGCTTGAGAAAGAATCATCAAAACACCAAATGTGACAAGTATAGCTTGAAAATACTGTTTTATCATCAGCTAAAAATGAGTGTTCCTTTGTTCTTTATTTTCCCTATATTCTTTTCTTTACTTTCACAAAGCAATGTGATTACTCTTATTGCGAATAAATTTCCAGGAAAAGACATCGAAATACTATTCTTATCAATCAATTCTTATTCAAGTAGAATTATCTATGTCTTATTGCTGGGATCAGTTTGGACACATTTCATTGAATTTAAGAAAGGAAGTGACCTCTGTATCTTTTGAGGTACAGAAGCTTCTCAGTTTAAGATAGTCCCATTTGTTTATCTCTGTTTCCACTTGTCTGGTCAGTGGCGAGTCCTCTTTGAAGATACCTGTAGCTTCAATGTCATGGAGGGTTTTGCCAACCTTGTCTTCAATGTACATTATGGATCTGGTCAAATGTTGAGATCTTTAATCTATTTTGATCTGACTTTTGTGCATGGTGTTAGGTGTAAGTCTGAGCCCATTTTTTTTGCATGTAGCTGTCTGGTGTTGCCAGCACCATTTGTTAAAGAGGCTTTCCTTGCTCCACTTTACATTTCTTGCTCCCTTTTCAAAGATTAGATGATCATGTATTTGAGGTTATGTGTAGGGTTATTCTACCCTGTTCCATTGGTCTACTGCTCTGCCTTTGTTCCAGTACCATGCAGTTTTAATTATTACTGCTTTGTAGTTTGAGGTTGGGGAAGGTGATGCCTTCCATCTTCTTTTTCCCCAAAATTGCTTTAGCTATTCGTGAAGGTTTGTTACAAGACAGTCTACAGAATGGGAAAGGATATTCACCCAATACCCATCTGATAAGGGGTTGATATCAAGGATTTACAAGGCACTGGTTGAACTCCACAAGAAGAAAACATCCAACCCCATCAGAAAATGGGGCAATGAAATGAATAGAAACTTTCTCAAGGAGGAAATCCGAATGGCTAAAAGACACATGAAAAAATGCTCCTCATCACTAATAATCAAGGAGATGCAGATCAAAACAACTATAAGATACCATCTCACACCACAGAGACTGGCCCACATTCAAAAAAACAAAAGCCACTGGTGTTGGCTCAGAAATGGGGCGAAAGGGACTCTCCTTCACTGCTGGTGTGAATGCCGACTGATTCAGCCCTTTTGGGAAACAGTATGGACGCTTCTCAAAAAATGTGAAACTGAGCTCCCATTTGATGCAGCAATATCACTTCTGGGAATATACCCCGGAGATGCAAAAAAATACAGTAAAAGTGGCATCTGCACCTATATGTTCATTGCAGTACTGTTCACAATAGCCAGAATCTGGAAAAAACCCAAATGCCCAAGAACAGATAACTGGTTAAAGAAACTTTTGTACATCTACATAAGGGAATACTATGCAGCTGTTAGAAAAGATTAAGTCATGAAATTTGCATATAGATGGATCAACATGGAAAGTATCATGTTAAGTGAAATGAGTCAGAAAGAGAGGGACAGACAGAAGATTGCACTCATTCATGTAATATAAAATAACAGAATGGGAGACTAACACCCAAGAATAGTGGAGATAAGTACCAGGAATATTACTCCACAGCTTGGAAGCTGGTCTCACATGCTAGGTGAAGAAGCAGTTCTGATAGAGAAGGAATCACCAAGAAAAGGGTGCTAGGTAGGCCCACTAGGGATGGGAGATATGGGCTGAAAATAGACTATAGACTGAACATGATGCCTACTTAATACCTCTATAGCAAACCAAAACACCCAAAGAGAGAGAGAGAGAGAGAGAGAGTGAGAGAGAGAGAGACAGAGAGAGAGAGAGAGAGAGAGAGAGAGAGAGAGCAAAAGGGAATGCCCTGCCACAGAGGCGGGATGGAGTGAAGGGGACAGGGTGGGAGTGATGGGAGGGATGCTGGGACCATTGGTGGTGGAAAATGGGCACTGGTGGAGGGATGGGTACTCACTCAATCATTGTATGACTGAAACATAAGCATGAAAACTTGTAAGTCTATAACTTTATCTCACGGTAATTCACTAATAAAAAAATTAAATAAATAAAATTAAATTTAAAAAATAAAGAAAAAGAAATGAGGTGAGATATAATCTAATGTGTTATCAATATTCCAGTGAAACTTTCCAAGGATGAATCACTCTAAGAGAACATTGTTCCTCAACCTTTTTCATTTTTTTTTTCCTGAAGACCAGGAACCCATTTGTTTAAGGTACAGGAAATGGCAGTTAAAACCTCTAAAATAGACCCTTTTTTTCTCTCCCAGTGCTTTTGTACCTGGGATCAAAGTTAGGTAGGCTGTGTTCAAGGCAAGGGCCCTACCTGATGTACTATTGTTTCAGGCCTATCCTGCAATTTGGATGGTTCTTTCAGTGCCTCCTCTTCAGAACAATTCTATTTTCTGTGCTCTTATGTGAATTTGCATTTCTTTTGTAATACTCAGGACACAATTAGAAACTCTTTTAGTACCATGGACTTTTGACTACTTTTAATCCCAAATCCAAGGCGCAGGTCCTGCTGTCCAGAATATCAGGACTGCTTTTATTTATATTCGACATGCCAAAAACAGTAACAACAAGTCTCACAATAGAGCCATTACTGGTAAGCTCGAGCAAATCGAGCTATGGGATGACAGTGCTCAGTGCTACAGGATTAGGACCCATTTTCGTTCTATTATCACATTATCATAAATAATACACTAATTGATTTAATCTATCCTGCCAATTTTCCAGAATTAGACTTGAGCAGTACATTTTCCATATTGAATAGTTAACATGACATTATTTTATATGCCAATAAGAAGGATCATATTTTTGTGGAATAAATATATTGACTGCGAATAAAAGTAACTCACTACTTAAGCAAAAAAATGCATGAATATGAATGAGCAGAACTCATCTGAGAGAAAATGCTAGGCATTCACATTTCAATATGAAAACCTCAATTTGCAGAAACAAGCTGACTACTTTTTGGAGCCATGTGTACAGGGTAAAAGGAGTGGGAATGTTTCCAGAGAAATCACTGTAGGCTTCATTCGAATATTGCAGTACCATAGTCTACTACACCAATGGACTGGTTTATAGTGTCTAGCCAATCCTGGAATCAAAAGAATACTGCCATTAATTTTGCATAAAACAGAGCCACAGCACAGGATGTGAGTAAATTGCAATACTACACAATATCCAGTGGGGGTCTCTTTGCCAAAAGAACACTGGATTCTGTAAATTATCATTTGTTCTATAGTTTACAGTGAAATTATTGTGCAGTTTCAGTTTCATCATGGCCAAAAGGTGTTTGTTAAAAAAAAAAAACTTTAGCTGTGAAGGTACTACTCTTTAGAAACTATGGAAACTCTTGTCTTCTGCATTGTGTCAATAAAATAAGAAATTTTCTACTCTGGGAAAATGACATGTTTCTGCTGGGGAAATATATTGAAGAAAGATTCCCAAAGAGGAAGATCTTCTCATTCCCAAAGAGGAAGTTCTTCTTATAACACAGTTTTATAAAGGAGCAGAATCATTAGATCTGCACATTACACCCACTTTTCTTCTATCTATTAATTCAAAGGTAGAGCAGCAAAGCTTGACCTCTGCTAATTCTTATTAAAACAGGAGAGCATAGATTTCTGCTTTACTGAAAATATCACCAATGTAATTCATACAACTGGAATGTCATATGTTAGTGTTTTGAAACAAGCAAAGTATAAATTCATAGCATATCAAGAACCTCTGCTATCATCCTCTTTTTAATTACTGTCATTGGGCTCAGAGCCATACCACTCATCAAGTACTAATTAAGTTGCTGTTGCCCTAGAATCAGAGGTGACTTGATGTCTTAGGTCAGGTTCCAGTTTAAGCAAAGAGTTTAAACTCTTTGCATGAAACAATGAGTTTCAAGCAAATGATTGATTGAGGAAGAATTCCCAGGTGCTCTGGAAAAATGTAAGGGAAGAACGGAGCTGGGGAAATATCCAGGCAAAGGTATGTGCTCAGTTGAAGTCTAGACGCTAGCAATTTCACTCTGTTTTATATCAAAAAATTAAATGCTTTCTCTCACTGGGGTATTTAAATACTCATATTTATAGCAGCACTATTTCTAATATTTAAGAGTTGAAAGCAACCAAATGACCATCAATAAATGAATGTATTTTTAAATATGTAGTATATGTATACATTCAAATATAAGTCTGCCTTAAAAAGGGAGGGGAACCCTATAATAGCCTACAACATGGAAGAAATTCTAAGCTTTATTTTGAGTAGTGAGTTAGTCAAAAAAATGAAAAATCAAAGTTATATTGTTCCACTTATGTGTTGTGTCTAAATTATAGTCAAATAATAGAAACAGACATATAAAATGTGCTAACCAGAGGCTGGAATGAGGAGAAAAAGGGAATTTTATCTAGTGTATGTAGAGCTTAGCAAGCCATCCATGTGGACTCAATATGCCAAAAACAGTAACAACGATGGTCCTCATTCCCCTGATTCTGAAAGAGCCCCCAATACACCATCAGGCTACACTAGCACGTGACTGGGACAAATGGAGACGCTACTGGCACTCACTCGAGCAAATAGATGAACAACAGGATGACAGTGATGCAGTGATACAGTGATGTAGAGCTTCAGGTTTAATGAAAAGTTCTAGAGATCTGTTTCACAACAACAGCAATTTACTTACCATTTCTCAACTATGCATTTAAGAAAGGTAATGATAATAAATTTTATGGGTTTTTTTAGCATGGTTTAAAAAGTCTAAATTTAAAAAATGCAATATTCCAACCCTTCATTTACTCAGTGAAGTTACATTGAGCTTTTACTTATGTTTAAGCTCTCTTAAGTGAGTTTATACTGTATTTCAGAAGATATCTTCAGAAAAAATTAGAATATATTATAAATAGTTGATAAGAAAAATGTGCTTAAAAGGACATTATGAGGGGCTAGAGAAAACAGTATTAGGGGTTAAGGCACTGCCTTGTCTAAAGTTAACCTCAGTTCAATCCTTAGTACTGCATATGGGCCCTCAAACACCTCACAGAGTGATGCCTGAGCACAGATCCAGGAACAAACCCCAAGCACTTCAGGGTGTAGTCCAACACTCCTCCCCAACTCCCAAAAGGAAATATTGATTGCAATAATAAGACACACTTCTATGTTTGAAATAAAAAATTATCACCAAAACTCCATAGGAACATATGTACTTACTGGATTATTATTTTATCTTATTTTAATATATTTTTGGTGAGGGGGGCTGCACCTATGTGCTTAAGAGCTACTTCCAGTTCTGTGCCCAAGGGTGTTACTGTGTTACTGTTATAGCAACACTCATCGGGAACCATTAGATGCTGGGGATACATCCTGGGTTTCCTTCATGCAAAGCCTTCACTAGAGCACTTTGAGATATCTCTAGCTCCACACTGCTTTTTAAACCTTTCTCTATCTTTTGTTTCCCAGGATGACGCAAATATTAGTTAACATGTTCCTAATAAATTCCACTTATTTTGACATTTTTCAAATCCTAAAGTTTTGTACATGATGCATTTTTTATTTTTTATTATATGATTTCCAATGAATGGATGAAATATTTCTTATAGCATTTCTTAAGTAACAATGATAGGGACTCTATAAATTAATTAAAAGTGTTGTATATTGAGAGTACTCTACAAAGATGTCTTTCTTCTCCATAAAGGCCTCGTTTAAAGCTTGAGTACAACCCACGTCTCCTAAAACAACAAAGGGAAACATGACAGAAAGTATATATATTATATCTTTATGACTATTCATGGGATTGTCAAGGAAAAGACCAAGTTCCCAAGGAAGTTCTAAGCATCTCTGGAATTTCTTGAGATTCCAGAAGTGAGGTCTGTAATGGAAATGAAATAGTTGTCATTGAAAATATATTGGATTATTTGCATCTAAGATGATTCTTTTTGAACTCGTATTTTAAAGGAATATTTGTTGGTCTCAAAACATAAAAGTGCTTGAAAGATCATCTAGTTCTCCACCCTCCACCCCATTTTTTTTTATTTTTTTTTTAATTTATTTATTTTTAATTAGAGAATCACCGTGAGGGTACAGTTACAGATTTATACACTTTTGTGCTTATACTTCCCTCATACAAAGTTTGGGAACCCATCCCTTCACCAGTGCCCATTCTCCACCACCCGTAAACCCAGTGTCCCTCCCACCCTCCCCAATCCCATCTCCCCCCCACCCCACCCTGCCACTGTGGCAAGGCATTCCCTTCTGTTTTCTCTCTCTAATTAGCTGTTGTGGTTTGCAATAAAGGTGTTGAGTGGCCGCTGTGCTCAGTCTCTAGCCCTCATTCAGCCCGCAACTCCCTTCCCCCACATGGCCTTCGACTACAATGTAGTTGGTGATCGCTTCTCTGAGTTGACCTTTCTCCGGAACGTGAGGCCAGCCTCGAAGCCATGGAGTCAACCTCCTGGTACTTATTTCTACAGTTCTTGGGTGTTAGTCTCCCACTCTGTTATTCTATATACCATAGATGAGTGCAATCTTTCTATGTCTGTCTCTCTCTTTCTGACTCATTTCACTCAGCATGAAACTTTTCATGCCCATCCACTTAACTACAAAATTCTTGACCTCCTTTTTTCTAACAGCTGCATAGTATTCCATTGTATAGATGTACCAAAGTTTCCTCAACCAGTCATCCATTCTGGGGCATTCGTCCACCCCATTTTTTTATACTGCCTTTAAATGTACATTCTCATTCAGATTTAAGTTTTCTAGGATTAAAGTTTACCTTGTACCATAATTTATATAGCTTATTTTGGTTTTTTCAATCTCCACGTAACATGCTTATTATGTAAATTATGAGGTATTATTGACACAATTTTACTCATGAAAAAAATATAAAATTTAAGGGTCACTCTCATAGCATCCCATTGTTTTTATTATTTTATATATTTTATTCTTTGGAATTTACATTCAGAACCTTCTGCATAGTTTCCATCCACATTAAGAATTTTGCTGCTAAATTTTATAAACAATCCAAGCTCCAAAAATCTTCGCAGTCATTCAATTTGAGATTTATGACAGCCAAAGGAGACTGCTGCTGTAGGCCTGTTATTACTTGATGTTACTCAAAAAGAAGTACATTACTGTCCTGTCAAATTTGCAGAATTCAAGATATGTAATCTAAGAGAATGCGGAGTATGCACCATTTTCTCAGTTTTTATACTTATCACTTGGCACCACATATTTTGTGAAACAGTATTCTAATCCAACATTGATTTTTCACAAATTAAAAACGCCCGTGAAACCAACACCCAGATGAAGAAAAATAGCAATCAGAATGACAGAAGCCTTCTGACTTCCTTCTCATACCACTCCTCCACAGGGATATTTGTTACCATGATATTTGTTAATTGTAGAGATTAATTCTAATGTGTGTGGCTACACTTGCTCAATGATGGCTTCCCCTCACAAAAAAATTAAAAAATGAAAAAGAAACTCTAGGCATTTCTATGGAAGGGAATCACTTCTATTTTCTTTCTTCTTTTATTGGGGGAACGGGGCAGGAGATGGTAATGGGTTTGGAGCAGGGAATAGACAGTGGTTCTCAGGGCTTACTCCTAAGTGTGCTTAGGAATAATGCTTGGTGGATTTTGGAGAACCATACGTGGTTCCAGGGATCAAATCCTGAATGACTGTGTGCAAGGCAAGTACCCAGCCCTCTGTATATCTCTCCAGTCCTATCAATTGCTTTTCAAAGTAAATTGCTGTTCACAGAGGAGAGAATTAGAAACAAAAAACTCCTAGAAAGTGGAATGCTTTACGCATATGCACATCCATATTCACTCAGGTGTTAGGTTTTATACAAAGCCCATTTCTGATATTTTTTGAATAAAACTTTTTATTTCAGTCTTCAATGCATTGACATTTTAACAGGTATATTTCAGAAATATATATCTCAGGTATATCTCAGAGAGAGAAATGTTTCTCGTCAGGTATTTTAATAGACCTTCTATTCAATATGCAATACATTGAAATTTTAATAGCTTTTTGTCAGAAAGAGAAACAGCTTTTGTCACAACTCATTCACTTATCTGAACTATTTAAATAAAATTGCCCAAGGGGAGTCAGAATAAAAATATATGTATTACTTTTCATATTGTTGAATTGAGGACTTCAAAAAGATTTTCCTCTTGTTAAGTATGGCAGCCTGTGATCTTCTCTCTCAAAACACAGATCTATGCATGTTCTAATTTCCGTAACTGATATACCTTGCATCTAAAAGGTACTCTCCAGTGTATATGGAGACATATGAATGATCAGACTATACTCTAATAATCCTAGCAACCTCCAGAAGTTAAGATATGGAAGGGCATATCCCCTGGGTTCTGCAAAAGGAATCATCCCCACCATTACCATGTTGATCTCAAACTTCTGATTTCCAGAACATTAAAGAATAAAGTTATTATACATTGATTAAGTCGTCAAATTAACAGTATTCTTTTTTAACCTAGAATATGATGCTATTCCAATTGTTAAAACATTCTATAGATGTGATAAAGACATATTGCTGCAATATTAAACTCATTATGCAGAGAGGTTAATTCTGATGATTAAGATTCCATCATTACCAGGTCCGGGAGGTCATGTGCTCATATTTTAATAAGAATTCATTTTTATATCATATGGAATAACAAGTTTTGTTTTTCATTTCAAGCATAAAAAATAATTTGCTTAGTTCAGCTGACCAGCACAGTGCAGTATTTAGCAGGAAGGTTATTGCCCTTTTCTTTATTTCTGGTCATCCAAAGCTTTGCCTTGCACATTCACCAGACAGAGCCAGTTATTCTCTCCACTACATAACTTAGGGTTGGAAATTAAAGACTTTAATCAGTGTAAACAAAACTTCAATATATACTGGGGGTCAAATTTGGATTGGCAGTATGCACAGCAAGAGGCTCAAACATTGTACTCTCTCTCTGGTCCCAATCACTTCCCAAAATTATTATGGAAACATTATGCTATATTATTAATAAATGTTTTATATTTTTATATAATAGAAATTTTGGAATTTTATAGTTAAAATTATTCTCAAATATAAAAATATTATTTTTGAATGACTGGAGAGATAGCACAGTGGGTAGGGTGTTTGCGTTGCACACGGCTGACCTGGGTTCAATTCCTCCGTCCTTCTTGAGAACCTGGCAAGCTACCGAGAGTATCCCGCTCGCACGGCAGAGCCTGGCAAACTCCCCGTGGCATATTCTATATGACCAAAACCGTAACAACAAGTCTCATAATGGAGACATTACTGGTACCCGCTTGAGTAAATGGATGAGCAACGGGATACAGGATGACAGTGCTAAGACAGTGCTACAGTGCTACCAATGTACATATTAGCTATAAAGTGCAATTAATTTTTATAATATTGATCACATGTCCATCTATCCATCTTTTGTGCAGTAATTTTAACTAAATTTTGAAATAAGTCAAATATATCAGTAGTTACATAGAAACATTGTATATAATATAGCATATTATTAGCTAGAAATAATATTTTAAATTCTATTTTTCTTAGGAAATAAAATGTATGTACAATAAAGTGCACAGGTTCATTATTTATTTTATTGTATTTAAAGTAATATAGTTATAAATAATTGGGTTTTATTTTCTTTGTAGCAGGGGATAGCAGTAACTCTTGCAGGTAAATGGGGACAAGTAATATCAAAAGAAATGGACAAAATATGACGATTGCTTTATGCTCAGGGGACCATATGGGTGCCAAGAATTGAACTCAGGGCCTCAGTGTCCTATCCATGTGATATGACCTTTTGAGCTATGGTCCCTACTCAAGATAATGGTCTTAAACATTTATTTTTTAAATCAATTTTAACATTTCTAAGTAATTATTGTTTTTGCTTCTCGAACATAAAATTAATAACTCAGGAGCTGGAGCAATAGCACAGCGGGTAGGGCATTTGTCTTGCAAACAGCCAACCCAGGTTCGATTTCCAGCATCCCATATAATTCCCCAAGCATTGCCAGGAGTAATTCCTGAGTGCATGAGCCAGGAGTAACCCCTGTTCATCACAGAGTGTGACCCCAAAATAAAAATAAAATAAAATAATATTAGTAGCTCAATTTTAAATTATATTTACATAAGTATATATTAATATTTTATATAATAGTTATTAAAATAATGTGATATATAAATAAATATTTGTTGACACTTGCTTGTACTTCATACATTTATATTAAATATTATGTTATGAGTTTTTATTGATATTAGAAACTGGTACAACAATTCTTTTCTCTAATGTATAGTTGAAATATTTTCACCTAAGATTTTTTCCTTAATTATACCTAGCTAGTGATGCTTAGGAATCATTCCTCACTCTACACAGAGAAATTATGCTGGCAGTGCTGAGGACCATATAAGATGCTGTGGTTTGAACCGAGGCTGTAGGACTTCACTGCTGTACCTTCTATCCAGCCCTTCACCTAATTCTTTAAAAAATTTTTGTTTTGGTAATAGGTAGTGTGCCTGAGTTTATTTTAGGAGTGGCATGTATTAGAAACATTATTTCTAAAATCAATATTTGTAACCTGAAAATTCAAAAGTCATTTGTCCTATCTTATTTCAGAATATATTCCCATAGAACAGAATTGGTTTTTGATTGTTTTCACTCTTGAGTCGCGCCTACTTGTTTCACAATGTAAAGTTCCCTCTATCCAAAATTTTAAAAGGTTTATGTTCTTGCATGCCAAGCAGTAAATCTAATGTAAAACTGCCCATAAAGTCTCTTTCAAGGTGCTTAGTAAGATAGGCTTTTGAGAAATAGAAAATTTGACCCATATTGATTCAATGTCCTTTGAGAAATAGGTAGTTTGGGCTTGATTAACGAGCATTTCCCACCTCATTTATGTTCAAAAATCCCTGAAACTGACATCTGGAAATTCTTGTACATTGTTCAGAAGCAAATTGTGTCAAGTTTCTTCTCTGGTTATAATATCTTTTACCTTCTATGACTAGATGCTGTACTAAAGCACGCAGACAAAAAAAAAATCAATTATGGGAAGAAGCAGAAGGAGTGACAACAACAACAAATAAAGTAAGCAAAGAACAAAACAGAACGTTAAAAATATGTTTTGAATCTTAGCCACCACTATATTTAATTATCTTTAAGATTATTTGGGGAGAGGGTTGGACAGTTAATATGCAGTTAAGATGCTTTCCTTGCATGCAGCTGACCCAGGTTTGATCATGGAAACCCTGTCATGTGACCCTGAGCTCACCAGGAGTGATCTCTGAGCACAGCGCCAGGAGTAAGCCCTGACCACAGCTGTCTATGACACACTTGCGCATGTGC
Organism: Sorex araneus; assembly: GCF_027595985.1. NCBI lineage: Eukaryota > Metazoa > Chordata > Mammalia > Eulipotyphla > Soricidae > Sorex > Sorex araneus. Next base: position 17,837,949 of record NC_073312.1, read on the forward strand.
ACGTGCGTACACACACACACACACACACACACACACACACACACACACACACACATCCCACACCCCAGCCTTTTTTGTTTCCTTGGCATTTCAAATTATTTTTTTATAAATAATATAAAGAATCAAAATGATTTCTCCAATAATACAGTGGTGATTTTCCGTCATTATTCTGAGATTAAAGTTGCATGTTCAATTTTACGAATTGATACTCCAATATTCGCAATGTAAGAATATGAAAGCTCTTATAAATATTAATGCACTGGATTCTTTATAAGGTATGCATTAAAATCATTTGGAAGTATCTTTTTCTCTAAAATACACAAAACACTTTTATCCAGAATGGAGATTAGTAACTTCCTCTTTATAGGGCCGGATAGTATATATTTTAAATTTTATGCCATATAGCAATGACTATCTTTGCTATTTTAAATCAAAGCAACCACATATGATATCTAAATAAATAAATGCAAATTTTTTCCAGTACGAAATTATTTATAAATAAAAGTGGTGGTGAAGATTTAGATCAGGTGACCCAAGTTTGACATTTTCTGCTATAGCAATTTACCAACCTAAAGCCAATTGAACTGGCACCTCCTACCTCCATCCAGCAGGGGGCAGTAGCTCAAAATGAGAAAAGCACACAAGGAGACAAACACACAAGAACTACTTTGCTTTGGGATTCCATGGTCAGTCATGAGTGAGCTCACAGGCTGGTCATTCATTCAATACAAAATCACTCCACTATTTCAACTTCTAATACCTGAGCCAATGTTTAAATTAGCAGAGACATTGAAGACAGTAAACAAATCAAATTTCAATAGGTGAGAGAACGTGAAGAGTTGAGGCTGGGACATTTCACAAACCAATCAGCAGGAACCTTTTAAGTAGAGTTAAGTTGCCAATTTTCTATTGTATTTTCGCCTTGTCAGGAGTGATAGCACAGCAGGTAGGACGTTTGCCTTGCACGCAGCCGACCGGGGTTCAATTCCTCAGTACCTCTTGGAGAGCCCAGCAAGTTACCCAGAGTATCCCACCTGCACAGCAGAGACTGATAAGCTACCCGTGGCATATTCGATATGCCAAAAGCAGTAACAACAAGTCTCATAACGGGGACGTTACTAGTGCCTGCTCAAGCAAATCGATGAACAATGGGATAACAATGCTACAGTGCTATTTTCACCTTTGTTGCCCTCATCGTTTAAAAGACCATTTTATCCTATTTTTTTCCTGGGCCCATTTTCCGACCCTGTTAACTTTTCTATTCTTTCCTGCTCCCAATTTGTTTTCCCTATCATTTTCTAAAACACCTACCTTGGTTACCTGTAAAAACTATGCATGCAGAAGAATGTGTTTGCGCCTCTCCTTGCTACCCGTGTTCTGTGCTCTCGAGCCGCTGTGTATGGACTGGATAAGGATGGCTGTTGGCGATGGGCAGGCGAAGGAAGAGCGAGGACTAAGCTGGTTGCTGATTAGTTGCTGTTTATTCAATCTCTTGTCTCTCCCATCTAACACACTCTTCCTTCTTAGCCTCTCATTTCTAGATCCCAGATCCCTCTCCGATCTTACAGTCTTAGTTTAGATAGCAACCACGTAGGGTGGTAATAAAAAGGTGGGGTTGAACATTAACAAAATCAACAAAATGAGATAAGGCCACTCCTTCAGAGATTAACTCAATGACGAAATCTCATCTAAAGAGATTACTCCAGATCACTAGGAGATCTGCTCAAGGGTAGGATCCCATCCAGAGTGTGTTGCTTTCTTCTTTCCTTAGATAGTAATCCACTTAAATAGTTGTAGTAAATCTACTTCTAATATTTCCAGCAATGTCATTCTGTATGAGCACAGTATGAGATATATCAAGCTAAAATTTTGGTTCTTCCTGAGGACATCTCACTACAGTCCTCAGGCTAAGTTAGTCTTCCTAACCCCAGCAGAGTCCTTATCCAGTTACATCTTTTGGGTCATGACAGAGTTTGTCCACAAATGTTCTCTTAACATAGTTATGGCACATGGCCTGGCCCATTTCAATGCCAGGGTAGCTCACAGCTTGCCCTGGGTCCATTCAGACCATCGTCAGGACCCTGCTTTTGGGGTGCTAGGAACTAAGAGCAACTGAGTTGAGAAAACAGATGCCCAGGAGTAAATAGTATTCAGAGTCAATCAACTCCCAAGTTACAAAAGCATAATATTAACTACCTTCCTGTGTCCATACAGAAAGGACATTGCTTTAAGGTATCACTGTATCATTTGTCATCCCTTTGTTCATTGATTTGCTCAAGCAAGTGCCAGTAATGTCTCCATTTGTCCTAGTCCTGAGATTTTAGCAACCTCTTTTACTTGTCCTTCCCAATGGTGCTGCATTGGAGGCTCTTTCAGGGGAATGAGATCCATCATTGTTACTGTTTTTGGCATACTGAATATACCACAGGGAGCTTGCCAGGCTCTGCTCTGTGGGCAGGATACTCTTGGTGGCTTGCTGGATTCTCCAAGAGGGAGAACTAGACAATAAGAGGTTGCTTCTGGGATCTTTGTTTTATAGTCTCTGGATCTTGGCTGTTATGGGATTACACGGTGCGGTGTGTGCGGGGCGGGGGGGGGGGGAGGGGTGGAGTTTGTGGGTGTGACTTCCTAGCTACTGGAAAATGGGGGATCTTGGTGGAAGAGGCCCACTCCCAATCTGAGCAGGCTTGGAGATCTCAGCGCCAGGTTTCACGCACCTGGGATTCCTTCATGCGTGAGGCTCATCTGAGCGTGTGGAGAGTGGCCTTCAGCATGGTTGTGGCTGGGTTCCGGAGGTCTTCTGCTCTGCTCAGAATGGGCAGGGAAACTTAATCTACCCCCCTCTGAGGGGCCCTGGTGAAGACAGCCAGGCGTGGGGGCAGGAGACTCTACTTTAAGGTAAACTATGTAAAAGACATAACTTATAATACAAGTTCAGTGTCCTTAGAAGGATCTGATCTTAGAAGCTAACAGAATCTATAGGGAAAAGGTGATTAACTGGTTGGGGAGGAGGGCACAGAAGAGTTTACAGATAAACAAAGGAATGGGAGTGACTGGGGACACTGTGGTGGGTGTAACGAATAAACCTAAATTCCCTGCGGCAAGGCTGAAAGGACAAACCCAATGTTATCCTACCCAGGAAACTATCCCAATCCTTAGTTGTTTTTTTTTTTTTAATTAGGGAGATGATTTCCCACAATCTGCTGGATGCGACCAATTCAATGCCGGTGATTACTTAACTAGTAGAAAAACAAAATCAGTTATCTTCAGAGGGTGATGTAGAATAATCTTTCTGATATATCATTTATAATACTTCAAATGAATTATAATATTAGACATAAAAACACCATCATAATTAGGAGAATAACTTTGACAAGTAAGTTAAAGTACCTTAAAAATGGTATAAAGGCATTTACTTTGCCCATAGTTAACTCCGGTTCCATCCTCAGCATTGACAGAAGTGATTCCTGAGCACAGGGCAGATGTAAGTTCTAAGCATAGCTGGGTGTGATCTAGAAGCAAAAGAAAAAAGACATACACCGAAAGTGATGAATAAATATGTTAATAGTTTAGAGGAGAGGAAATAATGAAACATGAAAAAAGAACCAAAATTAATCCATACTGCAGAATGTAATAAAAATTAATAATAAATATGGTCATCAGAGAATAATGAATTTACATAAAGAACTATAGCACTGTAGCACTGTTGTCCCATTGTTCATCAATTTGCTCAAGCCGGCACCAGTATTGTCTTTTATTGTGAGACCTGTTACTGTTTTTGACATATTGAATATGCCACAGATAGCTTGCCAGGGTCTGCCATGCAGGTGGGATACTCTTAGTAGCTTGCCGGGCTCTCCAAGAGGGTCAGAGGAATCAAACCCAGGTTGGCCTCATACAAGGCAAATGCCCTACCTGCTATGCAGTCCTACATGGAAGAAATGATGAGACTATAAACAGAGAATTTATGGCCTATGGAAAAATATAAACCAGTCATTATTCATAACACTGAAATCCAGGAGATAAGAAGGCAAAGTAAATGATAAAACATTGATTTACTTCTTCCTTAAGTTTTAGTAATTATTCTGAAATAAGAACAGTTTAATAGAATCTCAGTAATAGTAGTAAACAAACAAAAATTCTGTATGAACACTAGAGATGGGGATGGAGCAGTCTCTAAAGAGACTCAAACATTGGTTATATAAATATAAAACAATGAATTCCAAAAGCACATATTTCAGAAATTGAAGGCCAACATACTAAAAAGTGATAAAAGGGAAAAAAATACTTGCTAACCCAGAATTTTATACTTGGAAGGTTTTATGCAGCTAATTCTGCCAGAAAAGATTAAAGAGGGCATTTTTTTTGAATTTTATTTTATTTTACTTTACTTTTGGATTTGGGGACCACACTTGGTGACACACAGGGTTGACTCCTGGCTCTGCACTCAGGGTCATTTCTGGAGGACTCAAGGGACAATATGGGTGCTGGGGATTGAACCTGGAAACCACATGCATGGCAAAACTGACTGTGCTGTCCCCCAAGTTTCTTTCAGATAAGTTTTACGTGACAAAGTCAGTGTGTAACAAAGAAGATATTGTAAAAGTCATAGCAGCTGTTCATTGAAATGCACTTGGTAGACAATGCACAGCAGTGATTATGTAATACCATGCAATAACTCCGTACAGAGTTTTGTTTTCACATTCATTATTCTTTTTCACATCTTCATCCCTGGTTAGATGCACCAAGTTTTATCTTGCATACTACTTCAAGCTTCTTGAGCAAAATGCTGTCTGATTAATCCCCTCCAGAAAGATGGTCAGAGAAAATTATCTTGATTTTGTATTTGCAGTAAAGGGTTTTCTAGTTCTTTGGTTTTGTGTTTGTTTTTTAGGGATATCATTTATTCACACTGGCAAATTAAAAGAGTTATGATTGTGGTAATAACACCACTTGGATAGACAAATGCAATTGAAAAGAATATGCACTAAATTAGTTTGGACTAAAGTGATTAGAACGTGTCTTTATGTTTAATGCTTTGTAGGATTTCCTCCACATATGATATACTGAGCCTTGCAATTTAGTTTTATTGGCAATTTTTCTTCCTATCATCCTCATTTCTATATTTGTAAAGGGAGGAATATAATCAACTCCATATAAACTAATTATAACAGATTTATTGCAGAATTTAGTAACAAAGGGTGGGCAATTACAGTTATATTCAAACTATTACCATTGGCAGTACTCTATTGAACTTATGTTAAGTATAAATTAAATGCCATTAAACAGAACTCAACAAAACAAATCTGTGCTCTTGTATACTTTTTGTCATCTTGCTAAATACCACAATATTCTGCAACATGTAGATGTTTCCATCTTGGCTGCTTCGTAATTCCTTATATTAGTTGAAAATAGTGTCTGAAAAACTCATCTGTTCTCTCTACACAAAAGGCACAATGTGCTTGGAAGTTGGAACTTCAAAACTTGCCTTGAAGAGATTTTTTTGTGTGTGTCAAAGACACTGTTCTTATGGACATTGTGTATTCATTTGTGATTCTTAAAACTGAAGATTAGAACGTGAATTGCTGAAATTATAGGTAGCACTTTCAAGTAACCCTGTCGCTGTCACTGGTTTTGCAGATCAGCTTCCCTCTCTCTAGCAGCAACTGAATTGAATTGAAACAATTAAATCAGAGACAGCTACTCAATCAATAAGGTGTCACCTGTTTCTGTGACAATTTATACCAATAAATAGAAACTCAGTATTTATTCCCTACCCTTATTCTGAGACAAAAAAATGTACAACTCTTTCTAATTTGTTTTCTACTCAAGACCTACTAGACAGTTGAAAAATAAATTTACTTCAATAACTAATTTCCTATCCAGTCATTTTACAGAGGAAAGATGTACAACTTGAGGCTATTGAAATAACAATTCTGAAAATTGAAGAATCTATCCAATTTATTTATATACCATTGCTGAAAGTACTGAGATGGTCTTAACTCACAATGAGTCTATGATCAAATGGTATGTTCCCTAATATTATTTGAACATTACTGTGGATAAAAAAGGATGATTATTTTTAGATATCACACCAGGTAGATGCTTGATATAAGTAACAAGGTGAATAAATAATGTACTGTCCCAGTTATCTTCTCAGATACTTCATTCTTACCAACTTTAGGCATTTTTTCCCCTCTGTCAACAAGCAGATATTCAATAATAGTTGGTGTTTAAATATTAGGCATTATTTGGGGCTGGGGTGATAGCACAGCGGGTAGGGTGTTTGCCTTGCATGCGGCCCACCTGGGATCGATTCTCAACATCAGATATGGTCCCCTGAGCATCACCAGGGGTAATTTCTGAGTGCAGAGCCAGGTGTGAATCGCCGGGTGTGACCCAAAAAGCAATATATATATATATATATATATATATATATATATATATATATATGTATATATAGCATTATTTTGTTTTTTGCGACATTTCTCAACAAATCATCCTTGTGCCTGGAACAGTTGATTATTGAACCACAGTCAACAGAGTTGTAAATAAAAAAATAATGATTATTTGGTCCATCAAGATAGTACCAGGATAAGGCTGTTTTTTCTTTTAAGTGTTAAACTTCAGTTCAGTATTGGCACCACATGTAGTCCCCTGATCCACCACTAGGAAAGATCCCTGAATACAGAAACATGAGTAAGCCCTGGTCATGACCAAGTATAACCACCAAAGACACACACACACACACACACACACACACACACACACCACACCTCTTTATTACTAAATATGTTACAATTATAATGTACCTGGTGCTAAATTGAAGAAAAATTAATTTCTTTTTCCACGAATCACGAAAATCCCATTAATCACCGATTTCTCGGGTGGGCTCAGTAACCTCTCATTTCATCCTTTCTCTGAGATCTTAGAAGGCTATCTCGACTCGGCCCTCCCAACGATGTTGCACTGGGGGCTCTTTCAGGGTCAGGGGAATGAGATCCAGCTTGTTACTGGATTTAGCATATGAATACATCATGGGAAGCTTGCAAGGCTGTCCCATGTGGGTAGGAAACTCTCAGAAGATTGCTAGTTTCTCCCAGAGGGAGAAGCAGGCTACATGATATCAAGCGCTTCTGAGAGCTTGCTTTTAAGTCTCTCTCTGGATGTTGGCCGTTGATGGGATTACACACACCTGGGTTCCTCTGCCGGTACCTTCATGCATGAGGCCTGTCCAAATGTGTGGAGAGGGGCCTCCAGCATGGTTGTAGCTAGGTTCCAGTGGTCTTCCACTGCCGGGAGCTCTGCTCGGGGAGGGGAGGGAAGCTGGAGCCCATCCCCTCAGAGGGGCCCCAGGGAAGACAGCCAGGCGTGTGGTCAAGAGACTCTTTTTTACAAAAGACTTCTTTTTTACAAAAAATTTCTTTTTTACAAAACATAATTTATTTTTCTAAGAATTTATTTATAACATATGAGCTACTTTTAAATAATTTATTTTTCTAAGAAAAAGAAATTCATTTTTCTTAGAAAAGTTAGTTTCCTTGCATTTCATAATGGCCATATGATTTAGTTGTTGGTATTGTTCCAATGTGACAGATGGAGAAAATTAAAAGATTAAGATTGTACATGCTATTTAGAAACTAACTCAGTTGATCCAGCAAGTAATATAGATAAGCACCAACATCAAAACCCATAGCAAGCGTTCATAAACTAGAATGGCTGTCACATCTGTTCCACTCTCTGTTTTTATGACACATGAACTACTTTTAAATGATTGAACAAAGCAAACAATATTAGTTTCTAGTACACAAAAGATATACAAAATCAAAATATAACATATTTAAATAAGGTTTTCTTGCAATGTAGCTATTCTAGTTCTGTGATTTTCATGGCTATGTTCCTACTACAATAGCAGAACTGAATACTTATAATATAAATCCTACATATTTGTCTTATAATTTCTGAAACTCCTTGGTGATATAGTTACATTTTGCTCCTTTGTTTTGTTATTTATTTATTTAGGATTTTGAGTCACACCTGGTGGTGCTCTAGGCTTACTCCTGACTCTGTGTGTTCTCAGAAAATTGTCTAGATAGGGCTTGGGAGATTGTATGGAATTCTGGGAATTGAACCTGGGTCTGTTATGTGCAAGGCAAGCTCCCTATCAACTTCACTATTTCTACAGACATTTTTTTTTTGCTTTTTGGGTCACACTTGGCAATGCACAGGGGTTACTCCTGGCTCTGCACTCAGGAACCTCCCCTGGTGATGCTCAGGGGACCATATGGCATGCTGGGAATCAAACTCAGGTCAGCCGCGTGTAAGGCAAATGCCCTAACTGCTGTGCTATCGCTCCAGCTCACTACAGACTTTTAGATAGTTATGATTTTATAGTATTTTGGCGCCTCAGATATAGCAGTCAAATGTAACAAACTATTACTATCTTTTTACTTTAGATACAGAGTTATCTAAGTTCAGTTAAAGAACACCAAAATAAAACTAATATGCTATCAAGTAAGTAACAAATTTATTGTATTATGAATACATGCCTCACGCATGAAGTAATGGGCAGGAGAACCCAGATTTGCAGGACCCGGGGCTGAGATCTCTAAGCCTGCTTGGATTGGGTCTGGGCCTCCTTTACCCAGATCCCCCATTTTCCAGTAGCTTGGCAGCCACACCCACAAACTGCCCCCAGTGCTGTTTAATCCCATCAACAGTCAAGATCCAGAGACTATAAAACAAAGCTTTCAGAAGTACACAGCCGCATTTGTGGCCACAAGACCTATTATAGCCTAGCTCCCCTTCTCGGAGAACCTGGCAAGGTACTGAGAGCATCGTGCCCACACTCCAGAAACTGGCAAGCTCTCCATGGCATATTCAATATGCCGAATACAGTAACAATGATGGGTCTCATTCTCCTTACCCTAAAAGAGCCTCCAATATAGCACCACTGGGAAGAACAAGTAAAGAGAGGCTGCTAAAATCTCAGAGTGAGGTTGAATGGAGACGTTACTGGTGCCCGCTCAAGCAAATCAATGATCAATGGGATGACTGATATATTGATGAATACAAATATTACAAATGTTACATTAACAGTATACTATATTCTGTGAAGTATGAATGAGACTTATTCTATGGTGTGAAGTGTGAACTAGCAAAAAATGATAACATATATTAATTAAATATAACACAAACACAAACTTAGGTAAGCTGTTGGGAAAAATGATATTAAAACATGTGCTATGTATAGGATTTCCACAAAACCTTAATTTTTAGTGAAAAATATTACCTATGAAGCACAATAAAGTCATAATTGGATAATATATGCCTGTGGTGAACAATAAACTCAAAATAATGGAGGAAGATCAAGAGGAGAAAAGTTTTAAAAGTACAATAATAGTGTGGAGTATGTTCTACAGTTATATGCCTAAGTATTATGTTTATCATACAATGTCATTTTAACTATTAAAACATTAAAATTTGCATCGATTTACCACTCATAATTCATCACCATAGCTCTACAAAGAAAAATGCTTACCAGTGGCAAGTTAATGATATAACTTTTTAATTCTAAACAAGAATATAATTTTTGCATAAAATGAGTAAATGGTTCATTTTTTAACATCTGAATTTTAATGACAATGATTTTTATAGTTCACTCTGTGATACTGCTTCATAATGTAGCATTATACACATGTGATAAAGCATTATAAATTAGAATTTTTCAAATATGTGCATTTAATTCTTTTTACATTGGTTGCAAGTAAATATTTATTTAAGTTCCAGCCAGTACCAATGATACTCCAATTAAGACTCCTCTGCTCCTATTACTTTCAATTATACTCATCCTAATTACACCTAATAAACCATCTCCCGAGGAAGTAGCTTCATTTTTTTCACTAGATCAATAATACTAATGAATCCAAATAAAGTTCATTACTATTACTCCAAACAAAGCTCATTGTTTCTTTTCATAGTTGAAATGTAATATATTCTCAGTAGTCCATATCTCCAATAAAACCTCATTCACTGGACTCTCTTAAGTCCTTCAATTGTCATTAATTTGGGATCTTATGTAAGTAACAATTTGTCTTTTATAATGTCATTCCATCCTCTTGGTTTGTAATAATTTAGTTATAGAGAGAAATCCTCCTGTTCTTTTTTCCTCAAAGATTTTATTAAATTTTAGTTTTTTGGCCTTAAATTTACACCCTATTCCTTTTGTAACTGGAAAGTGCAAACAGAGGCTACTTTCGGAACACTAGAGACTATTCCCTTGATGCCTTACAAGATGATTTTGCAGTATACAAAAGCATAGAGATGAAGTAACTCTCTTAGTTGTGCATAACCAAGATGAAGCCCTTTTTATAATATAAAAGTCCGTAGACCGGCCTATCTGATAATTGCCATCTCTGCATTTGACAGATTTTTCCTCAGCCAAATTCTGGTCAGGTTCCTGATCTGTACATATTTGCAAAGTTCCTTGTCAAATTTAATTTTAAAAAGAATCCTACTCTAAACATTTAGCCAGAATATTCACCTCCAGTATCTGATCAGGTTATTCATTTTCTATCTTTCCCCACGCAGAAGATGTCTGAAGACATGACTCATCAGTAGAAATTTCATTAAGGCAATTTAGTAAATGCCCTTCTCAACTATGTTTTCTCTAGGTAATTGTCCATTTAGTGGTCTTTACCACTGTTCTTGGTTATAAATTTCAACTTTCCAGTCTGCATTTGGATCGGAATGCAGTGTCTCTCCCACACTTAAAATTACACTGTGAAATTAATACTACTATGTTTTACAGGTGTCACTGAGAACAATTTTTTTTGGCTTTTTGGGTCACACCCACTGATGCTCAGGAGTTACTCCTGACTCTGGACTCAGGAATTACTCTTGGAGGTGCTGGGGGGACCATATAGAATTCCGGGGATCAAACCCAGTTGGCCATGTGCAGGGCAAATGCCCTACCTGCTGTACTATCGCTCCAGCCCCATAATTTTTCTTTAACATTGTATAAGTTCATTTCTGTGAATCGCAGCAAGAGTTTGTATTGCTTTGGGAAAAAAAGGAAGAGTCCATGGTTGCTATGTGAGGATGTAGTGTCCAGTCTTAAGGCTATGCCACGGGATATAATGCAGCATAACCAATTTGTGCCTTTTATGGATAGTATTAAATGTTTACAGATTTAGGAATGTAGGAAAATAGGAAATATAGTAATATAGGAAAACCTGGGAAAGATAAGGAGAGTCTAACACTGTGAAATCAAAAGAAAAAATAAGTAACCTTGGGAAACATCAATATGCCAGCCCCTTTCCCCAATTACTAATTGAAATATTGATAATTATCAAATAAAAATGGTTTCTAAGGGTCTATGACATTCTAGAATTAGTAAATTAGTGTGATCATTTTGCTAATAGAGGGTCTAATCATAAAACAAAAGCATATTTCACAGTTTTACTTTATGTTTTTAACATTGAAGCTACAGAGATGAAAATCAGTTTATTTGCTCAAAGGATTTTTTTCATTTCACTAATAAAAGAAAGAAGTGAGACCCAGATCTGTCAAAATTCTGAAGAAATAATATGCAAATTTCCTATCTTATTAAGAATCTTTTATTAGAAAGGGAAAAAAAGAGTCAGATAAAAATGTAATTGAGTTTGCTGAGCCTCAGTGGGAATTTCAACTTGCAAATAGGTCAATTGCCAAGAGAAAATTATATGTGAATGAAAATTCTAGGATATTACTATTTAATAAGTCAAGTGAGAAAATTTTGTGCATGTAATAGCATTATGTTTATCCTTCATATACTCTAGATACTGAATTATTCAATTTTATTCTTTGAAGATATCTTCCTCTTTTTATTTCTGCATAAGCAGTGATCAAAAATCTACAAGCAAAATAAATTCTGCAACATGTTTTATTGTCATATGTTATGATAATTTCAGAAGCCAAATAGTAAGTGTCATCTAAAAACAAGAATAATTAAAGTACAACACTCTGGCATCAGCCTCTAGCGCATTCAACAGGAATTTCCTTTCTTTGAAAATATGTAGAAAATGTTTTCTTTTTATTAAAACAATTCAGGATGAAATTGTTGTCACTTAAATTTTATTAACGTAGCTTGATTGAATGAGATAAACATGCAATTCTTATAACTGTATTATATTTCAAAATTTTACATAAGTTAGCGAGAGTTCAAAGAAAGTAAGTGATTGTTTTGCTCATAGTATGCTCAGATTCAATAGCTTGGTTCTTCGAACACGAACAGGAGCAGCCCCCAACACAGAACCCCAAGTAGCTCTGAGTTCTGCTTTGCATTGCCCCCAAATAAAAAATACAAAGAAGTAATTGTGAGTTAGTAGCAGAGTATTTTTTACAGAATATCTGTGCAAAGAGGTGTCGCAGGGGCTCAAAGGGAAAGAACATCAACAACAGCCAAGTTCACACTCTGGCTCCTGGAATGGTCCCCTGAGCTCTCCCTCAGCTAAGTAAATATTTCAAATAACTCAATGTTTATTTCACAGACTTATAATAACCATCTTAATTCCTAATATACATTTATATACAATTTTTGAAAATTATAATTATTATATAATGAAAGAACAAGGAATGAAAGAACAATCTGTCTAGACGAATCACTTGAGATCACTGCTATTTTATGCAGTGTCTGAAACTTGTGCCCACATTCAGATTTACCATGGAACAACTTTCAATGCACAGACATAGCTCAGGTCTGACTGCCTTGGATTTAAGAAAATTTCTTCTGTCAATGAAACCAAAATTTTGATGAAGCACAGTAACTACTCATCAAAACACTATTTTTTGTTCTATTTTCCACAATTTATTTAAAATATGGCCAAATCAGAGTAATCAGTTCTTGGAAGAAACTATTCTAGACCAATGCTTTTTTATTCAAAATTTTATTTTATTAAAGCACTATGAATTACTGTTTTATTACCTGTATCAGTCAACACCAGTATTTACTTTCTTCTACCGGTGTTCCCAGGTTCCTTCTCCCACCTCTCACTTGCCTAAGCCCGCTCTCTAGATGGGCACCTTTCAAGTTTCGTGATTAAAGATTGAGTTTCATGATTTTAGTGTTGTTGACTCTGAGATTTGGATTTTCAGTTCTATCATTCTTTTACACCACCAATGTACCTATGTCCCCTTGACCCCAGCAGTGTATGAGAATTCCTTTTTCACCACATCCCCACCAACACAGATTTTCCCACAATTTTTCATATGTACCATTCTTACTGGTTTGAGATAGTATCTCATTTTTTCTTACCTTGGATTTTCTGTAAAATGGTCTTTAATTGATATTTTTTTTGGCAGACGTATATTTCACAGCCACTTTCTCTCTTTTTTTTTAAAGGTGTTTTTGGGGGCCATACCTGGAATGCTCATGGGTTTTTCCTGGCTCTGAACTCAGGGATCACTCCTGATGATGCTTGAGGAACTATATGGGATTCCATTGGTCATATCTTCGAATCTGGATCAGCAGCAGACATTACAAATTCCTATCCACTGTACTATTGCTCTGATTTCCTACAGCCCCTTTAAGTTGCAGATAAGTCTCAAGTCAGAAACCAGAATGCCCTGTCCAAAACAGCAGTTAAAATACTGGAGTTCATTTAGCAATTAAATTCTCTTTTCCTTCATTGAGGACAGAAGGCTACAGAGGAAGAGAGTGAAGTCTTTTCTTATTGTCCTCCTTTTTAAATATGTTTTTATTTCTACTCTTCATCCTGCACTGATGCTGTAGAATTAAAAGGAGGGAGAAAAAGGTATAATATTTATATTTTATTTAATTGTAGAAGCTGTTTTTATAGCTCGGTGAATCAAAAATATGTTTAGATTTACTTTTATGTAGTACTTCCAGAAACAAGATGAACATCTTTCCTATTACAATTCATGTGATTGGACACACAGATGCACACACAGATATGGATAGTAGATGTTCCCCAAACTAAACAAATTTCTAGAAATTCAAACCCATCCTCCTGTGCAGTTGTTTGTGTTTGCTTGCTGATAGACCTATACATTCCTTGACTAAACTGGATAAGATCCACTATGAGCTTAATTGACCTCTATTCATATGATTTCCATGTATTTGAAAGAATGATTACACATTCTTATTCATTTCGCTCTTGGAGGTAACCTGATTGTTAAGTACTAACCTTCTCTTGAATGTCCCAAACAACAGCACTTCTAGATTACTTTTTATGTCTTTGAAGAAATCACAAGAACCACAAAGAAGTCATATGATACCACGACCTCTCAATAGCACAGTGGTCGGGCTTTTGCCTTAAACTCGGCCAACCCGTGTTTGATTCCTCCGCCCCTCTCCGAGAGCCTGGCAAGCTACTGAGAGTATGGAGCCCTCTCGGCAGAACCTGGCAAACTACCAGTGCGTATTGGATATGCCAAAAACAGTAACAATAAATCTCTCAATGAGAGACGTTACTGGTGCCCACTCGAACAAATCGATGAGCAACTGATGACAGTGACTAATAAGAAAACCCAAACCTTCCTTCAATATAGTGGGCTAATCAGCAAAATGTATTCCCTTTATTTCACTTGCCAATGTCCTTTTATATATCTTATCTAGATGCCCCAAGTTCTAAAACTGATTTTAAAAACCATTTTTAAGATTTGCATGTGATAATTTGAAAGCTCGCTGCCTATTTACATATTTCTTGTGTATTAGTGCATGATGAAAACTTATTTATATATTGAAATATGTGGTCACGTCAAATATATAGATATATCTTTTTATGCTACAAAGTCTTATTTGCTAGATGTGATTATAAATAGATGGCTAAAACCCAATTCAACTTTTGATGATTTGTGTGTTGATTTTACCTGTAATATAGCAATTGCAAAAGGGTTACTATGTCATCCCACAGTATTTTTAATAAGCAAGATAACTTCATCTTGATTTTAGTTTGCTTTCCCCAAGCTAGTTGTAAAACTGTCAGCAGATGGTCTCTAAATCAAGTTTTCTTTTTCTCGTTTATGGTTATCCTTTATATTTGGCAAAACATAAAATGCCATATTTATTTTATTTAATTTAGAATGCCAATAAATAATATCTAGTTGTCAATTGTTTACCCTTATAAAAATAAGTGCTTTTTAAAAAACTTACTTATTTGATATAACCATCATTAGTACTTGAAATATCTTATCGAACCTCTTGTTCCCATCATTATTTCTTTTTCTCTTTTACACACTTTCAGAGTCAAGTGATAAGCTATAGTGATATTGATGCACAAGAATATTTTGTGATTTGTCAATTCAAATGAAGCCCTGGCTAATGAGTGACAAGCTATTTTGTTAGTAAACATTAACATACAGTGATGTCTGAAAAAGCAGACCTGAGAATATGCAATCACAAGTAGAACTTAGTCTGTGTTAAAATGTTCTATTAAAAAATCAACAACAAAAATATCATTTATTTGACATGGTTTAAGCACATCCGCTATTTTTAGTCTTCTTTTTCTTATTATTTCATTGTGTTTTATTTTTTTGGGGGGGAGGTTAGTGTTTAGGTTGTGTGTGTGTGTCTGTATGAGTCTTTTTTTTGGGAGGGTGGGCAGAACCAGTACTTACTTCTGTATCTGAGCTCAGGATTACTCCTGGCACATTCAGTTGCAGTGAATCAAACAGGGTTGACTGTGCAAGACAAGCTGCCCTATTTCTCCAGTTCCTATCATGAATTCTGTATCGGAAACTTCTCTGAAATACAAAACACATTCTCTCCCTGATACCTACAGGAAATTAAACAATTTTTCATTTGTAAGAACTGTTCTAATTACCATATGTTTGTGCAAAACAACTAAAATTGTGGCATGGTTTTAAGCAGATTGGGAATAAAACTTCCCAATATCTGCTATGTGATAATAGCAAATACATGAAGTGTGTGAAAAGTTGTTTTGGTTCCAGTCTTACTTCCTCTATGGAGTGACATGCTCAGGGTGATTGGTTAATACTAATTGAGTACTATTATTGTTAAAATTAGCAAAAATTCAGTTTCAAAATAATATACAGTTTCAAATTAGCAAATATTCAGTTTTCAAAATAATAAATGAGAATTCACATTGAACATGCAGAAAGTTTGGGGCATATGATGTAGGAGTGCTAAACATTAGATGAAAATATTTTTTGTTTGGTTTTGGCAGCAGTATATAACCAGGACTTACTCCTGGTACTGTGCTCAGGGATCAATCCTGACAGTGCCCTAAAAATCATATGTGGTACCAGGGTAGGCTACATGCAATGTAACAGCATTACCTTAATCCCATAATATTTCTCTGGGCCTAAATATAGTAATATTTTTGTAGCTAGCCCTTAGTTTCTTTTGTTTATTTTTGATTTAAGGCTTACTCATGGCTCTGCACTCAGAGATCACTTCTGGTGGATCTCAGGGGACTTTATGGGTTACGGAGGATGTAACCCAGGTTGGTTACATGCAAGGCAAGCACCCTTTCCGCTGTACTCTTTCTCTGAGATCTAAAGAACCTTTATTTAGTGATGATCACAATTAGCAAGCTGCTGAGAAAAGCCATAATATATTGACAAGCAGTTACAATCTCTGTTCTTAGAAGCTTTCCTTATAATAGGGAAAATAGATAAAAACATATTAAAATAAAATATTTGCAAATTTTAATGATTGATATGAATACTAAAAGCATAAAATAAGATAAAGCTAGTAAAACATCTATATTTACTGCAGTGTTTAAAACAATATCTCTAAGAGAAGAACATTTATTATTCCCAATGACTGGAGAAAAGAGAGGGGGCTTTGTGAAAACTGTGACCATCCAGACCAGTGAACAGCATGTGTATATATGATGAGAAAGCAAAAATCCTTGGAACACTGCAGAACTGACCAACTTAGGAGGCTGCAGCATATTGTAAATGAAGAAAATTTTATTCCTTGAAAATTAAGTTCAAGTTCTACTAGATCTCTAAATTGATAAAAGAATTTTGGGTGTATTATGTGGAATATTGCCCTTTAGGCAGCCTTAGGCAGAGGTTCAACATGACAGAGTTCATAGTACAAGCATCTCATTTATTATGCTGATACAGGTCCTATAATGGCAGATCTCTGTTGTCCATTGTTCCCAGGTTTTTCTATATTTTTGTTGTTGTTGTTGTGCTGTTTTGGGTCACACCTAGCAATGCTCAGGGATTACTCCTAACTCTGCAATCAGAAATTACTCCAGTCGATGATCAGGGGATCATATGGGATGCCGAGGATCAAGGCAAACACCCTACCCGAGGTACCATTGGTCTGGCCCTGGTTTTTCAATATTTTTAAGAATGAACATTTTGACTGATAAAGATGCTCAAACTCAGTTAAAAAGGAGAAACATTCACTGGAAGGCAGGATAAGGAGGAAGAGTAACTACCATATAGGGAGAAACATAGTTAACAAAGTTAACTATGACTTATTTTGTGGAGGTTTTGTAAGAAAACTACAGCCTCTGGGAAGTGCTGTGGTTTGGGAAATTCACAAGAAGGTTAGTACTTAACAATCAGGTTATTTCGTTTTCTGTTTGTGTGTGTTATTTACTTCTATTTTCAGCACATCATGGTTGAGAAGATTGTTGATGCAATCTCTATCTTCTTAATTTTATGGAGGTATATTTAGTGGCTCAGCATGTGGTCTATCTTGGAGAATGTTCCAAGCACACTTGAGAAGAATGTGCATTCAGCTTTTTGAGGATGAAGTGTCCTGAACATATCTACTAAACCCCTTTCTTTCATTTCTTTCCTCAGATGAAGTAAGTCCTTGCTAAGCTTGAGTCTGGTTGATCTATCAAGAGGTGATAGAGCAGTGTTGAAGCCTCCTGCTAGTATTGTGCTGCTATTGATGTCTTTCTCCGAGTCTATGAGTAGTTGCTTTAAGTACTTTGATGATCCCTCGTTAGGTGCATATACATTTAGTATTGTAAGTTCTTCCTGTTGTACAGATCCCTTGATCAATAAGAAATGACCTTCACTGTGTCTTGTGACCTTTTTCAGTCTGAAATCAATGTTATCTGATAATAGGATGGCTACCTCAGCTTTTTTATGGGAGTTGTTTGCCTGTAGGATTGTTTTCCAGCCTTTGACTTTGAGTCTGTGTTTGCTCTGACTATTGAGATGTGTTTCTTGCAGGCAGCAGAATGTTGGGTTCAATTTTCTGATCCATCCTGCCACGCTGTATCTTCCTGGGTACATTTTTGCTGAGTCCTGCTATTCTACTCTTTCCTGAGAATATTTTTGCTTTCCTGATAATAACCTAAAAGACCTATATTGTTTGCCAGGGACCTATTTTAAACTTGGGGTTTTCGTTAGGGGTTAATTAGTACTCAATGCTGCTTCTCTTTCTACTTCTCTTTCTATCTAGATTCTCTAACAAGGATGTTAGATTACTTGGTAAATTTGTACAATATGATTATAAGGCATTTGAAGGAAAATAATGTGTTTACTATTTCACATTGTTCTTGTGTTAAAAGACAATGCTCAAATAAACAGTGCGACTGTCTAATCATATGGTATAAGCACTAGATAGCATCATTCTCATCTGCTTCCCTTACTCTCTTTGTAGGGTCTTGCTAATCTTGATGGATAACTTAGCTTTTCCTAGAATTCATGCAATATAATGAGAGCAATGTTTTTAATAATAATAGAATGCTAGTCCTACTGCAAAATGCTAACAAAATGCAGCAACTACTATAGAGAGAAAGTATCATGTATTCAGATCTGTTTCAAATACAGCGAAAGGTAGAAATCTAGAAAGAACCAAAATCCATATGTTCAAACAATGTCAAAGAAATCGTGTTCTTTTAGAAAAGAATGCTCTTTAAAACACTGTCAGTTTTCTTGTGATTATGTATGTGCAGGATGCCTTATTTGCTTGTTTTAAACAACTTAATGTTGATTCTTGGAAACAAAATAGCATATCCTTTACTGCAACTGCATTCTTGCAAACAAAATAGCCTACCATTTGCTGTAAAATATCATATCCTTTACTTTATGCATAATTACAACTGCAGTTCCTTACTTAGCTTTGGAAGAATTCAGGAAAAAAATTAAAATGATGAGTAATAAATTATTACAAATATAACAATAATACATAAATATATTTTAATTATATTGAATGTATTTTTAAATGCATAAATATATTTTAATTATATTTAATGAATTTTAAATACATAAATATATTTTAATTATATTTACAGTTTTTATAGTTATAGTATAGTCTGGATAACTATCTTTACCAATTGTGCTCAAATGAAACATTATGAGTTTAAATATTTCTTAGTATTTTACTTTGAAAATTAGAAAGAGAAACCATACATTATGAAAAAATAATTTGTTTTAGTAAAATCATTTGGTTAACAAATTTTAATTATGTAAAATTTGAGAAGTAATTTAAAATCATGTAACAGTGGCAATAGGTCTCATTTCTCTGACCCTGTAATAGCCTCCAATCACTGGGAAAGACAAGTAAGGAGAAGCAGCTAAAATCTCAGGGCTGAGTGTAATAAAGATGTTACTGGTGCCCGCTCAAGTAAACCGGCAAACAAAGGGGTGACAGTGAATTTAGAATCATGACTGAGTGACCCCATGATTGTATCCAGAAATAAATTTCCTTTCCCAGTTATTTGATCTATTTTGAGTTTTTCCTATTATAGGATAATTCCCAAACACTTAAGAAAAGTGAGAAAGTGTACTAGTTGCATATGGAAAGAAAATTTAAGCAGATGACCATGCAAATTTCTGAAGACCATTCAGAGAGGAGAAGTGCATAGTTGTCCTGTATTTCCATAGAAATTAAATCATTACCTTGATGGGAGAGAGGGAAAGAATTTTATTTGGGGGGGGGAGGGAGAGGTGGTTTTTCTTTCCTCACTAGAGACTTCTACTCAAGTATTCTACTCTAGTATCAGAAATAGTCACTTTATATTCAGATGAAGATCTGAGTTCCAAGAATAAGACCTTTATTTTTTATATTTTTTTAATTTTTTGCTTTTTGGGTCACACCTGGCTCTGCACAAGGGTTACTCCTGGCTCTGCACTCAGGAATTATCTCTGGCGGTGCTCAGGGGACCATATGGGATGCTAGGAATCGAACCCGAGTCAGTCGCATGCAAGGCAAATGCCCTACCCGCTGTGCTATCGCTCCAGCCCCCCAAGAATAAGACCTTTAATCAAAGGTTGCAAACATGCTTAAGAACTTTCCAGGATCCACTGGTGAAAGAATATAGTGTATTCTTTCCTCATATCCAGTCCAAGGAAACTCTCAGAATTCTTTTTCCTGCTCTTGATGTAGAATTGGGAGAGGGAATTGTTGGGTAATACTCTGTGAAGACTTGTATTACAATACATCAGTTTTCTGTTATCCCATTACATACTAGATCCCATGATTGTGGCTAAAACAACAGGGGCTATTAATTTTGCCCAGAAATCTTCTTTTTCAGGGAGACATTGGCAAGAACCGGGGTTCCTTGTTCTTCATGACTTCGTTTGGGGTTGAGTTGCTCCAACTGGGCTGTAGGGAGCTCTCTTATAGTGGTTTCAAACTAGACAAATTTTGTCAACTGAAGGCTCCTCCATTGCTACGGTCTCTGTTCTTCCTTAGCACCATAATTCTGGACAGTTCCAAAGCAAGGATATGACAAAAACCAGGGAGACAGTCATTGTCTTATGTCTCTTAACCTTCAAAATTGCATAATGGCATAATCTGCCCAGATTAAGTGAAGGGATTGTAGACTGTTCTTTTTATGAAAGTGTCAAAGTCATAAAGAGGTTCGCCATGTGGATGGGCAAAACCATTGCCTTCATTTTCAGAAAATATAATGTACTGTAAGTAATTTATCTCAGATACCATATAAAGGTTTTTTTGTTTTTTTTTTCCATGGTGTTACTATCAGAGATCCAAGAATTAGTTTTCTGTCAGGATATCAAAACTGGAGTTCAAATCATTATAATTGTTATTTTCACTTTAGATCTCATTCTTTTTTTTTTTTTCTTTCTTTTGGGTGATACCCGGTGATGCTCATGGGTTAATCCTGGCTCATGCACTCAAGAATTACTCCGACATTTAGAGGCTGTGTAAGCAACTCCAAGATACCTCACCTGCTACAATATCTCTCTGGCTCTTAGAGATTAGTGTCTTTAACTTAATAGCATTCTGTGGAAGTGTTTTTTTTCTTCTCTAGAATTACTTAAATCATGATTTTCCCCCATCCCTTCCTTGAGACTGTATTATTTGGAATACAATTAGATGAACTCATTTTGCTTTCCTCTATGAGATTTCCAATGTTTTGCTTCACTCTTGTTTGGTACTCTTTATGATGTACTGGTATATACATTTTTGATAAATGTATATCATATACATGATCCAGGACTATAAGGAATACTTACATTATCCTAAAATTTTCCGTGTGTTGCTCTTGTAGTTAACTCTTCCCCTAAACAATTTGTAGTTTTCGTTTCATAGTTTTGCTTCTTCTACAATGTCACATAAATTCAGCAAAGCAGCATACAAGTTTGAGTTTGATTTCTTTTACTTAGCAAAACGTCATTTAGGCCCAGCAGTGTTTCTGCATGAATTAATAGCTCATTCCTTTATATTGTGAAGCATTATTCCATTGTATGGGTGTAATATAATTATTCATTGCCCTCTTCAAAGACATTTGATTTTTTTCCTTGAAAACTTGCTATAAACTCTCTTCTTAGGTTTCCACCAAAGTAGTTAAGATTGTGTGGTCTGGGTAATTTTGAAACTCACTAATTAGAAATGTGTAATGAAAAACTTAAAATTCAAAAAAGAATAAAGTAAAAGAAAATAAAGGAGCCCTTGAGGTGCTTTGTTGTGGGTTTCATTTATTTATTTATTTTTGTTTTTTAGGACACACCCAGCAATGCCCAATGGTTATTCCTGACTCTGTACTCAGGAATTACTCCTGGTGGTACTCAGGGGACCATATGGGATGCTGGGAATTCAACCTAAATCAGCTATGTGCAAGGTAAATGTACTACCCACTGTACTATCGCTCCAGTCCTAATCCTTGAGTTTTAGCTTAGAAAATACCAAATGTTTGGAAGGTTGTTTTGAATCTCAGGACTTTTTAAATTCTGTCCAGTCTAGTGTTATTATAGAAATTAAGAAGGAAGTCAAATATGAAACATGTACATGGTAATGTGCTATGCTACATGACCATCACTGTAATGGCAAAGGGCTCATCAACAACTCTTTGAGCATATCTTATATGTCCAACACTGTGTTGATAATGATAGAAAAATGAGAACCCAATTCGTGAATCTAAGTTCAACATTTTATGCCAGGTGGATTTTTTTTTTTAATTTTATTGAATCACCATGTGGAGGGTTACATAGTTCTCAGGATTATGTCGGTTATACAATTCTCAAACACCCTTCCCTTCACCAGTGCCCATCCTCCATCACCAACCCCCCCAGTATACCTACCGCCCCCTCCCACCTCCCCAGTCCCCACCCTTGTACTTGATAAGTTTCACTTCATTTATGCCTTATCTCGATTACATTCCATGTTTCAACACACAACTCACTACCGTTGTTGGGGTTTCCCCCAAAAAAGAAAAGCAGTCCTATTGCCAAGGAGGCATTTGATAGTTCTCCACTGCTAAGAATATAGAGATATTAAGTCCCGCTGTTTGTTACATAACTTTTCTTTTTCCCCCTTGCCCCGCGCCACCGAGTTCACGCCTGTTTAGTAATCGCCACGCTGCCTGACAAGGGGAAAAAAAAAAAAAAAAAAAAAACGAAAAGGATGGTTATTTCCCGTCATCAGCAGACGTGGGGCTCTGGCTTAGTTGATAGACTAGTAGAGTGTCTGCAAGCAGTTTCTGGAACCGAAGGTCTTGCGCTGGTATCGGCTCCGGCTCGAGATTCCACCAGCGTCCCACTGTTCCATGTACATAATTTTTCCCCTTATATCCCATTCCCACGCCACCAGGTCTGTTTGCTTAATGGACATCACACTGTAGTTGACGACACACCGCGTTTCTTCCCGAGAAAGAAGAAAATTTCTTCTCAGCTGGCGTGGGGATATAGCTTAGTTTAGTCTAGAGAGATGGCTACTGTTTTGATTGCCTTCAATATTTCAGCAACAGACTTACTATTCTTGTTAGGATCTCCTACAAAAGTCCGACCCATTAAAAGCGAACCATTACATATTGCTGATGCTAAGATGACTTTAGGTGAGGTTTTGGGTTTCTGTATAAAGTCCAGGGAAAGTACAACCAGAAATAACATCACTACAAACTTTTACCCTTTTATGGTGCTCATAAGATGGAGAAGTCCTGCGCTGTGCTCAGGAGGGAGGAGTTGAGAGAGAGAGACAGGTTAAAAGAATTGGGGGATGCCCGGGTCCCACTGTTTCAGCGCACCGTGGGGTCTCTTGTCCCATGCCGGAATTAGTTCAGTGGGCTGCCTGGAGTCCAAGGGCGCTCCCTTGGGCTCTTCCATCATGCTCGCTCCGCAGCCGGATCCAAAGGGGGGACCAGGTGGATTTTTAAAAAGATGAAATACAAGTGGTACGGTAGGAGCATAGAATATAGATACTAATATTGACCTTAACTTTGTATATTATACAAGCCAGTAGGGTAAGAAAATATATGAATAGGATGCAAAAAGAAATAAATGGCAATCCCTAGACTTAGTGTGGTGTACTGAAAGGGTTACAGGCTCTGGAGCTAAAGAGAAAAAGTCCAAATGTATTATTCACATATTTATTTTTTAAAAGTGTAGTTTTGTACAAGTCACTTTATTTGTGAGAGTTGTCTTTTTAATTATTAATAATATATAAAAAGTGCTCAAGAATTTATTCACTCAGTCATTCAAAATATATTAACTTTGCTTAATACTAGAGAATAGATACATAAGAGCTGGGGATGAGGTCAAAAATACAAGGAACCCAGGGTCTGGCTAAGTGATGGACACATGGCTTACGTGTGAGAGCTGGGTTTGATCCTGGCATCATAACACAATAGCAACAAGCAGAAATGCATTAAGTGAATAATTAATTTGGGAATAATAAAATTAAAATTGGGAGATGTAATGGGAAGTGACAGAAGAGAAAACGTTACGCAGAGGCTAAGAAAATACTTAGAAAGTATTTCTTTCTTTCTTTCTATATTGTTAACATTTATGGTTTTGGTGGACAGTTACCACGTCTCTCTACTACCAAAATGTTCAAGAGTGTCTGCCAATGTCCTTATGTTCCCCTTTTCATTTCTTCTGATCCCTCTAATTAGTAATTTCAGTCCTTTAAATCATGACTAAGGGTTTGTCATCATTCAAAATAGGGACTCAGCTGAAATGTGAATGTTGAAGAATTCAGTGAACAATTATATAAACGTAATTACTTTTATATGCTCATATTTTGGTCTGCAATGGTAGATAGCATTCATTAGATATGGGCGTTTTTAGAAGTAACAAGTAGCATGTCACTATTTTTCTTTAATGTGTGTTAAAAGTATCTGAAAGAGTCTCTTACCATGCAGAGTCAAGTACATCAATATAGTGTTGAGTGAGGTTGAGTTTCTAAGTCTGGTACAACTAGCTTCAGCATTCTTAACAACTCATCATTCTTTGTATCTCAGAGTAAGAAACTATGCCATTTTATGCTTCTGGTAGCTTAATAAAAGGTATCAATGAAATGACTGCACACTGGCCGGAAAAGCAGAATGGGAGAAAATACCCTGATCTTGTGGTTAGTGGCACAATTCAGATTCTTTCATATGTGGCAAATTCTTCCCTGTTGGTCTTCTGCTCCATAAAAGACAAATTCTAGGAATATCATATTGAAAACCATTGATTTAGATATATGATTCCGACCATACAATTCCAATAGTGTTAATATTTATGGGTTTTGATGGACAGTTACCACATCTATCCACTACCAAAATGTTCAAGAGTGTCTGCCAATGTCCTTATGTTTCCCTCTTAATTTCCTCTAATCCCTCTGATTAGTATTTTCAGTTCCTTTAATTCATGACTAAGGGTTTGTCATCATTCAATACTGTCAGTTTGCTTGTTTTATTTTTCTATATACCACCAATGAGTGAAATTATCCAATAATATGATACTCTCCAGTTCCATATAAGTTGTAGAACACTACAAGATTTCATGTTTTCCTAAAGATGCAGTTTCATTGTGTCTATATGCTACAACTTCTTTATCCTTAAGTTGTTGATTATTTGTTCATTTTTCTTTTCCTTGCTATTGTACTAAATATTACAGTGAACATGGATATGCATTTATATTTTGAAATTAATGGTTTTTTTTGGGGGGGAGTTATATGGTAATAAATAGAATTACCAGGTCAAAGGGAAGTTTTAATACTTAGGTTTTAGAGAAATCTCCATACTCTTTTCCACAGAGGCTGAACCAAACATATTTTCACCAATAATAAATAAGAAGTTATTGAACACCATTAGATTAAATGGTTAATACAATACCATCTTATTTGGCTTTGCCTTGTATCAATAATATTATGATTAATTATATCAAATTAATCGAAGGAATTAAATTTGTACATCCATTTTTACATGTGATAAGATTGTTATCCTAAAACATGTGATCAGTTAACATTAAAGCCATAACAAGCTCATACTACCAAGTTAAATAAAAAGGTGTTCAATGTAAATACAGGTGAAAATAGTGATTACAAGGAGATGGGGAATAAGGTTGATGGTGCTTAAGGAAACCAAATTGTAACAAATAGTGTATAAGTTGTAGATATCTATTGTACAGAATGATGAAAGGATAATGTAGTATGATTAGTAATGCAATAACTATGATACAATAAACATCATATTGTATCAAAGTAATATATATATATATATATATATATTTGTTTGTCCATTTTTGTTTCAGTGGCCACATATTGCAGTGCTCAGGGCTTATTCCTGGCTGAGTTTGGGGGATCATATGTGGTGCCAGGGACAGAACCCAGGCCAGGCGTGTGCCAGGCAAGCACCTTACCCACTGTGTTATTTCTCTGAACCAAAATCTATATATATTAAATTTTAAAATATAACATCAAATGTATCACATAAAAAAGTTTAAAATATCCATCTCTATATTAGGATGTCATTGTATAAGAGTGTCTTTCTCGTTCCAAGATAGAGAAGGTTTTAACATAAATAAAATAGATTTTAAAATTATCTGCAAATCAAGCTCTTTTATTTTTTTGTTTGTTTTTTCTGGTTTTTTTTTTCTGTTTGTTTGTTTTGGTTTTTGGGTCATTCCTGGCAGTGATCAGGATCTATTCCTGGTTCTACCCTCAGGAATTGCTTTTGGCAGTACTCAGGGTACTATACGTGGTGCCAGGGATTGAATCTGGGTCATTCTCTTTTAAGGCCAGCACCTTTCTTTCTGTACCATCTCATCTGCCCTATCATGGATTTAAAATCCCAAGTTAATTCAAATTTTTTTTCTTATTATCCAAGCAAGATTTATATTTTCAATAAAATTTTTAAACATACTTACAATGAAGGAATCTTGGAAATATGCAGAAATTAAACCAGCAGAAATTCTGATTCAGTTTGTCTATAGACAGGAGTCTGCTTATAAATGTAATGGGGGACCAAGACTGAAAAGTATTGACTCTACACACTATCACCTTTAAAAAAGTTAGTGTTCAGTGTGTCAAAGTTGCATTGTAACAAACCGTTGATGCATATAAAGGTTAACAGTTTCTGCTTAGTTATCTTCTCTCCTATGTGTGGCTGCTTTGCAGCTGTCTAACCACACATCTCCAGTTGATAGCAGAATTGCTCCTAAAATGGCAGGATGTAGCCTCATCGACCTAGTTTGCTTTGGCTAGAAGCTAGTTTTGGTAATTAGAAAAAAATCACAGTAAATTATGGAAGCTCCGACTTGACCCTAGAAAAGGCAGGTAATGACCCAACGCAGGTGTTTCTACTCTGCAGTTAATTTATGGAAGACTGGAGCTCTGATGATTTGTGCTCATTTAAACTCATTACTGCAACATCTGGTGTACAGACTGCCCCAGTAGCTCACTTGGCTATTTGACTTGAATGATGGCATAACTTTCCTGCATCACGGGTTTCTGGGTTTTCTGTCGTGTCATATCACAGAAGATCCCTAGGACGCAAAATGTGGTACAAATAATATTAGTTCCTTCATTAGAAAGATGTATGATAAAATACTTAGTCTTCTGTTCAGTCTTACAAAATGTGACTGGGTATGACCTGAAGTTATTTTGTTCTTTGTAACAAAATTAAAATCTGTACTTTAAAAAAAACCCCTCATTTTTGAATAGTCATAGAAATGAGCTTTTCTGGAGGGGATGTTTGGAGGGGTCCATGGAACTTTGGTTGAGGGCAACTGGCACACTCGGGGTGATGATAGAATTACATATGCATGAAACTATCAGTAATGATAATTAACATCGCAGTAACACAATAAAAATGGGGAGAAATTAAATAAGAAAACAAGCTTTTTTTTAAAAAAATGCAAAGCGTAAGAAATTTAATTTAAATTTAACTGACTTTTTATCTAGAGTATTGTTTTCTAGGACATATTGACTCTGTGTATGAGAGTTCATTTAGATAAAAATATGTATTGTATAAATATATAGTTGGAAATTTGTCTTTTTCATGTGCCTACTTGTCATTTGTATGTCCTGTTCAGGGAAGTATCCGTTAAAATCCTCTTCTCATTTAAAAAAAAAAAAACATCTATTTTCAGTTTGGGGCTACACCTATCAGTGATCAGGGCTTACTCCTGGCTCTGCATACAGACATCACTCCTGGTAGTACTTGGGGGACCAGATGCAGTGACATGTATTAAACTCAGATCAGTCACACTCATGTTAAGCACCTTGCTGGAGTAAGGTACTATCTCACTGAAGCCCTCTCCCCCTTTTTTAAAAGGGTAATTTTTAAAAACTTTGGATCATAGCTAGCTTGTGTTTGGAGCTTGCTTCAGACTCTGTACTCAAGGATCTCTTAAGACGGGGCACAAAAAGTCTTTGGGGTGCCAGGACACTAAACCTGGGTCAGTTGCGTGCAGCCAACTGCCTTACTCCCTATATTATCTCTCTGTCCACACTCTTTCCTTCCTTTCTTTCTTTTTCTTCCTTTCCTTCTTTCCTTCTTTCTTTCTTTCTTTCTTTCTTTCTTTCTTTCTTTCTTTCTTTCTTTCTTTCTTTCTTTCTTTCTTTCTTTCTTTCTTTCTTTCTTTCTTCCTTCCTTCCTTCCTTCCTTCCTTCCTTCCTTCCTTCCTTCCTTCCTTCCTTCCTTCCTTCCTTCTCTTTCTTTCTTTCTTTCTTTCTTTCTTTCTTTCTTTCTTTCTTTCTTTCTTTCTTTCTTTCTTTCTTTCTTTCTTTCTTTCTTTCTTTCTTCCTTTCTTTCTTTCCTTCTTTCTTTCTTTCCTTTTTTGGATGGGGTTGTTGGTTTCTTTTGTGTTTTTGAGTTCTGTTAGTACTTTATGTATATTGGATATTAGCCCTTTATTTGATGTTTTGTGTGCAAATATTTTCTCCTATTGAGTAAGGAGTCTTTTTCTTTTACTCTAGGTTTCTTTTGCCGTGCAAAACCTTTTTTGTTTAATGTAGCTCAACTTGTTTATTAGTTTCCTTTCTTGTCTTATTTGTCTTTGTGGTCAGATCATTGAAGAAATCTCTGATGTCCATGTGCTAGAAAATTCTGCCTGTTTTCTCAATGTATCTTGTGATTTTCTTATTTTTTTCTTTACTTATTATTTCAATACATTATGCAGTATCTATACTCTACAAAGATTTCTCAACTTATTTTTATATGCCCAGCACTGTTATTTACTGTGGAATATACAAAAGTAGATCAAGACACTGGTATTGCATTTAAGGGTGTTTTAAATAATGAGCGAAACTGGTAGGTGAGGTAAAAAGTCACAACCTGGATATTCATTTAAAACAGAAAAATAACTGTGTGTAAAATAATTATGAGGGTCTGCTTAAATGGAGGGCTAGAGCGATAGCACAGTGGTTGGGCGTTCG
The DNA here is from genome assembly GCF_027595985.1 of Sorex araneus. Taxonomy (NCBI): domain Eukaryota; kingdom Metazoa; phylum Chordata; class Mammalia; order Eulipotyphla; family Soricidae; genus Sorex; species Sorex araneus. The sequence continues at coordinate 17,866,999 of NC_073312.1, forward strand.
CATTTCACGAGACCTACCCGAGTTTGATTCCTCCGCCCCTCTCGGAGAGCCCGGCAAGCTACCGAGAGTATCGAGCCCACGTGGCAGAGCCTGGCAAGCTACTCGTTCGTATTGGATATGCCAAAAACAGTAACAATAAGTCTCTCAATGAGAGACATTACTGGTGCCCGCTCGAACAAATCGATGAGCAACGGGATGACAGTGACAGCTTAAATGGAAGTTTGTAAACTGAAAAAAAAGTACTAATTGGAAATATCTGCCACACTCATCTGATTATGTAGAATAGACATTGTCACAGACATTTTATTAATGAGGAAAAAGCTTTCACTCTGTGACCCCTTTTGACCAAAACAACTTCGGTCAACAGCATGAGGAAACATTGTTCTGTTAGCTGGTCCAGGGAGCTCTCTGGAGATGAGACTTTGGAGAGTTCAGAAAGGTAGAGTGTTATGACTAAATCATGAACTCCACCAGAACGGTAACATTTTTGCACCGTATTGAATCATCAGCACTGAGGCAATAAATATTAAATGTATTCTGGATGGAGAAAGAAGTTAAAAGTAATGCATGTTTGTGCAGCTGTTTGGACACCAGCCAGGCGTTGGTTCCTGTTAATGAGCCCCATCATGTATGCTCTGGCCAGCGTGTCATTCAACAGGAAATTATCCTATGGGGACTTTAGGGTAAACCTCTTGGTCTCCTTCCAACCAGGGGAGAAGGAGGAGAAGCGTTTCCCTTTTTTTCCACCAGCAAATATCTATCTATGGAGGGCTCTGTGCTGGCCTAAAATGCTCATTTTTTCCCCCACCATGATTCAGTACTCAAATGGCTTCCTAGCCCCAAAGAAAAAGTCCTGACAACTCTTTTACACTCAGACTTCCTGGCAGGTGACGTAATCCACCCATGCAGCATCTCAAGCCTGTCTCAGAGCTCCCCATCCTGAGGAACTGACATAGCCACCTTCTCTTTCTCTCTGTGTACACGCAGGGAGCCTGTAATGGGATCATCTCTGGTGAAAAGCAGAGCTTGAGTCTTTGTTCCCACTGAAGCCAGCGAAAAGGCAAAATTACATCAAGAATTGAATGTAAAGTCACTGTTCCAGATGCCTCCTTCAGAAACAGAGATGGGAGGCTTAACTGAGAGCCCAGCTGGCAAACAGCTAGCTGTTCCTGCCCTGCGTGCTGGTAATATATTCAGGGAGCACAGAGCCAGCGCAGAGCGTGAAAGGCAGTGACCCTTTTAAAGGCAACCTCCATCCCCCCGCCCCAAACAGAGGACTATTTACTAAAAATAAAAATGCTCGCTGGGGGAGTGGAAGTAGCTGCTCCCACTCTTGCCCTCCAAGGGATAAATGCACCCCTGGCTGTGCCCTAAAAGCTAAAGAGGCATTAAACATGAAGAAAATGGGAGCTTTAAAAAGCTTCCCTGTCGAATGTTGTTTTACCATTTATTTCTAAATAGTTTAACCACTCCACACTAACAGCTGCAATCAAAGCATATAAAATGCCTGCTTCTGTCAACAGGAAAGATGGCTTTGGGAAGGGAGGGGGGTGCTTAAGAGAGCTGTGTGGACCACAGATGCTGGTTAATCTATGTGGCTACGTGAGCATTTATGTGCTGGCTGTGGGGTTTTAAGGAAAAACTGGTGCTATCTGAAAAGACATGAAAGTGGCAACTGGACAAAGAGGAGGGGGATTGGGAAGAGAGACAGAGGGAGAATGGCTTTATCATTAGCTCTTAAATCTTTTCCTTGCTTTTCCAGAAATACAGGGTTATCAAAGTACAGCTCTTGAGGCCAGAGCAATCCTTCCTTCCTTCCTTCCTTCCTTCCTTCCTTCCTTCCTTCCTTCCTTCCTTCCTTCCTTCCTTCCTTCCTTCCTTCCTTCCTTCCTTCCTTCCTTCCTTCCTTCCTTCCTTCCTTCCGGTTGAGGGCAAGGGGCACACCCACCAATGCTCAGGGGCTACTCATGGCTCTGCTTTCAGGAATTACTTGTGGTAGTTCTGGGGAGATCATATGAGATGCCAGGAATGGAACCCAGGTCAACCACAGTCAGCTGACAATTTCATAATTGAATACGATTTCAGACATCCTCTATGGAGTGATTCATATGTTAATTTACCTTAAATCTTAATCTACAGCCTTATTTTATCAATTATGCTAAGAGTTCACCATGTTCAAGTATAGAATAACACAGCCTCAGGTAGTTTAGGTTTATTGGGTTACTCCCATCACAATGCTCCCATTCCTCTGTGTTTATTTGTAACTTATTTCTTTGTGTTCTGTTGACTTGTATATATTGTTTTTCTCTTCTCCTTGAGTCCCTTACATAGTTTATTCAGAGTCAAGTCCTTTTGTATGGGCACAGGAAGACTGTAGCAAATGCTATGCTTTTGTAACCTGGGAGTCATTTGACTCTACATGATATTTTCCTCCTGGGCATCTGTTCTCTCGACCTATGCCTAAGGGAAGTAAGTTTCCCTTACTTCCTAGCACCCCCAAAAGCAGGGTACCAATGAGGGACAGGATGGACCCAGGGCAAGCAGTGAGTTGTGTGCTACCCTGGCATCAAGGTAGGCCTGGCCAAAGTGCCTAATGCTTAACTATAAGTTAAGAACTTGGTCATGGACAAATGCTGTCAAGATCCAAAAAGTAATAGCTAGATTCGGACCCTGCTAGGGTTAGAAATGATTAATCTGGCCTGAGCGCTATAGTCTGAGTCTGCAAGATGTTTTAGGAGAGTTGCCCTACAAGCCTCAATGTATTTCTTACTGTGTTTATACAAAAGTAACTAGTATTAAGGTATGAATAAGTTCTTGGACTAAGGAAAGGAGAAAAACCTTAAGAGGTATTTTGCCCGCTAGTGGTCAGGAGGTCAGGAAGGGCTTTGGAATACCTGGCCCTCAGGAAGGGCTTTCTTATGTTGATTTTGCTACCTGATTGTGTGTAGCCTAGAGGGCATGGTGGAGAGAGACAAGTACGGGGAGAGACTAGTGAAGAAAGAGATTCCAGAGTGAGACAAGATTGAGAGCCAGGAGAAAAGCTGAGAGGGTCAGGAGAGAATGGAATAAATGGCAACTGATCAATCAACCAGCTTGGCCTTTGTTTCCTCCTCTGTCTGCCCCATGGACCAGGCTGCCCCAGCTGAGCGAGCGGCTGGGACCGACCCCCGAACCCTGGCACGGTCCATGACGGGGAGAGCTGCTGGGTCTATCCCCCGGCCATGTCCCCTGGCATAGTTTTTTACATTCAAGAGAGTTTATGATAAAGTTTATCAATGAATAATACAGAATGTCATTGGTGCTGGTTCTCTAAACGTTCGAAGTATAGTATATTTTTGAACACCTGTGCTGCCCCAGGCCCCCCCTAAAAATAATTAGTCAGCTTTTGACCCAAAACCTCACAGAAAGTTGTTTTAAATCATCCTATTCAATTTTTTTGTTTTATGTTTTCTTCCATAACTTTTCTTATTTTGTTTTCTGCTCCAGATCTCAAGATTTATCTGTAGTTTCTTTTTTTCACAGCAACTGATGTTTTATAAGCATTTATGACTTTAACCAACAGAGCACTTTCACCCATGTGAGTACAGAGACAATGACTACAATCTAAACAAATCACACTTTAAAATTTAGGACATTACAGATTTTATATTTGTGCCTATATAATCAGTCAATAAATGCATATTTTAATTCCAAGTTACAACCAGCTGCAATTTCATTTTGTTTTTCTTCTTGACACCAGAGGCAGTCTAGAAGAGAATTGAGTAGTTTACTGTGAACAATCATCAATTCCTCTTTCCCCAACTTATTTGAAAATATACTGTAGCTTTTATCAGGGTATCTGCTTAATCTGTTTAAGTATAATTATTTTTGTATTGCATTTATCTTCTAAGATTCCTTTGTATTTAGAAGTATCTAAGTCATGCAATATTGTACGAAGAAATTGAGAAGATCTGCCAAAGAATTTTGGGAGGAAATGTAATTTTAATTTAAAAGAAGGCGTAGCTGAAGGAAGAGCTCTTAAATATGTATGCCCCTGTCTTCTTGCATTGAATGTTTTTGACATCATAAAAGTTGCCATTTGGGGAAGGCAGGAAAATACCAACAAGAAGGATATTGGAAGACTATGGCTGTAGTTACCACACTTACTCTGGAGCAACCATCTTCTGCATCACTTGTTTCATAAAAGACTTTCATGCAGTCCTCCTGGGTTCAATCTGTGACTTCTGAGCACCACCAGGTATGGCCAAAACTCCCATTACCCAAAAAAAAACTTAAATGAAAAACAGGTTTAAAACCGGTTTATCAGCTTGTATATGACAGATTGCTTAAAGCATCCTGATTGGTACTCCTGTTTCTTTTATTAATTTTTCTCACTACTCTCTAGTTCTCCAATTTCCACTCTTCAAGTTGAATGCGTTCAGGGGTAGCAAAGAATTGTATTTTAATGTTTTTATAATTGTCCAGAGTTGTTTTGGATTTGTCTTTCAAAATTCGGTCAAACATGAGAAGTTTTTCTAACAGTATACTTTTTACCCCCCAATTAATCAAGATGTTTTATGTCTTGCCCCCTAAAATGAAATGTACAAAAAAGGAAAGGTATGCTGGCATGTACAGCTAATTAACTAGTGCCATTCACTTTATAGTTGCAATCACTGTTGGGTTAAGTTATGGGCATCCCTCATTCATAAAAATAGAATTTTATTAGCAAAGATTAGCTTAGGCAGAGCGTTTGAGAAACAGATTCATTGAGTTGATTGAGGTTTGCCTTTTATTCTCTCAACTATTAAGCTGTCCTTGCTATCTTTTAAAGAGCCAGGCAGCCTATTAAGAAAAAGAGTCTCTGGATCTCAGTTGCAATTTTCTGAGGTCTCATGGGAGTTGGTATATAATTATATACACTTTAGGATTCAGAAGACACAAACAGATAAGCTAAAAATCTGTAATAGAATACTTAGGATGCCTTAATTCCACTGAGTTTTTTAATTTGCCTACCAGGTTTTTCAGGTCTGACATTTCCGTTTGTAATTTTGGTTTGCATTTTCCACCTTTCTCCTTCAAATCCTCTTATACTTTATTGGCATTGCTTTCCATTGTTTCTTCTACCTCCCTAAGTATCCTCAGTAGCTCCCTTCTAAATTCCTTGTCAGAGAGGTTGTCTAACACTTCATTGCTGTTGGGGTCTTCTGGGCTAGCCTCTTCAATAAACAAGCTTGGTGGGTTTCTGCGTTGCTTTACCATTGTGATCTGTGTGGTTTAGCCCTTCATGCTCACTGTTACTATTCTGCTAATGATGCAGTATTAACTGAGGTGGGCTGAATGTGTTATTGGCTAATGTGTTTCTGGTGGTTAAGCTAACCTAGTGAAAGTTCCAACTAAGAGGGTGGCTTATGGTTCTTATGGGATATGGAGGGGGTAGAATAAATCAAGGCCGTATTAATGGCCAAGACTCCGGGAAGGAGCCCTGACACTGGCCGATACCTGGATAGGATGAGCAGAGGGTGCCCCGGAACATTGCAGCTTGGGGTGCACGTGCAGTGTGCTGCAATTCCCCAGTTCAAGGATGAAAACTGGCCACTAGGGGGTCTAGTTAGAATCGCGACTCTGGGAAGGAGCCCTGACAGGCCCAATACCTGGATGGGATGACCTTCAAGGATCTTTGAGTTAACATTTTTGTATTACAAGATTTTGAGAGCTGGGGAAACATCAGAGTCACAGATAAATTTCATCCGCTCTTTTAACTACTACCCAATGGCATGCATCACTCTAATATACACTAGAGCACATTATTTTTTAGTAGCCTTTTTTTTTAGTGACCTAATTATCTGGGTAGCAATGACTACTTGAAACGAACAGCAAATATAATTGAGAATAAAAAATACAGGCAGTGAGTTTTTATTATTTTCTTGTGCATAATAGTAAACAAATAGAAAATATTTATATACAGAAAGAAGAAATACATAATATTTTTCAATGACATCATGTACTTTAAAAACTTACTTTTACATTTGAATATGAGCTGACATTTAATAATAGTATTATAGTGTTTTTAAGTTTTAAATTTTGCAAGTTTTCCAAAGACTGTGTAAATGATATTTTTGAATATTCTTGTGAAATGATATTGAGTATTTAACTCACATTTTTCAAATTTAATCACAGATGATTTTAATTCCAAAAAATTTTTTTCTACATGAATCAATACATATATTCTATTTATGTTTGGTTTTTAGTGAAACAAGATCGTTTTTATTAAAACTTATTTAGAAAGATGTGAGGGGAGAGAAAGGAAGAGTTTGTGTTTGAGATAACACAGCCTTCTCCAAGGTGGAAAGACTCAAGCAAAGAAATGTAGAGACAAGCAATAGAGATATGTTTAAGGGAGAACATGGGCTTGAAGAACAAGTCAACAAATGCATTTTAAATAAAAAAAAAGTTCTTAAACCTGAGAATTATGTTTTTCATCAGTCATTAAAAAGTTGAAATTTCAAACAAATATAAAAATTGCATGTCTTTTATTTTTTGAGATTCTCTTTGTGTGTGTGTGTGTGTGTGTGTGTGTGTGTGTGTGTGTGTGTGTTCCTGCAATTAAAATCTTTCTATTTGGGAGAATCAAATGATAATTTTTGGTCCTGAATTACATACCTAAGAAATCCAAGTAAGAGAGATGTGGACATAGTAAGGAATAATATATAAAACATACTTCTATAGAAGTAGCGTAAAGACATTGGCGGACCATAAATGTTAACACTTTTATAAGTATGTGATATAACTATAATTAAAACTACAAAAGGAAAATTCTATATTGAAATATTCTAATCAAAATTTTCACAATAAGTTTATTTTTGGCAATTAATGAGATGCTTCTCTATGAAATTATTCACAGAAAAATTTGCTTATTTAGACTAAATATACAGATATTGGTGTAAAAAGTCACTCCGAGTATCAACAATCTGAGTTCTGTCACTGGTTACTTTGTTATCAGAATGTTTTAAATAATTGCCAATGTAAAATATGATATTGTTTTTCTTTACATCCAACTTAAAAATCCTAAACTGTTGCTTCTCAAAACTAGTTTCTAATATTAAACCACAGTTTATTTATTTTTCTCATTTTTTTGAGGAGCAACACTTGTAGAAATACATGTGATAATAAAAGTGCAAAACATGTAAGAAATCTCTTAGAAATAAGCAGGAAATATGCAATAAATGAGCAGAACTGTAGGTCATACAAAAAGCTGTTGAAAATAAGTTACAGAACAATCATTTAAGTTAACAGTCTGTAAAATAACATCTAATGATAACTTTATTTAACTGACCCAAATACCACATGAAATTCAAACTTTGAGTTCAGGGAAGTGTATATAGTGTTGTTGTTTCTTAGTCAAATGCAGAAATTTGATTTCACATAGTAAGAGAATTTGCTAATTTGCTAATTCCTACCCACACACAGGTCCATCATTGCTTGTTGTAAGCCAAAGTAACAATGCAGACTAAGTATAATTTAATTTTACTCACTAGATTGAAATAATACTAACAATATTTATGGACATAAATTATGGAGTTTAGAGTAAAGGAAGGTAAGAGTCTTTCTTGTTTCTAAGAAGTGTTAGAATTTTGCTTTAATCCTTTTGTTGATAGATTGTCTTATCTATCAATAATTCGGGATTTTTGGTGTCCTAGTGGCTCTGACAAAGGTCTTCAAGGTCAATTAGTCTTTGTTTATGTGCCAAATTAACTTTGTGAAGATAATCAAGAAAGAGGAAGCACAACATGAGATAGTAAAAGGAGTAACAGATATATAGAGAAAGTACTCTTTCACACTTGGTTGGTTCCAGCATTGATGAGCTTGTGATCAGAAAACCAACCCTCTATCACTTAAACCAGTTGTATGAGATATTTGAACTGGGTAGTCCCAGGCCATTTTCTAGCTTGTGGAGTCAATGAACTTCTTATTTCTACCAAGATAATGTAATGGTAAGTAAGAAACTGAGCGCACTTAGAATTCTGAAATTTTAATGTGATCTAAGAAAATATAATGGGGACAGGAAACAGAAAAACTGAACCCCATGTTAAAAAAGAGAAGGAAGGAAGAAGCATTCCTTTTATGGCCCATTCCAGGCCACCAGATTTACGAAGTGTACTGCGCCGGATGAATTTACAGGGAATGCACCAAGACGACACTTGAGTGTGGTGCAAAATGGGCAGGATATACTCTCACTGATGTTTTCCTTTTGGGGTCTGAAGGCCATCCCATTGGGAAAAGATGCTTTGATTGTTTGATCTTTTACCAATTATCTTTGTATCTCCTGTCTCACTTATATGAAGGTATGTAGGTTGTAGCCCACTATTAGATGATAAAAGAGAGACCCTCTTAGCAAATGGGGCTCTAAGTCTCTTTCTCTTCTCACTTGGGGTCCAGCACTGAGCTTCTAATAAACTCACTATCCTATCCTGAGCTCTCTCTCTCGCTCTCTCTCTCTCTCTCTCTCTCTCTCTCTCTCTCTCTCTCTGCTCCAGCTCATGCCAGCACAACAATAACTTAGGATCTGAGAGGAGGTGTATCAACTCTTTGAAGATTTGAAGATTCCATCAATGCTTCTTTATCATTTGCCCTACTATATTGCCCCTTGATATATGGAGAATGGATGATATACTGGTCAAGCACAGAGACTTTTGAATCTTATGATCTTAACTGAAAGCTTCTCCACTTATCTGCTATCAGAGTTTGGCTGTCTCATTTGACCTCTTGGACTTTGGTTTTTACATTGGAAAAAAAATTAAACAATTATTTTTGGTTCAGACAATCCATAGAGACAATATTTTCGCATGTTTCTCCATTAACATTTTGTCTCTAATATATATCTCCATGGTGATAACTGTCTTACTGTTACAAAATTTTCCTTTGAATCTTTGTATTGAATTTATCTGAAAGAATCCTATGAATTGCTCTATTAGTTCTGACAAGTTGCTAAACAGTAATGCATTGCTTTATTCTACAAATATTCAGCATCTACCTACGTTTTTCAAAGCTTAAGTGCAAAAGCAAAGCTAGGAATTTCTTCCAAAACTGGTTTCCTTTTTGCTGAATTAAGAATGCATTCACTAAATTTCATGTTTATGTGTGACAAAGTGGGCTGGAGTAATAACACAGTGGGTAGGGCATTCGCCCTGCATGCAGCCGACCCAGGTTCAATTCCTCCGCCCCTCTCCAAGAGCCCCTCTCCAAGAGTATCTTGCCTGCACAGCAGAGCCTGACAAGCTGCCCATGGCATATTCAGTATGCCAAAAACAGTAACAAGTCTCATAATGGAGACGTTACTGGTGCCTGCTTGAGCAAATCAATGATCAATGGGATGACAGTGACAGTGACAGTGACAGCGTGATAAAGTTCAAAGGCCCAAGAATACGAAGAGCTTTAAAACATGGATGTTGGATGTAGGATGTAGAAGGACTCAGTTTCCAGCATGGTGTCTTAAATAGTTAATAAAAATACAAGCTCAGGGGGTAGCTGAGGTGAAATCAGAAGAGAAATCATAATTTTCATTTGTGAAAATGTATATGGAGGGATTTCAGAGGACCTACCTCACTAAGTTAAACATCTGCAGTTATTTATTTTCCAACTTAGAAACTCTCTCCTGTCTTTACAAAAAGGCTATCAATTTTGTTCCATTAAATGTCCTTCCTATTTTCATTGCTATGTAAAGAATGCTCCAAAACACGCAGTTAAATTTTTTATGTAGTGCTTATTTTATTATACTAATAAATCCTCGTTTTGTTTGCCAAAGGACTGGCTTGGATGTGAAGACTTTATATGTAAATTAAGAAAACACTTTGTCATTTTAATTATACAGAGCTATATTTAAGAGCAAACAAGATCTATATGGAAAAGATGAGCCTGAAGGGAAATTTCTTTTTAGTTGTTTTCTAGGTTTAATCAGAACTGTCATTTCACAGACACAGTCTGTGGGGTACCTTCTCAGTAGGAAAGGGAGTGAATTCCTTTTTTCATATTTTTAAGCATTCTTTTTCTTTTCTTTTCTTTTTGGGTCACACCCGGCGATACACAGGGTTTACTTTTGGCTCTGCACTCAGGAATTACCCTGGCGGTGCTCAGGGGACCATATGGGATCCTGGGAGTCAAACCTGAGTTGGCTGTGTGCAAGGCAAATGCCCTACCCGCTGTGCTATTGCTCCAGGCCAGAAGCATTCTTTTTAACCCCCTGCAATATAAGTAAAAATGCCTATAGTTAAGACTGTTTTTGAAGAATTCCAACTTTTTCACAATATAATCATTCTAAAATTTGGCTTCAAATTAGAATAAATTGGAGAGCTTAAAAATTATGATGTCTGGGTGCATCGCAGAAAAAACAATCTAACTAAAAATAGTACAAATAGGAATTTGTCATCGCTTCTCGGATTTTTGGCTAAGATCAAGAGTAGCAAATAGGAATTTATCATCTTTAAACGCATTATGTTTTAAAGCTGAATTCTGAACAGCTTGCTTCCAAGTGACCTATTCAATGACAACATAATTTATTTATGTGTTAATATTTTTTAATGAATCACCATGAGATACAGTTACAGACTTACAAACTTTCGAGATTACATTTCAGTCATCCAATGATCAAGTACCCATTCCTCAACCAGTGCCATTCTCCAACACCAATGTCCCCAGTATTCCTCCCTCTCCTCCTCCCCCCACCTCTGGGGCAGATACATTTCCTTTTACTCTGTCTCTCTCCTTTTGGGTGTTATGGTTTGCAATATAAGTAGTAAGTGGCCATCAGTTTGGTCTATAGTCTACTTTCAGCACGCATCTCCCATCCTGAGTGGGACATCCAAGCATCATTCACTTAGTGGTCCCTTCTCTATCTGAGCTGCCTTTTCCCCCAGCATGTGAAATCGGTTTCCGAACAGTGGAGCAATTCTTGTCCTTATCTCTACTATCTTTGGGTGTTAGTCTCCCATTTTGTTACTTTATATTCCACAAATGAGTGCAGTCTTCCTATGTCTGTCCCTCTCTTTCTGATTCATTTAGCTTAGCTTGATACTCTCCATGTTGATTCACTTATATGCAAATTTCATCTTTTCTAATAGCTGCATAGTATTCCATTGTGTATATGTACAAAAGTTTCTTTAACCAGTAACCTGTTCTTGGGCACTCAGGTTTTTTCCAGATTCTGACTATCGTAAATTGTGCTTCAGTAAACATACATGTGCAGATGTCATTTCTACTGTATTTTTTTTTTTGCATCTCCGGGATATATTCCCAGAAGTGGTATTGCTGGGTCAAATGGGAACTCAATTTCTAGTTTTTTGAGAAATGTCCATATTGTTTTCCAAAGTGGCTGAACCATTTGGCACTCCCACCAGCAGTGAAAGAGAGTCCCTTTCTCCCTACATTCACACCAACACTGGTTGCTTTTGTTCTTTTGGATGTGGGCCAGTCTCAGTGGTGTGAAATGGTATCTCATTGTTGTTTTGATCTGCATCTCTCTGATGATTAGTGATGAAGAGCATCTTTTTCATGTGCCTTTTGGTCATTCATATTTCTTCTTTGAGAAAGTTTCTATTCATTTTATCTATCCATTTTCTGATGGGATTGGATGTTTTCGTCTTATAGAGTTCAAACAATGCTTTGTATATCTTTGATATTAACCCCTTATCAGAATGCTATTTGGTGAATAACCTTTTCCATTCTGTAGACTGTGACAACACAATTTAGATATTCAAAGACTGATATAGAAGATCATCCATACAAATAGAGGGACCAAATAGTAACCCATATGCTAATATGAATAACGAATGCACTAAAATTGATTCTGGAACTTTCTACATGTTTCTTTGTGTAGAGTCTAGAAACATCATTAGAGATCATCTCTGTATGTGATTGGGCACAGATCAGTGAAACACTAATGATATTTCTATGGACAATGTATAAGGTAGGATGGCAACAATAGCCTTAATGGATGAATCTATTACATATCTTTCCTGCCATGGGATACAGAAAGATATGAGTCAAAGAACAAAGGACTCTTAAAATGATAATAAATATGATTGGCATCTTAGATTTACCAAGTGTTTTCATAACCTTGAAGCTCATTTTATTATGCCTCATTTATTAGATATCTTTATAGGTTTGATCTCAACCTTATTTGATCCAGCAGTCCAATTAGACAGGAAGATTTATTATCTTCATATTACACTATAAGACTGTAATTGGCCTTATGGCTTTTCTGACATTAAGATAGGAAATATCAGGGTCAAAAAAGATTGTACACTTAATTCAAGGATAGACTAGGACAAAGTCGGCTGCTTGTTGAGGTTCAATTTCACCACAACAAGAGCAATTGGCAAGATGTAAAGGAAGAGAAATAAGATACTAAGTTCTCAGTTCTAGAAACATGTCTCAAAAAGACATGGAGTCATGTGTTCATTACTACTTATAACATATTCCCTTTTGTACACATATCAATACTATTCCAATAAATTTAGAATCTTCTTTCTGGTCTTGGGGGTTGAAGTAATCTACAGATGTTAAGGGGAGGGATCTGTTTATTTACTGTTTTTAAAAGCTTGTCTCAATGTAAGTAAAATTTAGAAGGAAGGCATTTGACAAATTTAATATGTAGTTGCCTTTTAATCCTCTCCTTCCTGTTGAATTGGAGATAGTTATGTGCTTAAAGGTGTGGTTATAAAATCTACCAATCAACATGCAGCTGTGGACTTATTGAGAAGTTGTACCTTCTTCTCTGAATCAAAACTTTGGGTCAGGTCAGTGCTGAGAATTTCAATTCAAGTGGTTTCTGTTTTGAATTAGAAAACAAAGGAATTGAAATGCTTTCTGAAAATATATTACTGCCTAGCTAGAAAAAAAATCAAATAAGACAAATGCAAAGTCAAAGAGGTTATTTCAAAGTGTAGATAAATTTGTTGGTTTTAAATAAAGAGCTAAATGAGAATCAATTTCTAATATATACAAAAAGTGAAAGAGTACATCTTTCTAGAGATGTCTATTTCTATAATTTCAAATGATTAAGAACTTTAGGCCCACATTTTTACATGGCAAACACTGTTAGGAACGGATCCAATCTTTTCTCTTTTTTTTAAGTGCTGCAGTCTCTGGGTTTGCAATATCTTATTATACAATAATTAAATTAATACCCAATGACTGAGGTTGAAGGTGTACCAAGAAGATGGAGTCAAGGCTGAAACTGTAAGGTGAAGGGCCATAGGGAGAGTAAATGGTGAGTTGTCTTATAAAACATTTGGGCTTAGACATTTGTGGGTATGGGGGTATTACAGATGACCTGACAGCAGGTTACTGAGAAGAGGGAATAAATTAATTGTAAATTCAGTTCCTTATCAAAATTCTAAAACAGAAAATTAACATTTAAAACTTACAGAAGACAATATGGAGATGATTATACAAGAATTTCAAAATATTTCATAGCAAAATATTCATAAGCCTGAATATTGTGCTTGAGTTTTCCTAAAAGTAAAGCTCACCAATACATGTTTTGGTCCATATACAAATCATGGACGTGGGATATTTATAATGAGTGATGATGGCAAGCAATTTGATAAAGAATTTATGAACAATTTCTATAAATCAAAGTTAAAAAAACAAGTTAAAAAAAGGGGCCCAGAATTATGCAAATGCCAAAGAAGGTGGAAACACAGGTTGTCAGAGCTATATATCCTAAAATAACAGTGAAATGTTCTGCAGTAATTGTATTTGAAAAATTTCAAGAGTTGGAAAAAACATAGAGAAAAAGTTAGTACTGTCACACTGTCACACTGTCATCTTATTGTTCATTGATTTTGCTCAAGGGGGCACCAGTAATGTTTCCATTGTGAGACTTGTTGTTACTGTTTTTGGCATATCAAGTACACCACGGGTAGATTGCCAGGCTCTGCCGTGAGAAAAGGGTAACTCATATATAGATTGTTGGTGTGGGGGTGAAAAAGGTAACTCTTACATAGAATGTTTGGGGGGTGGGGAAGTGATAAGTACATATAAGAATGCAAGGTACATTTGGTTGCTCATTAGAAATATTTTATAAAAGTGAGTATTTATTGTTCACCTTTGGAAAAGTACTTACTTGCACAAGAAATCAACTGGAATAATGCCCATTGTAGCACTGCATACAGAAACAAAATAATTAGAATTCCTTTAAATTTCCTCAGGAAAATCACTTGCATCACTTGTCATCCTGTTGATCTTTGATTTGCTTGAGTGGGTACCAGTAGTGTCTCCACTCGTTCCTGTTATGTGCTAGTGCAGCGCAATGATATCTGCTTGCTCTAGGAACACGAAGAGTTTCAAACCATTCAGGGTTTTGATGAAGAAGTCTGACCATCTCACAGGTGGACGGCCACACGATCTTTTGACGTCCTGTGGAATCCAATCAGTAACAGCTCTAGTCCAGCAGTCATCTCTAAATCGCATTATGTGTCCAGCCCATCTAATTTTTGACACCTTGGTAAACGAGACAGTGTCTCAGATTCTTGATGGTGGACGGAGGTCGGAACTCCAGTTTCCTTCTTTCACTTGAGGGAAACGTGATACTACAAGCATAGCTCTTTCGATTCCTCTTTGGGATACCCGAATAGCATTCTCATCCTGTTTGGGTAGGGCCCAGGTCTCTGAGGCATATGTTAGTGCAGGAAGAATGGTGGAGTCAAAAAGATGTGCCTGGAGCCAGAGGTTCTTTGTCCTCTTAACCACTTCTTCGATGCTCTTGAAGGTGTTCCATGCTGCTCTCTTTCTCCTGCACAGTTCTGGCGCCAAGTCATTTCTCATGTTGAGTTCTTGACCCAGGTAACACATAGCTGCTGCATTCAGAGATGTTTGTTCTGTTGAGAGCAGATGGAACATCAGGGACTAGTTCCTTTTTCATGAATGTTGTTTTGCTGAGATTCAGCTTCAGTCTGACCTTTCCACATTCACAGTCGAAGTCGGCCAGCATTTGTGCTGCTTGGCTAATGTTTGGTGTTATGAGAACAATGTCATCAGCGAAGCGGAGGTGGTGTCCTTGCCTACCATCTATTTTCACTCCTATTCCATCCCATTCCAGTCATAGCATGACATTCTCGAGAGTGGCACTGAAGAGTTTCGGTGAAATGGCATCACCCTGTCGAACCCCTCTCTTTATGTCAATGATCACTTCCTTGTAGAATGGTGAGATCCTGGCGGTGAATCCTTAATTATAGGATAACATAGCCTCAAGTAGTTTAGGTTTATTGGGTTACTCCCGTTACAGTGGTCCCATTTCTCTTTGTTTATTTGTAGCTTCTTTCTTAGTGTTCTGTTGACTTGTAAATATTGTTTTTCTCTTCTCCTTGCGTCCTTTGCATAGTTTATTCAGAGCCATGTCCTTTTTGTATGGACACAGGAAGACTTAGCAAATGCTATGCTTTTGTAACCTGGGAGTCATTTGACTCTACATGATATTTTCCTCCCGGGCATCTGTTCTCTTGACCTAAGCCTCAGCTGCCCTTACTTCCTACCACCCCCAAAAGCAGGGTCCCGACAAAGGATGGGACGGACCCAGGGCAAGCAGTGAGTTGTGTGCTACCCTGATATCACGACAGGCCTGGCCAAAGTGCCTAATTCTTAACTATAAGTTAAGAGCTTGATCATAGACAAATACCGTCACAATCCAAAAGTAATGATGAGACTAGAACCCTGCGAGGGATAGGAAAGACTGATCTGGCCTGAGCACTGTAGTCTGAGATCAAGATGGCCCAAGGAGAGCAATTCTATAAGCTTTAATGCATTTCTTATTGTGTCCATACATAATAATTAATATTATGAATCCTTATATGTTTGCTGGATAAGGAGAGGAGAAACACTCATGGGACTCCGCCCTTGGGCGGATCCTCCTGCTGAAAAAGAATCAGTCCTAGGAGAAGCATTCCCTGAGGGAAAGGAACCTTACCCTATTGATACAGCTTACAGAGGATCTTGATGTACTTGAGTTTGAACTCCGTTTGGCTAGGGCTTAGATAACCACTTCAGTCTCAACAGAATCAAAGGCCTTCTTCAAATCGATGAACTTTAGACAGAGTGGCATCTTGAACTCTCTCGAAACTTCAATGAGCTTGGTCACTCTGTGGATATGGTCGATATGGATATCCTTTTCAGAACCTGGCTTGCTCGAATGTTTGTCGTTCGTGTAGCGTTCTGCCTATTCTATTTAGGATGACTCGAGTGAACAACTTGTAGACAATAGATAACAGGCAGATTGGGTGATAGTTGCCGATGTCGTGCATGTCTCCCTTCTTGTACAACAGAACGGTTCTGCTGGTTTTCCACTGGGATGGAACCTTGCATTTGGACAGGTAGCATGTGAAGAGTCAAGCCAGTGTATTGATGAGTACTGGCAGCAAATTCTTCAGGTGTTCAGGTCTGACCTTGTCTGGACTGAGTGCTGTACGAGTCTTTACCGATGAAATGGCGTGTCAGATTTCGGAAGGGAGGACGTTGGGAACAACATATCCATCCTGCGGACTTTGGTATGTGGGCATTATTTTCCTCAGGAAAATAAGGACCAAATAATTAGTAGTGGTGCAAATGTCTTGTAGTAGACATTTCAATATGATCAAACCTAAATCCAACATTAAGAGAAATACAGGCTCAAAATTACACAAGATTGTGTGATATTACAAAGTGGACGCGGAACATGTTAAGCAGAGTGTATAACCTAATATAAGACTAAATAAACATAGTCTGCTGGGAAGACTTATTTTGAACTAGAGACAGGTTGGTGGCAGGAGATAAGAAGTGGTTCAGAGCGTCAGAGGAGCCCGGAGTGGGGCAGCCTGTGATCTACAGACTTTGCTGTGGAGCCTTGAGAATCATTCTGCTTTCATTATCTGATCAAGCAGCCCTTGCCACGCTATCCTCTCCTCAAAGCTGTTTCCTGGGGGGAAATACCTGTTATAGACTTGTGTGTAAAACACTATTTATGTGTGGTTACAAAACATTTTCTGAAGACATACAATTCTTTACTGAGCAACCAGTTCTGAGATATGAAAGAAAGGAAGCCTTACAAACAACTTTGCTTTTTTTCTTTCACCAATGGGAACATTACAAAATTCAATCATGGAGTCTGCTCACTTAATCAAAGAAATATCACCTTTTTTTTTTTTTTTGGTATATTCAATGCTCTTTGAAACTGCTTTTCTAGTGTCTCTACCTTCTTTACACAGGCTGCATCTCCTAACACACAGCTCTGGCACTCTACACTCAGTTTTGGCTAATTATCTGAATGAATATGGTCCAGATTCTTCACCTTCTAACCCCTGGTCGAGGTTTCTCTCACTAATCTTAACACCGCTTACTCCACACCTTTTTGCTGAGAATCTATATGGCTCAGCCTTCTTGGGAAGCAGTGATTAGAGATAAAAGATGTTTTTTTTTTCTGAATGAAGTGATGTAGATAACTGTGAAATTGCAAGTAATATTTCAGTGACACAAGTACTATTCACAATGAAACTGTGTAATAGTGAGTGAGGACATTAGATAAGGCATCCAAGGGGGAAAAAAAGCAACAATAACATCTGAGTAGAAATAAGAGATGAGAAAACATAGCCATGAAAAAGTTATCTTTCTACCTATATCTTGGCTTAACTGGTCTATTTCCCCTGAATATGTTCAGTTTTCTGATTTCTGTCCTTTGCCACAAGCTACTTATTAGAAGCAAGAAGATGTCTCCTCAGAGCTCTGTCTGTAAGAGGTCTGTGGTGGTTTCAATCCATCCTGCCCATAAAACCCTTTTGATATTCCCTGCAAATGCGTTCTTTTGTATAGATCATAATTGTAGTGTAAATTTTCTCATCCTTTGAATTTTTAGTTTGGGGGCCATATCCAGTGATAATTAGGGCTCTGCACTCAATCATATAACTCCTGAGTGATATGACCCCTATGGAATGCCAGGAATTGAACCCGCTTGGCCACATACAAGGCAAGTGCCCTCCTGCCCTTGTACTTTCTCTCAGGCCCTCTCTCATTTTTTGAGTCACATTCTTATGATTGCATGTGACAGAAACTTTGTTGGAATAAAGTCAGCACACAATGATGATAATTAGCAGTTTAGGTAAACAAGCCACTGAATCAGCAATGGCAGCTAGTCCTAGAGATACCTATATATTACGATTTGTCAAAAAGGAAAGTGCTTCTCTGTGTCACATCTTGTCTGCTCATCAATTTGGAGTAGCATCTTTCCCAAGCATTTCGGGCCAGCAGGATTTCCTCTGACAGCCGAACCTATTTGCAGTTTATACAAAACTTACAGAATCAGCATATTAGTACTGTTTTTTCCACCTCTCACACTGACCCTCATATCACCTACACTAGTACCAGCTACCCAATAACTCAACTTTGTAAATCTAGGATTCAGGTCCATGTGACCTTCTTCCAAGTTCAAAGACAACACACAAGGACACAAATGACCTATCAGGTGTGGGTGTTTGTTGCATAAGACATCACTCTTAAGAGACCGAGTTTCAGTTTTTATTTTGATTCCTCCCTTTCCTGGTATAGAAATTATTTTTATTCACAGCCAACCGTCCTTCCTTCCTTCCTTCCTTCCTTCCTTCCTTCCTTCCTTCCTTCCTTCCTTCCTTCCTTCCTTCCTTCCTTCCTTCCTTCCTTCCTTCCTTCCTTCTTCCCTTCCTCCCTCCCTCCCTCCCTTCCTTTCTTCCTTCCCTTCCTTCCTCCCTCCCTCCCTCCCTTCCTTTCTTCCTTCCCTTCCTTTATCCCTCCTTCTGTCCCTCCTTCTCTCCCTCCTTCCCTCCCTTCCTCCCTCCCCTCCCTCCCTCCCTCCCTCCCTCCCTCCCTCTCTCCCTTCCTTCCTTCCTTCCTTCCTCCCTCCCTCCCTCTCTCCCTTCCTTCCTTCCTTCCTTCCTTCCTTCCTTCCTTCCTTCCTTCCTTCCTTCCTTCCTTCCTTCCTTCCTTCCTTCCTTCCTTCCTTCCTTCCTTCCTTCCTTCTTTCCTTCCTTCCTTCCTTCCCTTTCCCTCAGAAAGTAACACTAAGGACTTTTTCCCTCACCACCACATTCAACCCAAGTTGTCTTGTGGATAACTGTGGAGTGGAATGTGGCTTTTTCCATTAATACTTCAAGTTAACTGGTTATACTCTTATAATTTGTTAACAAGTTATCAAATTCTCTTCATTAAAATGGTAAATGTAATGGTTTGTGTGTCCTGGCATTTTCTCCAAAATTGAATAAACAGTTTCATTAACTCTTTGATCTAGATAATGTCACATAAAACATGCAAATGCATCTTTTAAATTTAAAGCAGTATTTTTTTCTTTTAGTTTGAAGTAAATAGAGTTATTTGGAGAAATGTAAGAAGACTCTGAGAGAGAGAGTGAGAGAGAAAAGACATAACAAGTTGTTATATGTGCAACAGAAAATGCACCCGTATACATTTTTAATTTGGAATTTTAAAAGTCTTGCCTTTCTTGAGAGAGCATTCCCTTAATACTCATTTTCCTTTTACAACTGGTACAAATATTCAACTCTACATCTTCCATTCCACTCCACACCCAACAAACACAGCTGCAACAGCACTGCTTAAGCACATGGAATTTTGTTCGCACCTATCAATCATTTCTTTACAGCTGTGACAGAATAAATAAAATGATACTAATTTAAAAGTAGTTGAAGTCCTCCCCCTCCCTGCCAACTTTAAGAGGGAGTAATGGTTGATTTCTATGTCAGCTCCTAAGTCTGTCTTTATAGTAGAAATCTGAGTAAAGAGATTAAAAAAATTGAAAGGAGCACATGTGTAAACTGATGTGAAATGGCAAATAAGTCACAGGAAGTAAAAGTTGTGAGAGAGTGCAAAAACCTGTTTGAGCTATTGACTGCTTAGAGAAAGGTGTTTATATTTAAAATTTTAAAGGAGATTTTGGAATGGAGACCAAAAATGGAAAATATAGCAAGGGCGTTTTGAAGACCTACAGCATGCATCTGTGAGAAAAGCTAATGTTAAAGAAATTTAGAAGTTAGAATTTAGAAGTTCTGCTCAGAATGGATGGGATCCTCTTTTGGCATGCATGGATAGAAAAATGTAATACTAAATTTAATTATTTGTGCATGTTCTGCAATGTTCTCTTCCTTCTTTCTTCCCTCCCTTCCTACGGAGAGTTGCTGGAATTCAAAGCCAGGAGATAATATAGCAGAGGATCCTGGAGTCTGCAGCTTTCCTTTATTTATCCTGTCTCCCTACTTTCAAGTATATTGATAAATAGTTTTTCCACATGACAGCCTCAGTGAAGGTTGACTTCGTGCCAGATATTCCAAGAACAAGAAGCACTAGAAAAACAAATGAGGAAAGTTACAAGGCATTACCCAACTTTAGAGAAAGGAGACATGACTTTCACTTCTTAATATTAAAGTTTTTCTTAATATAAAAGTGTTTCACAGAACTGTGTTGTACTGCTCCCAACTTGGGAGTTCTGAAATGATGGGAGGCGGATGGTAGTAGCCTTGGGTGCAGGTAGTTCTGAAATGTGATGGTAAAACCTGAGAAACTCTAGAATAAGAGCAAATAGTTTGTGAGCATTTCATTGGGTAGTTTCTCTACATCTGTTACATTTGAAATAGAAGTTGTTTAAATTTCACGATATTGGTGTGACGTGCAATAGCAATCCAATAGGAAAAAAAAACCATAATTATTTAAAATGTGAGAATTGTCAAAAGTATCACATAAAAATTTGGCTATATTTCTCAGCCACTATAAAATTATAATTTCAGGCCAGAGAGGTAACAAAGAGTTAAGGCATTTGTGGTTGTCCCAGGTCCAACCAAGAGTTGCCAATGAGCATGGCTGAATGTGGCCCAATAACACTCTCCTTCATCTCATCAAAAAAATCTTAGATCTTGATTTATCATTTTAATTTTGCATGGAAACACCCAATGTGTAATGTGTTAAATAAATTATGGTATCCAATTGCCTATAAAGAATTATCAATGAAGAAATTAGATTGCGATATATGAAAATATTAGCCATCTCTCCAGGGTGTCATGGTGTAGACTATTTAAAATTTATTTCTTTCAATTTTTGTTATTTCCATCAATTTTTTGTTTATTTACTTATTTGTATTTTGGGCCACACTCAGTGGTTTTCAAGATGTACTCATGATTCTGCACTCAGGGCTCACTCTTGGTGGGACACAGTGAACCATATGTGGTGCACGGTATTGAACCCAGGTTGTTTTCTTGCAAGGCAAGTGCCCCACCTGCTGTATGGTCTAGCCCCTAATTTTATGTTTTTAATTCAAAAGTCTTTAAATTAATGTTCATCAAATAAAGTGGATGCTCATAAATACTGAGAAATTTTCACTTTATTATGGCTATGAATTTTCCTTTTTTTAAATTAGTGAATCACCATGAGTTACTGTTACAAACTTATGAACTTTCATGTTTGCATTTTGTTTATATCCCTTCACCAGTGCCCAGTCCCATCCCCCAATGTTCCCAGTATCCCTCACACACTCCCACCCCACCCCCCATCCTCCCCACCCCCCCACCCCATCTCTGTGGCAGGGCATTCCCTTTTGTTCTCTCTCTCCTTTTGGGTGTTGTGCTTTGCAACAGAGGCACTGCGTGGCCATCGTGTTTGATCTATATTCTGTTTTCAGTGCCCATCTCCCATCACGTGTAGGTCCTCAAACCACACTTTACCTGGTGTTCCCTTCTCTATGCGAGCTGCCCCTTCCTCCAGCATGTGGGGCCAGCATACAATACTTGGAGCTAACATCCTGGTGCTTATCTCTACTATTCTTGTTATTTTATTTTATATTCCACAGATGAGTGCAATCTTTCTATGTCTGTCTCTCTCTTTCTGACTCCTTTCACTTAGCATGATACTTTCCATGTTGATCCATATATGCAAAGGTCATGACTTCATCTTTTCTAACAGCAGTATAGTATTTCATTGTGTAGATGTACCAAATTTTCTTTAACCAGTCATCTGTTCTTGGGCAGTCGGGTTTCTTCCAGATTCTAGCTATTGTAAACAGTGCTGCAATGAACATTCAAGTGCATATGTCATTTGGACTGTACTTTTTTGCCTCTCCGGGATATATTCCCAGAACTGGTATTTCTGGGTTAAATGGGAGCTCAATTTATAATTTTTTGAGAAGCGACCATACTGTTTTCCAAAATGGCTGAACCAGTCGGCATTCCCACCAGCAGTGTAGGAGGGTCCCTTTCTCCCCACATCCATGCCAACAGCGGTTGCTTTTGTTCTTTTGGATGTGTGCCAGTCTGTGTGGTGTGAGGTGGTATCTCATGGTTGTTTTGATCTTCATTTCTCTGATTATTAGTGATAAAGAGCATTTTTTCATGTGCCTTTTTGCCATTCTTATTTCTTCCTTGAGAAAATTTCTGTCCATTTCCATCCCCCATTTTTTGATGGAGTTGGGAGTTTTCTTCTTGTAGATTCCAACCAGTGCCTTGTATATCCTTTATATCAGCCCCTTATCTGATGGGTATTGGGTGAATATTCTTTCCCATTCTGTAGATTGTCTTTGTATTTTGGTCAGTGTATCTTTTGCAGTGCAGAAGCTTCTTAGTTTAATATAGTCCCATTTGTTTATCTCTGTTACCACTTGGTTTGTCAGTGGCATGTCATCTTTGAATATTCAATGTCTTGGAGAGTTTTGCCAACCTTGTCTTCAATGTACCTTATGGATTCAGGTCTGATGTTAAGGTTTTTAATCCATTTTGATCTGAATTTTGTGCATCGTGATAAGTCAAGATCTAAACCCATATTTTTACAAGTGGTTGTCCAGTTATGCCAGCACCATTTGTTAAAGAGGCTTTCTTTGCTCCACTTCACATTTCTTGCTCCCTTATCAAAGATTAGATGTTCATACAATTGGGGTTGTGTGTAGGGATATTCCACCCTGTTCCATTGGTCTGCAGATCTGCCTTTGGACAAGTACCATGTTGTTTTCATTATTACTGCTTTATAGTAGAGTTTGAGGTTGGGGAGGTTGATGCCTCCCATCTTCCTTTTCCCAAGAATTGCTTCAGCTATTCATGGGATTTTATTGTTCCATATGAATTTTAGAAGTGTTTGCTCCATTTCTTTGAAGTTTTTCATGGGCATCCTTATAGGAATCGCATTGAATCTGTACAGTGCTTTGGGGAGTATTACCATTTTGACCATGTTCATTCTTCCTATCCATTAGCAGGGAATATGTTTCCATTTCTTCGTGTCCTCTTTTATTCCATTGATTAGCGTTTTGTAGTTCTCTTTGTAGAGATCTTTGACCTCTTTAGTTAGGCTGATTCCGAGGTACTTGATTTTCTGGGGCACGATTGTGAAGGGGATTGTTTTTTTTTTTTATGTCACTTTCCTGTTTCATTATTTGCGTATCGGAAGGCCATGGATTTTTGGGTGTTGATTTTATAACCTTCGACATTACTGTACAAGTCTATTGTTTCTAAGAGTTTCTTGGTAGAGCTTTTATGTTTCTCTAGGTATAGTATCATATCATCTGCGAATAGTGAGAGCTTGATTTCTTCCTTCCCTATCTGTATGCCCTTAATATCTTTTTTTTGCCTAATTGCTATTGCAAGTATTCCCAGTACTATGTTAAACAGAAGTGGTGAGTGGACATCCTTGTCTTGTCCCTGACCTTTGAGGGAAGTCCCTAAGTTTTTCTCCATTGAGGATGATGCTTGCCATAGGTTTGTGGTAGATGGCTTTGAGTATCTTGAGGAAAGTTCCTTCTAAACCCATTTTGGTGAGAGTTTTCATCATAAATGGGTGTTGGATCTTGTCAAATGCTTTCTTTGCATCTATTGAAATAATCATATGGTTTTTATCTTTGCTTTTGTTGAAATGGTGGATTATGTTTATTGATTTCCAAATGTTAAAGCATCCTCTCATCCCTGGGATGAATCCCACTTGGTCGTGGTGTATGATCTTTTTGATGAGTTGTTGGATTCTATTTGCTAATATTTTGTTGAGGATCTTTGTATACATGTTTATTAGGGATATTGGCCTGTAGTTTTCCTTCTTAGTGGTTTTTTTGTCTGCTTTTGGTATTAGGGAGATATGTGCCTCATAGAAACTGTTTGAGAGAGTTCCTCTTTCTTCAATTTCCTGGAAAAGTATGAGGAGAACTGGTAACAGGTCCTCCTTAAATGTTTGGAAGAATTCGCTAGTGAATCCATCTGGGCCTGGGCTTTTGTTTTTGGGGAGACTTTTGATTACAGATTCAATTTCCTTGATACTAATGGGTCTGTTCAGGTTTCCAAGTCTTCTTGGTTTAGTCTTGGGAGGTGATAGGAATCCAGGAAATTATCCATTTCTTCTAGGTTCTCTTGTTTTGTGGCATACAGACTCTCAAAGTAGTCTCTGTTTATCTTTTGAATTTCAGTAGTTTCTGTTGTGATGACCCTGTTTTCATTTCTGATTCAGATTATTAGGGTTCTCTCTCTTTCTTTGTGAGTCTTGCTAGTGGTTTATCTATCTTGTTTATTTTCTCAAAGAACCAGCTCTTGGTTTCATTGACCTTTTGGATTGTTTTTTGGGTTTCCATGTCGTTGATTTTTACTCTAAGTTTTATTATTTCTTTCCTTCAACTGGGTTGGGTTTCCCTTTGTTGATCTTTTTCTAAGGTCTTGCGCTGTGAAGTCAGGTTATCTATGTAGGTCCTTTCTTTCTTCCTCAGGAATGCTTGCAAAGCTATAAATTTTCCTCTTAACACAGCTTTAGCTGAGTCCCATAGGTTTTGCTAGCTCATGTCTTCATTCTCATTTGTTTCCAGGTATCTTTTGATTTCATCCTTGATTTCCTTCCTGACCCACTAATTGCTCAACGTTGAGTTGTTTAATTTCCAGTTGTTTGATTTGGTTCTCCTCATCTGTATATGATTAGCTTCTATCTTCAGTGCATCGTGGTCTGAAAAAATAGTTGATACAATTTCTATCTTTTTAATTCTATTGAGGTTTGTTTTGTGACCCAACACGTGGTCTGTTTTAGAAAATGTTCCATGTGCACTGGAAAAGAATGTGCACTCTTTCTTTTTGGGGTGTAAGGCCCTGTATAGGTCTGTTAGCCCTCTTTCTTCTATTTCTTCCTTCAAAGCCAGTGTTTCCTTGCTGAGTTTTGTTCTTGTTGATCTATCCAGAGGTGACAAGGCAGTGTTGAAGTCTCCAACTACTATTGTATTGCTGGCGATGTCCTCTTTAAAGTCTGCCAGCAGTTGTTTTAAGTATTTAGCTGGTCCCTCATTAGGTGCATATACATTTAACAGCGTGATTTCTTCCTGTTGCATATAACCTTTGATAAATAGAAAATGGCCCTCTCTGTCCTTTCTGAACTTTTTCAACCTGAAATCTATGTTGTCGGATACTAGTATGGCCACGTCAGCTTTTTTGAGGAAGTTATTTGCTTGCATTATTGTTTTCCATCCTTTAACTTTGAGTCTGTATTTGTTCTGATTGTTCAGATGCATTTCTTGTAGGCAGCAGAATGTTGGTTTCAATTTCTCGATCCATTTTGCCACTCTGTGTCTCTTGATAGGTGCATTTAGACCATTGACATTGAGAGAAATTATTGTCATGGGGTTTTGTGCCATCTTTCTATAAGGGTTTGTTGTACTTATGGGTTTTTCCTTGTCTTACAGGAGCCCTTTTAGTCCTTCTTTCAGGTTTGGTTTTGAATCTATGAAGTTCCTGAGCTGTTGTCTATCTATGAAATCGTGCATTTTTCCATCGATTTTTAGTGAGAGTTTGGCTGGGTAAAGTATTCTTGTTGAGGCGTTTATTTCATTGAGTTTTTTCACTATATCCCACCCTTTTCTTCAGGCTTGGAGGGTTTCCTCTGATAGGTCTGCTATAAATCTAACGGGTGCTCCTTTGTGTATGTGATTTCTTTCTTTGACTTTGCTGTTTGCAGTATTGTGTCTCTATCTGCGGCATCCATCATTCTGACTATGATATGCCTTGGAGTGTTTCTATTAGGATTTCTTTTAGCTGGCACCCTTCTGGCTTCTTGGATGGATGCTTGCATTTCCTAACTATGGGAACTTTTCAGCGGTGATTTTTTTTAACTGTGGTTTTTTCATTGGGGTTGGCTCTCTGTCCTTCCGGTACTCTGATGATTCTAATGTTGTTCCTCTTGGAGTCATCTCCTAGGTCTCTGATTCTCCTTAGAGCCATTTTGAGGTCTTTTCCCATTGTTTGTTGTTGCCTGTATGATTTCTGCTGTTCGTCTTCAAGTTCGCTGATTCTGTCTTTGACCGTTAACATTCTGCTGTTGAGGGCACCTATTGAGTTTTTAAGTTCATCTATCGAATCCTTCATTTGTGACATTTATTTTTGTAGTTTTCTTATTTCTGCTCTCATTTCTTCCTGTATTTTCTCAGTTATCCATTCCCCTATTTCTTTCACTTCTTCCTTTAATTTTCTGTATGACTGTTCCAGTGATTCTCTGAGTTCCTTGAACATCCTCAGCATTTCATCTTGGAATTCTTTGTCAGAGAGATCATATTTGTGGGTACCTCCTGTTGAGGATTCGGGACTCTTTTCTTCATCCTCTACTTGTAGTGGAGATTTGCGCTGTTTCTTCATGTTGTTGTGGATCTAACGAGGTACAGCCTTTAAGTTCACTGGAAAATTCTGAATAAGATCCATGGTGGTCCACCTTCTCCTCACTTAGAGTACTTCTTTCCTCATGGATATATTCTGCGACTTATGATAGGCAACTAGAACAGCATTGGAAAAGATGTTTTCTATTGGGCTGTATGCAGATTCTTGGCTATACTGTTTTTTTGGTAGAACTGGAGTCGGCCAGAAGATTGTTGCTGTATTGTGTTTGAGGTAGCCAGAATACTTTCCACAAAAATAGATAATGAAGGTTGAGATGCAGTCCAAGGTGCTGAGAGTGGAGGGTATAACTGTGGCCAGCTCCACAGAAGGTCACGCCCACTTCTGATGAGGCCACGCCCCCTTCGGTGGAGGCCACACCCCTAGTCAGTCCCAATGTTAATGTCTGGCTTTACTAGGAGTCACACGATGACGCAGGCGCAGAGGGCTCAAGTGATGGAAATATCTGCTGCCGGGAAGCCTTAGGCAATGGGCTGTGGGGAGGCTGGGCTGAAAGCAAGGGGAGCACACAGGGATCCAAAGTACCTGTTGCAGGGGATCGGCAACGATCTGGCTATGAATTTTTCAAAAAGTTACTCCCAGGTCTTTTTTCCAGATCTTTAACTTTATTTGCAGTGTGAGTGGGGGTGGGTGGGGGGGGTGAGTGCAGTGGATGGGTTTTTACCTGGTAGTACTTAGGACACATTCCTGGCTCAACACTCAGGATCACTCTTGGAGGTGCTGCTGTGTGCAAAACAAATGCCTGAATCTCTCTCTCCTGCTCTGTAACTTTCTTCTTAAAACTTTTTCTTCCTATAGCTGAGATCACATCAGTTTTTGTTAATAACTAACTACATACTCTCACGGTCACTGTCATCTCGTTGCTCATCGATTTGTTCAAGGGGCAGAGGAATTGAACCTGGGTCAGCCACATGCAAGGCAAATGCCCTACCAATAGCACAGCTGTAGGGTGTTCACCTTGCATGTGGCCGACCTGGGTTCAATTCCTTGGCCCCTCTTGGAGAGCCCGGCAAGCTACCGAGAGTATCTCGCCCACAAAGCAGAGCCTGGCAAGCTACCCAGGCTATCCAATACGTGGTGTATTGGATATGCCAAAAACAGTAACAATAAATCTCACAATGAGAGACGTTACTGGTGCCCGCTCAAACAAATCTATGAGCAACGGGATGACAGTGACAGTGACAGTGACATACTCTTAGTCTGACTTAGTTTCAGTTTACTCTCATTCACCCACATAAAGTCAGCAGTACTTATGGAACTAATGTATCTGTGACTGTGAGTATACAATATTCTAGGCCTCTTGGCATTTAGAGTAAAGAGGATTCACTGTCCTATAAAGTTGTTACCAATTTGGACTTAGTGTCTAGATTAGACATATACGTAAGTGACCCTCTTAGACTCAATTATTTTTTGCTGGCCTCTTCAGTTGCTGTCAAAATCCTCCTGCAGACTTGCTTTCTCAGTTGTCAAGTATTCTGACTTGTGTGTTCCTGCATAATACACTAACACTTCACATATAAATGGAGCCAGCCTTAAATTTTTCTTGTTCTTTATCTTAGATGACTGTACTCAATTCTCTTTCATCACATCTGAGATTGCTTTAAAGAACTTTGTTTCGAAGCTCAAAATTTAAGTAGAAAAGCTAATCAGAACTCAACCTTATTGTATAATGTTAGCAAGTTCTTTTTAATGTCTGCCAGTCTCTGTGGTATGAGATGATATTTCATTATTATTTTGATTTACATTTCCCTGATGACTAGTGATGTGGAGCATTTTTTCATGTGCCTTTTGGCCATTTCTATTTCCTTTTTGAGGACACTTCTGTTAATTTCTTCTCCCCAATTTTTGATGGGGTTGGAGGTTTTTTTCTTGTACAATTCTACTAGTGTCTTGTATATCCTGGATATTAATCTCATCAGATTAGTATTGGGTAAATATTCTTTCCCAATCTGTGGGATCTTTCTGTATTTTGGTCTGGAATAGAGAAGGGATCACTAAGAATATGATGGTTGGAGCAATTGATCAGGATTGGAGATGTGTGCTGGAAGTAGTTAATGGACCAAACATGATAACCTCTTAGTATCTGTATTCCAAACCATAATGCCCCAAAGTAGAGAGAGAGTATGGGGAATACTGTCTGCCATGGAGGCAGGGGGAGGTTGGAAAGAGGGTTATACTGGGGAGATTGGTGGTGGTGAATGTGCATTGGTGGAGGGATGGATGTTTGATCATTGTGTGATTGTAACCCAATCATGAAAGCTTGTAACTATCTCACGGTGATTCAATAAAATTTATTTTTAAAATGTTAGCAAATAATTTTTCTTAAGGAAAAATAATCAGCTGTCTGACCTTGGTTAATAACTTTGTTTTCAGATGTTAATAGATTTGGTTAAGGGACATTGTCCCATTCATTGAATTGAGTAAAATACAGATTAGGATCAGAGAAATAGTACAAGGGTTATGTGTTTGCCTTACATGTGACTACTCCACGTTCAGTCCTCAGCACAACATTGTCCCCTGAGCACATAGCCTCAATAACTGCCCAGTTTCACTATGTTCTTACCCAATGCTCCCCATGCCCAAATTAAGATGTAGATAATTTTTTCAGCTGTTTAGGCTACTTTATCCATAATTTCAGATTAAAGGAAAAGAAAAAATAAATTTAGAGGAACTTACAGGAAGTTCTGAAGAAGATAAGGCAGTTAAAGTCAATGACAATAGCTGGCAGGTATTTTCAGAATTCCTTGGAAAATTCCTCAATTCTATTTCACTCTTGCCTTCTTTGTTCTCCTCTTCCTTTCTTCTCATGGAATCCTACATTATTCTTATTGATATCAGTCTTAGTCTTTACTGTATCTTTAGGCCCAGAAATCTCCTAGAAGTGAGTTATCAAAGAAGACACTGAGGGCTGGATTATAATGAGAATATCAGAAGAAGAAGCAGAGAGAGAGAATGAAATAAACTGATCGAGCAACCAAAAAAAATAATGAGAATATGTTTCTCTGAATTATAAGTTATATTCATATGTTTATATGTGGCGAACAGATTATAATTTTTGTTTACAGCACATTACAGTTATACTGGTTATTTAATTCACATTGTCTTAGGTATCAAGTGATTTGCTACATCAAGCACATATATTGTACACACACAAATATATGGTGTGGGTTTTAACCCAGTAAAATCTTTTGTATACAGTGCCAGAGCGATAGTACAGCAAGTACGGCACTTGCCTTGCATGGGCCAACCCAGATTTGTTCCCTGGAACCTCTCTAGCACCACCAGGAGTAATTCCTAAGTGCATACCTAAGAGTAACATCTGAGCATTATCAGGTACGGCCCCAAAGCAAAACAAAATAAACACAAATTTTGGAATGCTTTCTATATTTACATTAAGATGAGTTTTAACTTATTTTCAGATTATTGAGTGCTGCCCTCTACTCTTTCCACTGGATGTTAATTAATATTATTTTACTTTCTTATTTATTTGAAACATGCTTTTTCATGAGAACTCACGGCTGCTTCTCACAGATGAGAGCATAAAATGAGGCCCCCATAGCTATGCCACCGGACTCTGCACCAAGGGCACCCCAGAGGGGGCGGGTGAGAGCCCTACCCCTGGAAGCCGACCTCCACTACCCAACTGCTACCACGCTACAGGCTGCTTTCCACACACTCGGCCAAGCCTCACACATGAGCGAACATATTCCTGGACCATGTGGCCATAAAGGAAATACACACACATATATGTGTATATATATGTGTGTGTATATATATATATATATATATACATATATATATATATAAAGTTACTGAAAGTATCCTGCCGGAAAGGAAGAGCCTGGCAAGCTCTTCATGGCATATTGTCTTTGTGGTGTATTCGATATGCCAAGTACAGTAACAATAACAGTCTCATTCCCCTGACCCTGAAAATAGCCTCCAATTGTTGGGAAAAACGAGTAAGGAGAGGCTGTTAAAATCTCAGGGCTGGGATGAATCAAGATGTTACTGGCGCCCACTCAAGTAAATTGATGAACAACGGGATGACAGTGACAGTGACAGTGATGCTTTTTCACCTAAGGAGCTATAAAGGTTATGAAGGTGTTTTTTTTTAAAAAACTAACGATTCTGATATAAAGCAGTAGCATTGAAAACTTTAACTGTTTAACACCTTTATTTGGTAAAGATGAAATATGCTAGGAGTTATATTAACTTGGTAGCAATTTAAAACTGCTCTAGACTCCTTCGGATAAAGGTGTGCTAAGACTTTAATAAAAATTTTAAATTGAGGTGAATAAATTCTTTAGAGTACATTTCAATCTAGAGATCCAATACATCACCATTAGAGAAACACATTTTTTAAAATTTATCTTTTATATAAATGAGGTGAAGTTAAAAATCTTGGAATATTTAGAAAAATAATTGAAAATATTTTTTGTGAAAATGACATATTATTTTTAGTCTTTTAGTAACTCGCAAATAGATGTGTTTTGGTCAGTTTTGTAGATGTAAAATAAAAAAGTTTAAAAAATATCTATGATAGACTCAGGAAGAATGGAAGGAATAGAGCCCTTTTCTTTTTGCATTGAAGGGAAATCTCTGAAAATTGGAAAAAATGGAAAAATAAAAAAAACTAATCTAAGTGGAATTCTAGGAGTTAAGACAAATTTCTCTATGAATGATTTTTCTAGAAAATATGAAGTTTATGGGGCATTAGTCTCTATATACTGCAAAGGCTATCCTTGCCATTATGTGTAAAGAAAGTAAAGGACAGAGTGTAAGTGATGGAGCCCTTTGAAGAAGCAAATTCTCACAAACAACATAATTGTGCTGTGTATTAAGGATCCTCTAAGAGAGACTGAGTTTACGGTTTTGAGAATAGTTTGACAAGTAAAACAATAAAACATCTATAATTGTACAGGAATGGTGGAAATACAGGTTAGTCATATGTTGAGCTTATGTAGGCTATAATACTGGCTGAGAACTGTCAACAATTTTTGTGATTGATAGCAGTATAAAGAGACATTCTTAGAGAAAAGTCATCAGTCTGTTTTATGGCTTAATATTATATTGTGATTGTCTTTGGTACCCCTGGAAATGGTGACTGGTTGTGCAGATAATGGATTAAATGAGTTATTTGGCTAGAGTTTTAGTGAGAGATAAAAAGTCATTTTTTTTCAGTGACTTTCAACAAAAAAACTGTTCAGTATCAGAAGCCTCTTTGAGTGTATTTTTAATACATTTTACTTATGACTGACATAGGTATATATCAGAACTTCCTGCTATTCTGGTATTTGACTTGAATGTATATCAGATTGATGCTCAAAAAGCTGGTGTATTTTCCAATGTAATACTATGCAGCTGTTAGAAAATATGAAGTCATGAAGTTTGCATATAAGTGGATCAACATGGAAAGTGTCATGTTAAGTGAAATGAGTCATAAAGAGAGAGACAGACAGAAAGATCACACTCATCTGTGGAATATAAAGTAACAGAATGGAAGTTAGTACTCTAACACCCAAGAGTGCTAGAGATAAGGACCAGGAGGTCTGCCCCATAGCTTAGAAACTGGCCTCACATGATGAGGGAAAAGGCAGCTGAGATAGAGAAGGGAAGACCAAGTAGAGGATGTTGGGAGGACCCATTCGTGTTGGAAGATGCGTGCCAAGTGGACTATAGACAGAACAGAATGACTACTCAATACCTTTATTGCAAATTACAACACCCAAAAGGAGAGAGAACAAAAGGGAATGCCCTGCGCAGAGGCAGGGTGGGGTTGTGGGTGATGGGGTGGGGGTGGTGGGAGGAATACTGGGAACATTGGTGGAGGAGAATGGGCACTGGTGGAGGGATGGGTAAACAATCATTGTATGACTGAAATGCAAACATGAAAGTTCATAAGTTTGTAACTGTACCTCATGGTATTCACTAATAAATTTTTTTTTAAATCTGGTGTATTTTTATATGTGGACTGGAGCACAGCACATAGAGAGTTTACATTGCACGTGGCTGGCCCAGGTTCGATTCCTCCATACCTCTCGTAGAGCCCGGCAAGCTACTGAAAGTATTCTGCCTACAAAGCAGAGCCTGACAAGCTACCCGTGGTATATTTGACATGCCAAAAACAGTAACAACAAGTCTCAGAATGAAGACATTACTGGTGCCCGATTGAGCAAATCAATGAACAACAGGATGACAGTGCTCCAGTGCTACATATTTTTATATGTAAATAATTATATAGATGAGTAACTATTAAAATATATTTTGGCATTGTCTCATTCATAGCAGTGTAAAGAAAATGTCTCATTCATAACAGTGTAAAGAAAATAAAAAATAAAATTTTTTTAACATTCTTTTGATGTCACATGGAATCCAGTAACAGCCTTAGTCCAGCAGTCATCTCCAAATCGCATTACGTGACTGGCCTATCTGACTTTTGATGCCTCAGCAAACAAGACAGCATCCCTGATCATAAGTGGAGGTTGGAACTCTAAATTCCTTCTCTCACTTGAGTGAAATGTGATATTCCAAGCATAGTTCTTTCCATTCCTCTGTGGGAGAACCAAATAGTTTTCTTACCTGTTTTCATAGGGCCCAGGTCTCTGAGGCATATGTTAGTGCAGGAAGAACAGTGGAGTCGAAAAGATGTGCCCAGAGCCAGAGTTTTTTTGTCCTCTTAACAACTTCTTGAATGCTCGTGAAGGCATTCCACACCACTCTCTTCCTCCTTCGCAACTCATGTTGTGTTCTCGACCTAGGTACACAACTGCTGCATTTGGACATGTTTGTTCCATTGAGAGCAAATGTAACATCAGGAAATAGTCTGTTTCTCATGAACCTGGTCTCTGTGAGAACCAGCTGTAGTCTGACCCTTCCACACTCATGGTCGAAATCGGCCAGCATTCATGCAGCTTGGCTAATGTTTGGTGTTAATAGAATGATGCAATCACTGAAGCAGAGGTGGCACAGTTACCAACCGTCTATCTTCACTCCCATTCCTTCCCATTTCAGTTATCACATGATGTTCTCGAGGGTGGCACTGAGGGGTTTCGGTGAAGAGGTGTCACCCTGCTGAATCCCTCTCTTTATGTCAATGATCACTTCCTTGTAGAATGGTGAGATCCTGGTGGTGAATCTGTAATAAAGCTCATGGAGGATCCTGATATACTAAATTCAAACGCCCTGTTTGGCTAGGGCTTCGATGACTGCTTCAGTCTCAACAGAATCAAAGGTCTTCTTTAAATTGATGAGCGTTAGAGTGGCATCTTGAACTCTCCCGAAAATTCAATGAGCTCCGTCACTGTGTGGATATGGTCGATCGCACTGAATCCTTTTTGGAACCCACCTTGCTTGAATGGTTGTCCTTCGTCTAGTGTTTTGCCTATTCTACTCAGGATGACTTGAGTGAACAACTTATAGATAACGGACAACAGGCCGATTGGGACATAGTTGCTGATGTTGTGGATGTCTCACTTCTTGTATAACAGAACGGTCCTGCTGGTTTTTCATGGGACGGAAACTTGCATTCAGATAGGTAGCATGTGAAGAGCCGAAACAGTGTATTGACGAGTACTGGTGGCAGATTCTGCAGGTGTTCAGGTCTGACCTCGGCTAGAACTAGTCGCTTCTTTACCAACTATATGGTGTGTTGGATTTCGGAAAGGAGAATGCTGGGAATGACATAACCATCCTGGGGAATTTGGTATGTGGGCAGGTGGATGTGACATCAAAGAGATCTGAGTAAGTCATGGATAGCCTTTTCCATTGCCCTTCTGGAAGATGTGATAGATCAATCGGGACATCTGAGGGTAGTCATCTTGGTCTTTAGTTGGTGAAGGACAGGCAGGCATTGTGAATACTTTTTTTGGCTTCTGCCACATCAGCCAACATTGCTGCTCTTCTCTCTTTGAGATCTTCTTTTATCGCTACTCTGCACAGCTTTGCGAGCTTGGACATGAGCTTGTGATTGCCTGAGGCTCATGCCAAACCACATTGGAAAATGAGCTTGAGAGTTTCCGAAGACAAGCGTCTTTTTATGGCTTTCTCTCTCAGTGTTCCTCATACAATCATGGAGGTACTTAACCAGTCAATCATATTTCTCGTCGATGTTGTCAATGATGGCATCTTCCCATATTACTGCAATAGTGCCGAAGAGCTCTCAGTTGGTGTTCGTTCTGGGTGTTTTCTTCTTAAGCTTTGCAGCCCTTTCTCCCCACTTTGTGAAGTAGAACTTCACATGAAAGAGATGGTGGTCTGATCCTGTTTGGAAAGTTCGGACAAAACCGACATTGGTTAAGCAAAACCATCAATTGAATATGATGTGGTTAATTTCATTGTGTCACTGTCCAACGGGATACTTTCATGTCCAATGTTTAGATTCGGCCTTCTGGAAATGTGAGTTATCATGGATGACCTTGGTCAACATGATGAGCTCACAGTCTCTCACCCTGTCTGTTCCATTCTCAACTATGGGTCTCAATGTGGAGTTCTTTGGGCGACCTTCTCGGTCCTATCTTGGCGTTAAAATCACCAACAATGACCTTGTAGAAGGTGTGGTCTTCATTCTAGAAATTCTGCAGCTCCATGTAGAACTTCTCAATTTCTTCTTCGTTGTAGTTAGATGTTGATGCATAGATGACAAAGATAGAAACTGCCAGCAATGAGTCACATCTATTCAAAGGTAATTGTCTGATTTGGGTTGTTAGGCATTCAAACAAATCAATGCTCATGGCCAAGTTTGTGTTGATAAGGACACCAACACCAATGACGCCTCTACTGTCACATGTTCTAAGGAACAGTTCTTCTCCAATGTCAAAAACGTTGTGATGTGATTGATGCCTTCTTGTCTCGGTCAATCCAATGACGTCTTACTTGATCTTCCTTGCTTGCATCATCAGGAACTCAATGGATGCTTCCCATGCCAGCGTACGTGCGTTAAAAGTGCAGACGGTCATTTTAGTCCTTCTTAGGACTAAAGAAGAACAAAGGTGGATTAAATGAATGAATAAGAAGTCATTTTTTTGTGGACAGAAAATAAATACTTCTGAAATTCTTAAATGTGTAAAAACAAGAAACGGGGACACTGCACTCTATTTCTCTCCTGCTGCCCGCGTTCGGTAGTCTAGCACTGCTTCTCCCACCCCAGAAAGGTTGATGACAATGAGGAGGAGAAGGAAGGAATGAGGGCCAGGCTGGTTGGTCTCAGTTGCAGTATATTCAATTCCCATCTCCATTCTCCTCTGATTCTCCTCCTGCTTCTTCCTCCCCCCTGCTACTTCATTCTCCTTCTCTCTCTGGATCTGGATATTGATCTGGCTTCTCCAAATCTGCACAACCCCCAGCCCCCCGCCCCCCGCCAACCCACTCTCACAGCCTAGTTAAATTCCCAAGCATGAATGGTTGGGGCTTACACATAGGTGTGGTCACAGTCAATAGGGTTAAAATTATTTCCCTCAGGGGATGCTTCTCCTAGGACAGATTCTCTTTCAGCAGGACAACCCACCCAAGAGTGAAATCCATGGGTGTGTTTCTCCTCTCCTTGTCCAGCTAACATATAAGCATTCATAATATTAATCATTTTGTATGGACACAGTAAGAGATACATTAAGCTTCTAGAATCGCTATCCTAGGGTCATCTCTATCTCAGACTACAGTGCTCAGGCCAGATTAGTTTTTCCTATTCCTAGCAGGGTCCTATTCTTGTTGTTGCTTTTGGATCATGACAACATTAGTCCATGATCAAACTCTTAACTTACAGTTAAGAATCGTGGTGTTTTGGCCTGACTCATATCGATGACAGGGTAAGTCACAGCTTAACCTGGATCCCTTTAGTCCCTCGTCAGGACCCTGATTCTGGGGTGCTAGGAACTAAGGACAATTGAGGCTTAAGTCGAGAAAACAGATGCCCAGGAATGAATAATATTCGAAGCCAATTAAATCCCAAGTTACAAGAGCATATTAACAGCTGTCTTCATTTGTCCAAGGACATTACTTTAAACTAAAATATTCAAAAGATATAAGGAGAGGAGAAAGGTAATATTAATTAACAATACAAGTTCAGTGTCCTAGAAATATCTGACCTTACAAATTAACGAGTTTGATTAGGGGGAAAAGTTGATTACCTAGTTGAGGAAGAGAGCATAGAGAAGTGGTTACAGATAAACAAAGGAATGGGAGTGACTCGGGAGCACCTTGATGGGTGTGACCTGATAAACCTAAGCTTCTTGTGGCAAGGGGGAAAGGATAACCCCATGATATCCTACACTTAAACAACTAAAAAATTTTCCATCATAGATAAGCCAAACCTGTAATATTTTAAATGATGGAGATATTACACTTACACATTTTATACTACAACGTTAGAGTAACCATGACTGCATCTACTAGAATAATAACAAATTCTTATATCAATGGAATTCATTCATAGCTTAAAAATAAGTCATTAAATGTATTGGCAGTTAATTTTTTGTAAAGGAACTAGGGGAAGGAAGTTGACTCAGGGGATAAAGAGTACTGGTAAAACATATTAGCCACACGCAAAAAAAAAAAAAAAGAAAAAGAAAAAAGTAGTCCAATATGATATCTTACAACGTCATCAAAAGTTAATTAAAACTGGATTAAAAGCCTTATACCAAGCTACTTTTTTTTTTTTTGCTTTTTGGGTCACACATGGAGATGCACAGGGGTTACTCCTGGCTTTGCACTCAGGAATTATCCCTGGCGATGCTCTGGGGACCATATGGGATGCTGGGAATCGAACCCGAGCTGGCCGCGTGCAAGGCAAATGGCCTACCAGCTGCGCTATTGCTCCAGCCCCTACTTTTATAAAACACCTTTTGTAACTCATAGGCAAGAATATAAAATAGCTTAACTCAGAGGAGTTACCAATAATATGACCTCATTGGCAAAAATAAATGAAAACATAAATAAATACATAAGTGAAATATATTAAATTATAAAGCTTCTTAATTGTGAAAGAAATAAAAAATAAAATAAAAATGCACCCTACCATCTGAAAGAAAATGTTTACACATTATATATCAGACAAAGAGCTAAGATCCAAGACAAATAAAGCACTCTCAAAGCTCAATAACACAATAACAAAAACAAAATAACAAACAACTCTATCAAAAGTGTGGAGAGGATAGAAAGAGTTATTTTCTCAAAGATGACAAAGAGATGGCCAACAAGTATTTGAAAAAAAATCTCATTATTACTGATTATCAGGGAATTGCAAGTCAAATGTGTGGTGAGATATCACCTCACACCAAAAAGCATGGTATAACAAAAAGTTTGGGCAAAATAAGGACAGGAAGGAAATTTTAATCTATGTCTGCAGACAATGGAATCCTATTTATATTGGAACCAAAAAATAAAAGGAACCTACATCTTTCAGCAACCATAAGAATGCAAATAGTCTATTAATCACAAATACCACCTAAATCTCTACACAGCATAATTACTAAACTTCTATTTTTTTGCCACAAAACATTGGGACTTATTTTATTATTAAAGCTTGCTATCCTAAGAATATAAAATCTCAGAATTCAATGACAGTATGTGCCAGATTTTTGGTGTCAACTTGGCTTCATTACAATGCAGTTTGGTAAAATACCAGTCCATATATTATTGTGAGGACATTTTATGGATATTATTCATATTGACAATCATTTGTTTTTAAGTAAAAGAGATTTCCCCAGATGAAATATAAAATAGATAAACTGGATGAACCGGAGCCGCGGCATGAGAAGCAGACCCTCCGCACCTATTGACTGTGATCCTGAGGTCTCCTAACCCATTTTGGCACCAGAGCGGATTCTTGCAGCCATGCATTTTGACTGTGAACTGAGCTACAACCTCGTGCAGCCCGGGGAGGGATTTTTTTTCCCTCTCCACCCCATTTTTCTGAACGAAAATGGCGGCAGCGGTAGCAGCCACATGGTAAGAGCCACCCTCTAAGACCCCTCAACCAGGAGGTAGGACTTTCTTTAGTGACGTAGCCTGTAGGTGGTCCTGGGAGGGGGGGCATTCCCGGCACGCCTTCCACCCAGAGATGAACCAGAGCCTCGGCACAAGAAGCAGACCCTCCGCGCCTATTGACTGTGATCCTGAGGTCTCCTAACCCATTTTGGCACCAGAGCGGATTCTTGCAGCCATGCATTTTGACTGTGAACTGAGCTAAAATATTAGAAACCCAAAGACTCAAAGTCTTCACTCTTAGCAATGAAGAGAAATTATTAGATGATGCCTATTCAGCAGGCCTGATTGTTGGGGAAAATTTCCAATCAATAATAGTGAGTTCTGTATGGAAATATGGAATGTACTCAATATATATAGAGAATAATGGGAATATCATTAGCTACTTAGATGGGGTGGGGT
Source organism: Sorex araneus (assembly GCF_027595985.1). Classification (NCBI taxonomy): domain Eukaryota; kingdom Metazoa; phylum Chordata; class Mammalia; order Eulipotyphla; family Soricidae; genus Sorex; species Sorex araneus. The sequence continues at coordinate 17,906,019 of NC_073312.1, forward strand.
GGGAGGGGGGTGTATTGGGGTTCTTGGTGGTGGAACGGGTGCACTGGTGAAGGGATGGTGGTTTAATCAGTATTTGACTGTGACTTAAACCTGAAAGCTTTGTATTTTTTCTTCTTTTTTTCACGGTGGTTCAATAAAATATTTCTTTTAAAAATATAAAATAAAATAGATAAACTTTATTTAATCACCTGGGGATCTAAGGATAAAAACTGAGATTCCATGGAAAAGGAATTTGGGCTCATGGCTATAATAGAAATCTGACCAAAGCATCTAGTCTATGGATTTCAGAATTGCTCAGCTCCCATAATCACCACCTGTCCCGCCTCTCTTCTCACTATTATTGATTATGTTGCCCCGAATAACTATAATTTAGGCAATATATATTCTTGAGAAAAAGTCTGACAAATTGTTTCCATTATCATGAGTATACACATGTATCATATACTATTTGTTGGCAATTGTGCTAGACCCTCATGACAAAAAGAATAAGGTCATGCTTTTGTTTATTAGGTATAATACAAAGTTCTCAATAAATATCAACATTCTAGTCATCTTTTTTAGAATTTTACATTTTCAAGTATTTAGTCCTTTAAGAATGTGAATTTTTAGACTAATTTTAATTTTCCAAAATGCATTTTAAATTGTTACCTTTATGCTCAGCAGTAATCCTATTCTAGCTGAAAAGTTATGGTTTTATTTGAATTGGAGATAGTTGGGTCTATTTTGCAGCACTGTATAGAGCCAATTGCTAAGTTTTTTAAAATGAAATAAAGTACTTCTAAGACAATATTTTAAATGTAATTCAATAAACCTCATAGATAAATAATATAAACATAAATATTATAAGTGTTACTCTTTAAATATTCTTGTGAATTTACATAGAGATGCAGTCAGAATTTATGAAATGCTATTTTATGTTCATATTTAATGTCATGTCTAAGGCCAGTTATAATTTATAGGTGAGAGCTCTGAACAAAATGGCTGGTGTTTCTTCATTTGACTAAAAGATGATTCCTGTCCTTATTCAGACCATGCAGGGTTAAATTACTAACAGGTTGACCTGGAAAGAGGATTTGAAAGGAACTGGAACTTAGACATTTAAATTATTGAAGTTAATTTATTTGACTTGAGAAACTTATAATCAACCTTTCTCCTCTTAAATGAGAGATAAAAGTGGAATTTTTAATTATTGAGTCTATATAGCTGGTGCCAGCTTATAATCAGCAACATCTCAGTTGTTCTCTCACATAATATCTTTGCTATTTTGTAAGAGAACACGCAACCCGGAGATTCTTCTTCCAGCTATTTATTAAGAAACCTTCTCATGCAAACAGGAAAAAGGACGAACGAAGCACGGACTAAGGACGAACTAAGGAAAAGGAAGCAGGAGCCCCTAGCTAGGCAGCTTCCCTCCTTATATACCTCTCGCTGCTTGTTTTCGCCCACGTGTCTGCATCTGATAGGTTAGTTACAGCTTATGGGCGTGGCAAGACATCCTGTTCCTTATTAGGAATGGTTTTCGAAGCACACAGGTGTTGTTTACCAAGAAAGGTGCAATTTACAAGCACAGTGCAACTGTTGTTGCAAAGCACGGTCCCGTGGAGGCTCTCCACAGTTGCCCCTTTTTGTTTTAGAACAGCCAGTCTGCGTAGCAACCTCGGCCCCCTTGGCCTTACCCGTCATTGGGAGCCCTCTCGCTTGTAGGTCCCTGTCTTAGGTTGGTCCAAGGGTCAGGTGGGGTATAGTGCACCCTTTCAAACTCCTCAACTACAGGAGGTCCCCTGCAGTTAAGGGCTCTCAGCTGCATAATACCTTTGCTACATCCAGCTAACCTGATTGTTCTAAGCGAGATTATTATTTCAAAGTTGCAAGCCAAAGCTGCGGGGATTGCTGTGCCTCCAGGGCCACGAATGCCTGTAAATATCACGCTTTTGTAAATAGCTGTTCTTGCTGCATTTTTTGTATAGACACCAGGCAAAAAACCAAAGCAGCGAGAAGCAATAAGGACAGTCTGCTCCCGCCCCCGCCCACTCTTTGATAAATGGAGGGGACTTCTACTCTGGGCCTATCAAGATGGGTAAGAAAGGGGGAAATCTATGCACAGGCGTTAAAGCAGGCCATGTTGTAGCAATGGCCCAGGAAGCTGCTTCTTCAGCTCATATCACAGGAATCAGGCTGAGCACGAGCACCAGTTTGCACATCTTGGTCTACTGGAGGCGCAGTCTTCCGTGTCAGGCATTCAGGAATCCACGCTGGTTCTGCCCTGACCTGTGGAAAAAACACAAAACAGAACCCCTGGCCCGGGTTAACACGGGGTCCGAGCTGTGCCATCCACCAGAAAGGGTATAGGTGGAATCAGTTTGGCGATGAATCAGGAGACTCTGGCGGTCTGAGATCCAAATCAGGTGCTTGAATTCTGCTTCTGATAAGACGTAAAGGGATCCAAAGTTTCTTAGCGGGGTTATCATCTGTTGAAACAAAAGCATAGCCTTTTCCTCGAATGAGGAGTTTCCCTGCTACCCATTCTTTGTCAATTTTAATCCAAATGGGAGAGTTAATAGTTTCTTGAGTGTGCGCATCTTCCTGAAAATGCCTCTCAGCTGCTGTATAGGGTTCTCCCTGAGGTAAATTTAAAAAGTTTAAAGTAAACAATGTCAGGGACAAGGAATCAAGTGGAGGCATACCTCCTTTTTTAATTTTCAATAACTGTGTTTTGAGGGTTCTATGGGCACGTTCGACTATGCCTTGACCCTGAGGGTTGTAAGGGATTCCAGTAATGTGTTTAATTTGCCATTCATCACAGAAATCTTGAAAAGCTTTACTAGTATAGGCTGGGCCGTTGTCAGTTTTAATAGCAGAGGGAACGCCCATGACAGAAAAACATTGTAGTAGGAAGGAGCAGACTGCTCTGGTTCTCTCAGAAGTCATGGGAACAGCCCATGTGAAGCCAGAATAAGTATCTATAGTTACATGGAGAAAAGGCTTCTTGGGGAAGCACGTGACGTGAGTAACATCCATTTGCCATAATTCATTGGTCTGTAGACCTCGGGGATTGGCCCCTGCCACATGGGAGGTACAGTGTAAAGGGGCACAAACAGAGCAAGCACGGACAATATGCCTGGCTTCTCGAATTGGGATACGATGATGAATATGAAGGCGCCGGGCGTTTGTGTGTAAGGCCTGGTGCTCTTCTGCAGCAGAGGTAAAAATTGGTGCTGCCAAGAGATCAGCGGCTTCATTTCCCTGGGCCATAGGTCCTGGAAGACCAGAGTGAGATCTGATATGAGTAATGAAAACAGGTTCAGAGCGCTTTTGTAAAAGCGCTTGTAGCTGCTCAAGTAATTGTTGGACTATAGGATTGGGGGCATTTAGAGCAGCCGTCACGATGCCAGGGAAGAGACCAACCACATAAGCTGAGTCTGAGACTATATTAGCAGGTCCTGGCACATGGGAGAGTAGATACACCAAAGTGGCAAGTTCCACTTGCTGGGCAGAGGTATAGTTAGTGTTTACTGTGGTGGTCAGAGCGGGTCCAGAAATTCCGCCTTTCCCTGAGGCAGAGCCATCAATATAATATACTGGAGCATCAGGAATAGGAGATGGGCGAATGATAGAGGAAATGATAAATGGGGTTTTTTTGAAAAAATCCCAAGTTTTTCCTTCTGGATAGTGGGAGGAAATTTCTCCTGAAAAATCAGCTAAAGCTCTTTGCAAAGCATCACTGAGGGGCAGGATAGAAGCAATCTCTTTTTCAGGAATGGGGAGAACAATGATATGAGGATCAAATCCCAGCATGGCAAGGGCTCTCAGTCTTCCTTTGATTATGAGTTTAGTCATTAACTCAAGGTAAGGCACAAGAGTGCGAGACTCCTTATTGTGCAAATAAAGCCACTCTATTGGGCCCGAAAGCTGTGCTAGAGCAGCAGTGGGCGAGTGGGGAGTATCAAAAAGCAAAAGCCACAATTTTTCTCCCGGAACAAACCGGGATGCTACATTCAAGTGAGAAAATACCTCCTTTTTGTATTTGATTTAACATTCCATATGTCCACTGAAAATGCAGAGGTGATGGGCTTAAGGCCGCAGTGTCCTATACTGAAAAGGGGTTGTAGTAACTTTATCGGGGCAGGGAATAATAGGCTGTGCTTCCTGCCGTCCCTGGCTGCAGCGATTATACTGATTGGAGCTCTGAAACTCCACACTGGGGAAAGGGGCTGAAACTGGGAACATCTCCTGATTTTGAGGGGCCTGGGGCTGGTCCCCTTGCAGGTGTCCCGAGTTGGGGTCACCCACTACATCAAAATTAAAACGACAATCTCTGGCCCAATGATTTCCCCTCTTACACCGGGGACAGGGCCCGGGAGGTGCAAGTCTGGCTCTGCAGTCTCTGGCCCAGTGGTTTCCCTTCTTACACCTGGGACAGGGCCCAGGACGTGCTCTAGTAGCACAGCTTGGGGGCGCATAGCAATCTCTACGAAAGTGGCCTGGTTTTCCACAATTAAAACATCTTTTCTGAGCTTGTCTCTGTAAGGCATAGACCTGTACCTTATGTTTAGCAGAGCCAACATTCCTGCATGCTTCCAAATACCCGAATATGTCTTCCTTCTCCTTAATAGGGAGCAGAATGGCCTGGCAATCCTCATTAGCATTTTCAAAGGCCAATAATTTAGTCAACAGCTCCTGAGTTGCCTTATCTTTAACCTGCATTTCAATGGCTTTCATCAACCTTCCTATGAAATCTACATAAGGTTCTGAGGCTCTCTGGAAAATCTTTGTAAAACTTCCCTTAAATTCTGCTTCTGCATCAACCTTCTCCCATGCACGCAGGACTATTTCACGGACATGAGCAAGAACAGCATGAGGCAAGGTGACTTGCCTTTCTGGGTCGCGCCATTTCCCTTCACCAGTTAACATCTCACAAGTCAACTTAATACCTGAAAAGTTTTGTCCAGCATGGCCTAGGCCTTGAAGCTTTGCCTTGGCCTCATTATAGAGCCACATTCTCCATTCCAAGTACTGAGAACGGCTTAAGCATGTCTTAGCAACCATGTGAAAATCTTGAGGCACCCAGTAGGATTTTTTACTCCAGTATGCAAGATACTCCCTACAGTACAGAGATGTAGGCCCGTATGAGACACAGGCCTGTTTGAAACGACTGAGAGAATCCATCCTTAACCTGTGACAAGATGAATGCTGCTTCTTCTCTGCCTGGACTGGGCGATTGGGAGCATGTCCCGAGTGGCCTGTAGGCCGCTTAGCTGAGTCACTCTCGGACTCAGAATCTGAGTAAGTGATAGACTCATAACCCACATCACTTCCATCTAATACACTGGAAGTAGAGCTATATTCACCAGCCTCAGAAGTATTTTTCCTATGAAAACCCTTTCGAGACTTAGGTGTGGGAGGAGCTGAGGCCGTATTATTCCTAATGTTCTCCACATCTATTGCACTATTCAAAAATAGGAGAATAGAATTAACAATCTCCCATGTAGTCCAGAATTCCACGGGGATCTCAGTCCCTTTCTTAGATACCTTATAGACATTTTTCCTAACTTGTCTCCAAATCCTGCTTTCTAGAGTTCCTTCATCTGGGAACCATGGGTTAACCTCATAAACTACTTTAAGGCAGGACCGGAGTTGGTCTCTGGAAACGTAGAGTTCCGGGTTTCCTATTCTGCGGGAGAGAGACTGAACGAAATCCACAAATGACTTGCCCTGTTCAGTCTGGCTCGAGAAAATACGAAAGATCTTGGGAAGGCCCAGAATCTGTCCCATCTTAGTGGGGGATTGCTGCTAGGATTCTAAACCGCAGCACACACAAAAAAATCCTGATCTCCCGCTCACCTTCTAAAGTGGGGCGCACCGAACGCTTATTCTTACCTTTAGTTGATAGTTCGTGCCGACCCAGGGACGCCAGCTGTAAGAGAACACGCAACCCGGAGATTCTTCTTCCAGCTATTTATTAAGAAACCTTCTCATGCAAACAGGAAAAAGGACGAACGAAGCACGGACTAAGGACGAACTAAGGAAAAGGAAGCAGGAGCCCCTAGCTAGGCAGCTTCCCTCCTTATATACCTCTCGCTGCTTGTTTTCGCCCACGTGTCTGCATCTGATAGGTTAGTTACAGCTTATGGGCGTGGCAAGACATCCTGTTCCTTATTAGGAATGGTTTTCGAAGCACACAGGTGTTGTTTACCAAGAAAGGTGCAATTTACAAGCACAGTGCAACTGTTGTTGCAAAGCACGGTCCCGTGGAGGCTCTCCACACTATTTATCACATAATTATGTGAGCACTCACATGTACACACATATGTGTTCACAAACTCTTTTGGCAGTGTGTGCCAAAGTCTCTTTTTCTGGGACCTGTTTGTAAATAGACATGAGAACTTATTTTAAGTTTATGTTTAATTGATTTCATTTGCGATTGGGTAATAGAAAGTACACTTTTCGTTCATTTAAGTTTAAAGCCACTTTATTTAGTACAGTCTATCTGTCTACTGGGATTCATCAGAGTATAGTATGTTAATATCCCCAATATGCATATTAACATATACTTCACCTTTAAATCACTGTACGTTTATATTCCCACATTTTGTTCTTTTTGCCTTTTAAAAACCAATGGTCTGATCTTGAATCAATATCATGAACTTATTGAATATCAATTTCTTCAAAAACCACTAAAAGATAGGGACTAGAAAAAATTTATTGTGCTGAAGTGGGAAGATCATTTCCTCTCTGCCATGTCTCTGCTTCCTCACCACTGTTACTTAATTCTGGGGTCAGCCAGCTAATGATACATGTAGTCCTGCCAAGTATCTTCCCAGGGGCAACTGTTAGCCTCATGCAATATGCTATTTAGAAGATGGAATATATGAACATGAGAATCATTGTAGAAAAAGAAGCAGATAATACACAAGATAATCCAGATAATCCATCCAAAAGTACTGATCACTTTAGCGCTCTTGCAAATGTACATCTAATGAACTTCAAGTGATTGTTCAGCTTTTAAGTTATTTTCAAACCCTCAGGAGCGAGACTGAGAAATCTACATTTTTTTTTAAACAAGGGCCCTAAATAGTTCTTCGACACGTAGAAAATTGAGAGTCACTGACTTAAAATATGTCTATCACCACAAGACTTTTGAAAAGAGTAGAAATATGTTATAATTCAAATGTTAAATATTACATATTTTTACATTTGAAATAGTGATCTAATTGCTTTCTTCACTCCCCCTGCACCTACTGGGATGAACTGGGTTAACTTCACTTTTCTAGAAGAAAGACCTGAGTAATATAAGGTTCTGTACAAGAGTCTTGATTTAAAAAAAAAGTAAATATACTTTAAATCACTTTAAACATTTTTAGAAAATTACCACAGTGTATAAAAAAGTGGATGACCAAACCTTCTGGCCCAATCCATAGGCATCAGAAAACCAGTACTTTCTAAAACTTCACCAGATCTGCAAAGTAGGGGAGAAATAAAACTGCTAACCATATGTAATATACTGTGTATAATATAATCTCTTCACTACTGAAAAACAGCCTGTCTTTAAGATCCATAATAATGCCTAATTTATACTTTACAGTTGAAAAACATGTTTCATTTTTATGACTTGAACCCATTAATCATGAGCTCTGCATTATTGATTTTGTTTTGTATGAGATAAGAATCATGCAATAAATGTGTTCATAAATTCAACCCAAGTAAAATCATTTTGAAAACCAAGAGAAAATTAGTCTCTCATTTTCTGATGATTCTAATGTTCTACAAAGATGGAGGCAAAAGCAGAAAGAAAAGCTTTATTCATGTTCCTTTCTATGTGATTTTATTTCACACACACACAAACACACACATATTTTCTTCCTGTATAGAATTAGAGGTACTGTTGTAGGATAGCAAAACTTGTGACAAAACTATCATACTTGGTCTTGTAAAATAATAGGTAATCTCTAATTTTTTTTAATTTATTTTCTTAATTGAATCATTGTGATAAGTTACAAAGCTTTCCAGTCTAAGTCTCAGTCATACAATGATCAAACACCCATCCCCTCACCAGTGCACAACCTCCACCACCAAGTACACCTCCCATCCTACCCCTCCCCCGTCTATGTGGCAGATGATTTCCAACTTACTCTCTATCCGCTTTGATCACATTCAATATTTCAACAAAAGATCCATCATTATTATTTGGAATTTTCTCCAACATTCAGACCTGCTGAAAGGCATCATTAGATAATTTGTTTTCTATTGCTGATATGAAGAGCATTTTGGATTTCTGATACATTAGTAATAAGTCTGGAAGGATTTCTGCCAAAGGCTGCTGGGTTCTGAGATTGGTTTGTATGCCTCTGGGATCATGGCCATTCAGGAGCCAGGAGCTGTTTGTGGGCAGCAACTCGGGGCCTCGTTGGGGCAGTGAGAGGGGCCAGTTCCAAGCCCCATCTTATGAAGCCCTGACCTGAGTATCATGTCTCTGCAGTCTCATACCTGGCTGTTTATTAGGCTCTAAAAAGGTGGCGGCCACTGCCCCACTGGGGAGAAAAGGCAAAAGGGACAAACACCTCTCCCCACCCAGAGTGGCGTGGCTCTGTAGTTTAATGCTCAGTCCAGATGCATTTCTTTCAAAAGCTGCTGGGTTCCGAGATTGGTTTGTCTGCCTCTGGGATCATGGCCATTCAGGAGCCAGTAGCCGTTTGTGGGCAGCAACTGGGGGTCTCGTCAGGGTGGGGAGAAGGGCCAGTTCCATTCTCCATCCCGTGAGGCCCTGCATGTCACGTCACTGCAGTCTCATAGCTGGCTGTCCAATAGGGTCTGAAAAAGTGGCAGCCACTGAGCTGCCGGGGAGAATAGGTGTAACCTCTGATATTTTTCATATAAAACTATTTTGTTTTCTTTATTTTTTCTATGAAGAAAGTCAAAGAGATAAGATATTTTTGTGTATTTGGACAGAGATTTAAAGCAGGGGGTTATTATATCTGGAAAATAAAATACTTCCTTATTTTTGTTGATTTTCACACTAATTTTTTCCTCATCTTTATGATTCTCAAACCTACTTTCATTGAGAATTTACTTTATGTTAAACCCTGGACTAAATAATTTATAGGTATACAACATGAATGTGGGGAAGCAGAATAAATTAGAATAAATTTACTTATTCATACAGCTAGAATAGCAAAAGTAAGTTCATTCATGATTTTATTCACACTTTCTTCTTCCATGCATTTATAGAGCACCTATTACATAATATTTTCTAAGTGATGAGTATATAACACTAACTTATACCTTCCCTATATTTCTTGAATTCTTACCAACTACATTGAAATAGTGGGCAAAACAAATGGTGTCTGAGTAAAAATGTATAAAATTGACTTAAGATAAAATACAAGAGAGTGGTGGAGAGATACATTACTTGGATTTAATAGTCCATGAAGATCTTTATGTGCCTGTGACTGTTTGAATGAAGTGAGAGATAAAGGGAGGCCACCTACATGGGGGCATGATTCATTTACATGCGGTGTAACATTTCCTACAGGAACTGGTTCCGGAATCCCCCCTTCCACTCTTCACTTACACTTTAACCTAGCTTAGAGATCTCTTGTTCTGAAATGAGTTCTGTCCAACCTATTTGAGAATCTTCATTCGTATATTTCTCTTTTCTGCAGGTTATTTCCAAATCTATTGGATTAGGTGTGATATTTTCTATTTCTGGTCATAAATTTAAATGTTTAATATAATTAGAATAATAGAAAAGATGCAAGTGAACCCACTCTTCCTCACGGAGGGTTGGATGAGCAATGGAGGAGTGATACACTTTGCTAAGATTCTAGCATTGCTATTTATTTATTGAAGTTATATGCAAAATAGTTTTTGCTTGCAGTTTTACTACTGGCTACACGTTTCAGTTTCAATATCTCTAAGTATTGACTTTATTCTTTTTCCTTTCTATACCTGGACTGGAGCAATAGCACAGCGGGTAGGGCATTTGCCTTGCATGCAGCTGACCCAGGTTCAATTCTTCTGTCTCTTGGAGAGCCTGGCAAGCTACTGAGAACATCCCACCTACTCTGCAGAGCCTGGCAAGCTACCTCTGGTGTATTTGATATGCTAAAAACAGTAATAACAAGTCTCACAATGGAGATGTTACTGGTGCCAGCTCGAGCAAATCAATGAACAACGGGATGACAGTGCTACAGTGTTATACCTCACTTACCAATAATAACATGTACATTTGAACTTTATCAACTGAACCATCAATATAAGTGAGATGAAACAAATTTTATTCTTTCTGTTGTTCTTGGGTTTGTTTTACAAGGCAATTATCCAAAATATGTAGCTTTTTACTTTTTTACCCGCTAGGGATGAGTGTAAAAGAGCATAAATCAATGCCTCAGTCTTCCCTAAAGTTGCCTAAAAGCAGGATCATTCATGAGGATTTAGAATATTTTGAGAGAAAGTCACTTCTCAAAAGACTAAATGAAAAGATGACATAGACTCTATAAGGAAAGATTCTGCATTAATTAATGACAAGTGTGAAAAAAACTCTGATACCTCTATGTACTGAAGATTACAAAACAAAAGTAAATACATATTTTTACCTGGACACAATTTTATAAAAATATCTTGAGGTACAGAATTAAATTAATATAATATCTACAGCACAGGAACAGCATAAACCAATTTTATAACATTAAAATAATGCTTCCAATAAAGTACTAATTAAGGGATAAAATTGTTGATGTAAAATGTGTCCATTTAGCTGCCTGTGTAAAAACTATTCTTGTAATAGGGACTTATTTTTTTTTATGTAATGAATATTGACTTGAAAGAAACAACAATTTTTTATGCAAAGAAACAAGTAAATAAAAAAATGTTCTTTTATTTTACATAGATCGTACATTTACATGTACTTTGATATTTTCTCCCTAATTTCAATTTTCTACGAACTTCATGAAGTAATGGGACAAATACACATACCCATGTTTTGTAGATAAGGAAACTAAATTTTACAGACTAAATCATTTAGCTACTTTAGAGTGGACTAGAGTTAATTTTTGTTTAATTCTAATCTCATATTTTTTTAAGAACTAATGATTTGGGGTCTAAGCAGTAGAGCAAATGGTAAAATAAGTACTGCATGCATGTATGAAGTTCTGATTTGATCCCTAGCATCATGAGCACTATTGGGTCAGCAAGGAGTCCCTGGCCCAAACACTGAGCTTAAGACCCGTTCTTCTGTGCTGAGCACTTCTGAGGAAAGAAGATATTCAAAACGAAAGAGGAAACCTTAGTTGCAAATTGTATTTTTTTTTGTATTTGCTTAAAATTTCACCTACTTTTTTTTATTTACTGGTTACCTAATTCCACTGAGACATCTCCTATAATTGTAATGAGTGCTTTGAATATCATTATTTACATGGATTGATTTTCTAATTTTGTTGTCACTGTGAACCTCTTTCTCTTCCCTTTTCCTTTTCTACAGGTCATAAACACTACCGAATCATGCTTAAGGAAGAAAATGTGGCTTAGGTATTCAGAATAACCTAAAATCAAATCTTTATTTTTTATTTTTTTATTTTTTATTATTTTTTTAACTTTTTATTAAATAACCATGTGGAAAGTTACAAAGTTCTCAGGTTTATGTCTCAGTTATACAATATTCAAACACCCATCCCTTCTCCAGTGCCCATATTCCACCACCAAAAACACCAGTATACCCCCCGCCCCCACCCCCTGCCCCCTACTGTATAACTAATGAATTTTACTTCATTTTCTCTTTACCTTGATTACATTCCATAATTCAACACAAAACTCACTATAGTCGTTGGAGTTTCCACCCAAGAGAGACAGACCTACTACCAAGGAAGCATTTGATAATTAGTTTTCCATTGCTGGAAATGAAGAGATATGTATCCCCACTGCTACAAGTACATAACTCTTTTTTTTTCCTTTTTCCTTTTCCCTTTTTTTTTCCCCCCCTCATCCCCCTTCCCTCGCCTCACAGTATTGTGTACGCCACGCTGCGTCGGCCAGCGTGGGGCTTTTGCTTAGTTCACAGTCCAGAGAGGTGGCTGCTACATTAATAACCTTCAATATTTCAACAAAAACTTACTGTTATTATTTGGAGTTTCCCCCCACCCAAGTCAGACCTGTTCAAAAGGAACTGTTTCACATTGCTGACAATTATAAATGCTAAGTTAAGTTGGATTTCTACATAAAGTCCAGGGAAAATTCTGCCAGAAATTGCATAGCCCAGCTCACAGTCCCAGTGCATTGCTGTAAGAAGTCTTTGGAATCAAAGTCTTTAGGCGCAGAGGGTCCGCTTCACGCTCAGCGGCTCCGGATTTATCTGGGCCGAGGGCGTGCTGGTTATGCCCCCTTTCCATGAGTTCCTGGGAGCCCCAAGAGTAAAAACCGAATACCTCTGGGTTTGGAGTCTTAGAAGATGGCGCCTGCCACGTGGGTGCTGCCAACTCGCCGCTTTCCATGCAGGAAGACAGGGTGGGGAGGAAAATATCCACCCCCGGGCAGCACAGAGTTGCAGCCCAGTTCGCAGTCCCAGTGCATTGCTATTAGATGCTGCGCTGGATGCCCGAATGTGTTAGATCTCTGGAATCAAAGTCTTTAGGCGAAGAGGGTCCCCTAAAATCAAATCTAAGTGACATTCTGGCACTTTACATAAATGACTTTCAATGAGTTACTAAGCTAAGTTTAATATACCTCATCAGTAGAATATTACCTATATATACCATATAGTTGGATTTTAAAAAATCAATTCAGTCTTTTGGACTTGTCGATCATGGAGCCCAGTGTTTTGGCACTTAAGGTTGTGCATATGATCTAAGCTGGCCATGGAGAACTTTTTTTATCCTGACTATGACAGTTAAGGATAGACATGTGACTCAAATAACATCAATTACTTCACTTGTTCAAAGTTTTTTACTTAAAAAAAATTTACAGATAGTTATTTATGCCTTTTATATCATATCAAAATATTTTTCTTGGAATTAAATAATTAGAAAAAATTATTATGATAAGTAAGGATAGAAAAGTTTCAGTTGTCACTCTCTATAGTATGAGATTAATTTCCTTCCAAATGTTCTAGTGCCTTAAATGCTAAAATCCCTTTAATATTCTTTCTTTTGAGTTTACTTATTATTGTAAAAATTGAACTTTTTATGACATTTGGAAAAATTATGACTAATTCATTATACTTTAAGATTACATTAAATATTGAATTGAATAATATGTATGGCACACAACAATTATGCAATTTATGTCAGTTAGAAGAAATAATTATGATATTAACATATCAAATTATTGATAAGCAGATTTTTAATTAACACATTTAGCAAATTTTATTTTATTTTTTTAATCCCCCCATTTAGCACATTAAAAAATACATAAACAGAGGAAAATCCTCATTTTATTTCAGTTAACATTAATATATCAATTTAAGTTTATTAATTTTTATTTATGTATAATAATAATATAATAAGTTAATAGGGAAAACCATCTGTGACTTAGGTAGAAACTTTCTCTAATATGGAAGTTTTAAAATCTGAAAGTGTGTTAAAAAGAAAAATTTTAAAGAAAACATTTGATACTTAAATATAGAATTAAAATTAAAAAGCAAACTGAAGCAAGTAGAAGCAAAAATAAATATGACAACATCTAAGAGATTCAGCACTATCAAAGAAACAATAACACTTGGGATGAAAAAACAACTGTGAAATATAAATTAAAGATCCTGTGTTGTAAAAGAAAATATTAACTTGAACTTAAATACAGCAATTAGAATTACCTAAAGTGAAACATGGAGAGAAGTAAAACTACAAAATGAACAGAAATTATGTGTGTATGTGATAAATAAAACCTAATACATATGAGATGGAAATTATAAAAGGTGACAGAGAGAGGGAATTAGAGAAATTATGCTCCTTAAATATGAAAGTTAAAATTCAAAAGTGTTGGGTTGAAAGAAAACCTAGGCACAAGAACATTAAATAACCACTGAAGTGCATTATAAAAATCACATCAAATTAATTACATTAAATTGTTTAATTAAAACAAACTGAAGATAAGTCACAAGTGGGAAAAATAGAACAAATCATAGAACAAAAAGCATGATAAAATTCAATACAAATATAATATTAAAATGTACAACATAGGGGCTGGAGTGATAGCACAGCCAGTAGGGCATTTATCTTGCACATGACCTACCTGGATTTGATTCCCAGCATCCCATATGGTCCCCCGAGCACTGCCAGGAGTAATTCCTGAGTGCATGAGTCAGGAGTAACCCCTGAGCATTGCTGGGTGTGACTCAAAAAGCCAGAAAAAAAAATGTATAATACAAAAAATATAAAATGCAATTCAAAAGAATGCAAAAGAGTTGAAAATGAAATAAAGCATAACTAAACCAATTAGCAATTTTTTATAGCACTAGTGAGATTACCTGCATGATTAAAATTACTCTGTCTTCCCTGAGGCAATGTAGTTTTGTTTCAAAATTTATTTTCTTCTGCTAATGATCCTGTCCTACCTTCTTTCTAACTATAAAAATCTCTTTTGAACAACTCTTTCCAGAACCTTTCATTTAGTAGACAGGAAGTTTTATAATTCATTAATTACTGAAAAATGCAAATAGATCTAATTTTTCGGGACCAATGCTTTTTATTTAAAAACTTAAATGCATTTTTGGCAGTCCAATTCGTCCCAGAGATTTTTTTCAGCCTCTCTTTGCTCATGTTTCTTTTTTTTTTTTTAATTTTTTTTATTGAATCACCATGTGGAAAGTTACATAGTTCTCAGGGTTATGTCAGTTATACAATACTCAAACACCCTTCCCTTCACCAGTGCCCATATTCTATCAACAACCACCCCGGTATACCTCCCGGCCCCCCAGTCCCCGCCCTTGTAAGTGATAAGTTTCACTCTGTTTACTCTTTATCTTGATAACATTCCATGTTTCAACTCATAACTCCCTATTGTTGCTGGAGTTCCCCCCCCCAAAAAAAAGACAGTCCTACTGCCAAGGAAGCATTTGATAGTTTTCCATTGCTGAGAATGTAGAGATATTAAGTCCCGCTGTTTGTTACATAACTTTTTTTCCCCCTCCTTCCCGTGCCACCGAGTTCATGCCTACTTAGTAATCCTTAGAGTATGATTGACGCCACGCTGCCTGACAAAGGGAAAAGAACCGAGAAAGATGGTTATTTCCCGTCATCAGCCGGCGTGAGGCTTAGTTGATAGTCTAGCAGCATGCCTGCAAGCAGTTTCTGGAACCAAAAGTAGTGCGCTGGTATTGGCCCCGGCTCGAGACTCCACCAGCATCCCGCTGTTCCATGTACATAGTAATTTTTTTCCCCTTATATCCCGTTCCCACGCCACCAGGTTTGTGTCTACTTAATGGACATCATAATATGGCTAACGCCACGCTGCCTTTCTTCCTGAGAAAGAAATATTCCTTCTCCTCAGCCGGCATGGGGTTATAGCTTAGTTCAGTCTAGAGAGATGGCTACCCCTTTGATTGCCTTCAATATTTCAACAAAAGACCTACTATTCTTGTTAGGATTATCACCCCAAAGTCCAACCCGATACAAAGGAACCATTTCATATTGCTGATGATTAGATGACATTAGGTCGCGCGGCCGTTGCAGTGGCCACGCGGTTTTGGGTTTCTGTATAAAGTCCAGGGAAAATTCTGCCAGAAATTATATCACTACAAATTTTACCCTTTTATGGTGCTCATAATATGGAAAAACCTAGAGAGAAATACCCGGCCCCCACTGTAGCAGCCTGGCGTAGACACTCAGTTCACATTCTGGAAGTATTTCATTGGGCTGCTGGTGTCCAAAGTAGCTCTTTGGGGCTCCTCAGTCATGCTGGAGCGGCAGCAGCGGCGAAAAGTGTCTTTGCTCATCTTTCTTAATGCTGCCATACTGGGGGCTCTTTCGGTGGCAGGTAAATGAGGCCAATTGTTGTTTCTGTTGTTGGCATATCGAATACGAGACGGGTAGCTTGCTAGGCTCTGCCGTGCAGGCGAGATACTCTTGGTAGCTTGCTGGGCTCTCCGAGAAGAATGAAGGCTTTTGGGGTGGCCTCCAATCCCCCTTAGAGGTGTTACCATGGCTCACACCAAATTTGAACCCTATCAAATATGGTGTGGGAATAATAGGTATTAAGTGTTTTATGGTGTGTCCGGAGAGCGGCCTGGAGTGTGGCGGTGGCTGGGCAGTAGATGTAGTGGGGGTCCGCCAGTGAGGTATTTATCTTGGGTAGGGTGGGGCGTCTGGGTTGGACCCCTCCCTCAGATGCCAGAGATTGGAGGAGGCAGACAGAGGATCTTCTTTCCAGGTCTCATTGAACTAGAGCTAAGGTCGAAAAGTTCTGCTTACCTGGCTTTGTGGGGCTTTACTCGTGTGTGAGGTTCGGCCCAAGTGTCTGGAGAGCAACCTGGAGGGTGGCGGTGGCTGGGTAGTGGATTTCAATGTAAATGCATGGAATTGTATTAAGAATATTATAAATGGCTGTCGCCAAGATGTGATCCCAGGGGCCGCACGTGTGTGTGTGGCCTCTCCGCAGCTACATGAGCGTGACTCCAGACACCAGCTAAACTTTTCGGCATGGGCAGCTCCTCACAGAATGTCTCCAGACTGAGAACTAAGCCGCAGCCTCATGCCCGCCCAGGAGGGGAAAGGTATTTCTCTCTCTCGCCTCTTCCTTGCCGGGGGTGAAGAACGTGGTGACCGCCATATTATGACGACCACAGATGGGGTTTACAAGCTTGCAATGATCCAATACCTGGAAGAAATCTCCCTGGACTTAGTTGCTAAAGTACAGAAATCCAAAACCTCATATCTCTTCACAACAGGTCTGACTCTAGTGGGGTACTCCTAACAATAATAGTGAGGTTTGTGTTGAAATATTGAATGTAACCAAAGTAAATAGAAAGTAAAGTGAAATTTATCAGTTACAAGGTGGGGGGGGAGTAGGGGGGCGGGATGGGAGGTGTACTGTGTTGTTTTTTTTTTTTGGTGGTGGGATATGGGCACTGTGAAGGGATGGTTGTTTCAGCATTGTATAACTGAGACTTAAGCCTGAAAGCATTGTAATTTTTCCCATGGTGATTCAATAAAAAAATTAAAATAAAAAAGAATATTATAAATAATGCACATTTTAAAAACGTGTAGAAAATATGGGTGTGAAATCAATATATAGAGATTGACTTAAAAAGAACATTAAAATTAAAAACTCAATACTATATTTATTTTATATATCATATAGACCCTGTGAAAATAATTGAGGATTTTTATTTAAACTTAAACACATACTTACTCTGTAACCTAGATATTATAATCCTAAATGTTTATTCCAAATGAATGAGTATTCATGTGAATATAAATATATTACAAAAGTAGAGTATTGTTCATTCCATATTATTTCCACATGACACCTTTCGAGCTGTTTGTATCATCTTTACTTGTAACAATATAATTATAGTTTATGTTTTGTTTTGTTTTGGGACCACACCTGGCAATGTTCAGAGGCGACTTGCAGCTCTGTCCACGGGAGTTGCTCCTGCACTCTCAGGCACCCCACAAGTGACCATAGAGAATAGAATGCCAGAGACTGGACCAAGCAATATTACAGCAGGAAGGGCATTTGCCTTGCATGTGGTGGATTTTGGTTCAATTCCTGGCATCCCATATGGTCTCTGGAGCCTGCCAGGAGTGATCACTGAAGACAGAGCCAACAGTAAGTCCTGAGCACTGCTAGATGTGGCCTCACATTCACTCCGGGGGAAAAAAAAATCTAAATGACATAAATGTAGTTCAGGCATGAAGGATTAAATTTACTCTAAAATGTTTTATTGTGCCTAGTGAAAAAAATATCTACCTCAAAATATTCCAGAATACACCATGTTAGCTCTGAAAAATGCAGGAATGACAGACCTATAGCAGCAATAACAGATCAGAATTTGGCCGAAGACAAGAAAGCAGTGGAGGGAAAGCACTCTGGTAAGTCAATGATGAGGAAGAGCTCAGTGTTTGGATTTTGGTGATGGTTACATGAGCCTATTCAGCAGATTAAATTGTGCACAACTATGTACATATGTATACATTTAACTGTGTTTAAAATGGTGAAATTTAATGCGATGTATCATATTTTAGATTTGCTATTTTTCCATGTTTGGTAATCTGCTACACTTCACATTTCAAGAAAATCTGGGAAGTATTTGATTCACTGTTTTTTTTTGTTTTTTCAATTTTCTGTTTATAATTACCTTGCTTGGATCGGGACTGGGCCTCCTCCACCCAGCTCCCCATTTTTTCCAGTAGCTAGGCAGTCACATCCACAACCTGCCCTGGTGCCGTGTAATATCATCAACAGCCAAGATACAGAGACTATAAGAAAAAGCTCCCGGAAGTGGCCACAGGACCTTTTATTGTCTAGTTCTCCCTCTTGGAGAAACCCGCAAGCTACTGAGAGTATGTATCTTGCCCACTCGGCAGATCCTGACAAGCAGCTTGTGGCGTATTTGATATGCCAAAACCAGTAGCAATGATGGTTCTCATTCCTCTAACCCTGAAAGAGCCTCCAATGCCACACTGTTGGGAAGGATGAGTAAAGAGAGGCTGCTAAAATCTCAGGGCTAGGACAATGGAGACATTACTGATGCCTGCTCAAGCAAATCGATGAACAATGGGATTACAGTGATACAGTGACAGAACCACTTTAAAATCAAATGTGAAAGTGTAGGATGACATTACTTTGTCCTATCCCTGCTTGCCACAAGTTTCTTGTCCCGGTTTTCTCCAGAGTTTAGGCTTACCCCAGTCACACCCATCAAGGTGTTCCCAAATCTCTCCCATCCCTTTGTTTAGCTATAATCACTTCTCCATGCTCTCTTCCCCAAAACAGTTAATCCGAGGCTTTTCCTTAATTGGCCTCGAATATTATTCCCTCCCGGGCATCTGCTTTCTCCACTTAAGCCTCAGTTGCCCTCAGTTCCTACCACCCCAAAGCAGGGTCCCCAATGTGGGATGGGAAGGATCCAGGGCAAGTGGTGAGTTATGTGCTACCCTGGCATCGAGATGGGCCTGGCCAAAGTGCCTAATGCTTAACTATAAGTTAAGAGCTTGATCATAGACAAATGCTGTCATGATCCAATAGTAATTATGAGACTGGGACCCTGCCAGGGATAGGAAAGACTGATCTGGCCTGAGCACTGTAGTCTGAGATTGAGATGGCCCCAAGAGAGCAATTCTATAAGCTTTAATGCATCTCTTTTTGTGTCCATACAAAATAATTAATATTATGAATTCTTATATGTTTGCTGGCTGAGGAGAAGAGAAACACATTCATGGGACTCCGCCCTTGGGTGGATCCTCCTGCTGAAAGAGAATTAAGTCCTAGGAGAAGCATCCCCTAAGGGAAAGGACCTTACCCTATTAATGGTGACCACACCTATGTGTACGCCCCAACCCCCTCATGCTGTGGAGATTTAACTAGGCTGTAAGAGTGGGTTAGGGGGCCAGATCCACAAGGGCGAGATCCACGAGGGCCAGATCCAGAGATCCAGAGAGAGACCGAGAGCGGGAGAGAAGCAGAGAGAGAGGATGAAATAAACGGATCGAGTAACCAGTCTGGCCTTCTTCCTTCCGTTGCCTGCCCTCGGCCGACGGCACACACAGGGGTTCCGGGGCACTGAACGTGGGCGGTAAGACAGAGCCACCCGGAGAGCCCGCGAGTGCACTCGCCCTTCGGCGAGCTTTAGTTTTTTACATGAAAGGAAACTCATTGCCTTAATAATAATATATGTCTTTTTAGATTTCTATGCACTGTAGCACTGTTGCACTGTTGTCCTGTTGTTCATCGATTTGCTCTAGCAGGCACCAGTAACATCTCCATTCTAAGACTTGTTGCTACTGTTTATGGCATATTGAATATGCCACGGGGAGCTTGCCAGACTCTGCCATGTGGGCGGGATACTCTAGATGTGTAAATTTCCATGCCTGGTGTGCTGTCTAAGGTGAGATGGTGAGCTGGGTTCGGGAGATCATGAGAGGTTCGGGCTGCGTCGGTGCCATCTTGCCTCTGATCAAATATGGTGTGGTAATTATGGAAAATGAGTAGGGAGTGTCTTATGATGTGTTTAGGAATATGTTCACTCATACGTCAGCCTGAGCATGTGGAAAGTGGCCTGGAGCATGGCGGCGGTTGGGTTGTGGAGGTCAGCTGCCTGCGGGTGCTGGGCCCATTGGGGCAGGGAGGGCCCTCACCCACCCCACTCTGGGGCACCCCAGGTGCAGAGTCCGGTGGCATGTGGGCCTCATTTTATGCTCCCTTCCAGGAGAAGCAGCCGTGAGTTCTGGAGGGTGGCTGAGGAGGAGATTATCTGGTGCTAGCAGGAGGTGGCTTATGGGTGTGACCCCTGGGCCACCAGAGACCGGAGGAGACCGGGGGGAAGTAGGAAGAGGATTTCTGCTCCCACGTCCCATTGAGCCCAGGGTCCAAGGTCCCAAATTTCCGTATTACCTGGGTTCCGTGGGACTTCAAGATTCTTTATATTTATTTATATTTAACAAACACCACAATGGCCTACTGTGCCTTATTCTTTTCCAAATGTTCAATGTGTCATATTTTATATGCTTTTTCAATTACTTCAACATACATATTTCCTTGGCCGTATGCCCCAGTTAAAGGTAAAATCTTGTCAGGGGCTGTTTTTGTACTTTTCCTCTGTGTGGGTACCATATTTTGTTATTAATCATATAAACAGGGCCATATTTAGTCATCAGGGTGGGCACAGCACTTCTCCTAACTCAGGGCTCATGTAGGGCTTTTCCTATTTCTACTTTATCTTTATATTCAAATTGCAATATATTTGAGGGTTTCTGTGTATCTGTTAGTTTGCATTTCTGTCAGCCATTCATAAATTTCCTTGCTGACACAGCTAGTTATCTCCTGCTGCATGTTTTACATGGGCTGAGTCTCTCGTCATTATTCCCTTAGAATTCCTGACACTAAACATACAGAGCACAAACAATGCACACATTATGAGTATACTGATTTAAGAATTGGGGGGTGAGATGTGGTTGTCTAATTCCAGGAAGAAGCATTCTTTGAGCATCTTTCCATCATGCATAGACCTGGTCACACTACAGGGCTGGCAGATGTGGCAATTATCTTTTTAAAAGAAAGACTCCTCTCTTTTACCATTAGCATTGCTCTAAGAAAATTACTTTAAAGAATCAATTTTATTAATAAAAAAAAGAAAGAAAGGAAAACTAGAGAGATAGGACAGTTACCAATATGCCCTTGGCCTTCTGTTGTTATTAACATCTTGTATTAATGTGTTAAAAATAACTACTTAACACTTAAATATTTATAATAATTTGAGAAATGAAATTTAGAGTCTGAATCACTCTGGCTATGCATTGCCACTATAATATTAGATAGAAAAGTTAATTGACCTAACTAGTCTGTGGTCCACCCAACTCATGCTTCACTCCCTTCTCCTGAACCATGGAAAGTGATGGATTTTTAGATAGTGTCAGTTTTGCCTTTTGGGAAGATTAAATATTGCGACCACTTAGTGGCTGACTTCTTCTACTTAGCAATATGCAATAATGTTCTTCTCTCTGACATTTTGTAGCTTGTTAGTTAATTTCTTTATATTACTAAAGAATATGTTATATAGCTGTGCCATAGTTTGTTTATTCATTTAACTACTCAAGGGCATCTCGGTTGCTAAGTAACTATGAATACATCTGCTTAAAATACCACTGTGCAGTGTTTTGTATAGACATAAATTTTCAGTTCATTTATGTAAATATCACAGAGTATGGTTGTTGAATCACATGGCAGAACTATATTTAGATTTTTAAGAAATTGCTAGACCACTGTCCAAATTGTTCACATTATTTGCATTACAACCCACAATAAATGATGTTATGTTACCTAATTGTTGCTTTAATGTGACACACAATGTTTTCATATACTTATTTGCCATATGTGGTATATCATCCTTGGTAACATGTCTGTTCAGTTTGTATATCCAGTTTTGAATTGAGCTGTCTTTTTTAATCTTATTAAGTTTTAAATGTCTTGCTTATTTCAGATACAAAGACTTTTTCTTCCTTTTTGGGTCACACCCAGCTATGCACAGGGGTTACTCCTGGATCATTCACTCAGGAATTACTCCTGACGGTGCTCGAGGGACCATATGGGATGTGGGAATCGAACCTGGGTCAGCTGCGTGCAAGGCAAACGCCCTACCCACTGTGCTATCTCTCCAGGCCACAAAGACTTTTTAATATATGTATTTCAAGATTATTTTTTCCATGACTTCTGGTTTCAATTTCTCAAGATTTCTGAAAAACATTTTTTAATTTTAGTAAAATCTAATTAATTGATTTTATTATACCATAACTCTTTGTTGCTATGTTGTCTTTCTTCTTAATTTAATTATTCTTAAGGAAAAACTAAGTGAAAATATTACTATGATTATAACTAACTAATATGAGAAGCCCTCTAATGATTTTAGAATTTAATTGTTATAATTAAGATATTTATTGCCCTAATTTTTGAAAGTTCAATACTAGAAAACCTTAAGTGAACTATATAAAGATAATTTAAGTTCTAGAACAATTATTTTATGTCTTGAGATATACATGCTAACCCAGAAAATATAAGCAAAGGCTTTATTTTTCTACTTTAAAGTATTTCTCTGAGAGCCTTTGCTGTGACCTTGTAAACTCCAAACGCCTAATGCCCAAGCAGTACAACAAAGTAAACCACCCTTGAAAGTGACCAAGGCATCTTTGGGACAATGATGGGTGTGACCCCTATATAAGTAGTTACTATTGGGACTAGAGAGAAGGTACAGCGAGGAAATTGCTTGTTTTGCATGTAACAGACCAGGTATTATCCTTGGCACCACATTTGGTCTCTTAAACACCAGCAGGAGTAATACCTGCGCACAAACCAAAACAAAAGCTATTGGTAGCTTCCAAATGTAGCATTTCTAACTTTGATGAAATAGTTGTTGAGAGTGGATGTCAAGAAAGGAGCAAAGAGAAAGTTATTTATGAGTCTTAGGAGATGTCCCTTCATGTTAAAACATTAAAAATATATAATATAATATGTGTCTCTATTTACTACAGGCATAATGATTCTGTAAGTTAAATTAATGCACATGTGTTCCTTTGACTATTTTATCATGATATTTCCAATTAGGAATGAAATATGTATTAAAATTAAATAGAACAAAGATTATTAACACACAGTGGTTGTCAGATTAGGATTTAAAAATAATTTGCTCTCTCTTTAACCACTATATAATATTTATTCTTTCTTTTAGTAAAAAATTTGTAAGACAAACAATACTTTAGATTTGTCAGGAAATGTAACACTGGTGAGTTTAATTTATATTTATTTTCCCTAAGATTGTGGATATTTTTGGTTAAAGCCTGACACTAACATTTGAATACCTTCAACACAATTGTTTCAGTGGCATGTGTTAGTGGTGGAAAAATGCATATTAGTATTTATAGGCTGAACAATCACAGTTTATATCTCAACTATGCCTATATATGAGTGTTCAAGGTTTTTTAGCTATGGATCAATATATTATTTTAGCTTGCCTGATAATCATCAATCATGATATTAATTACACAATTGTATTCCTCCTTTCCTTCATGAAAATAGCTTTGCCAATATTATTCTGCCATACTATCTTATATAATACCAGGCCAGTAATTTAGGGGAGTGATTTAAGAAATAGCAATTTCTTTCCATTCTCTTCCACATAGTTTCATAGTGGATTATTAATTTGGTTTTGTCAAATTTTTGGTCTGTTTTGAGACCACATCTTAGAATTTCATTCTGATGCTCTTGCATCATTTGACTGTGTTGGGGTACCAGAGTTCAAACCAAGGTCTGTTGCATGCAAAGCAAGCACCCTTACCAACCACTATATCTGTGGTCTGGTTTATGTATTTTGGTTATGTTTTAAGAAAAACATCAGTATACAAGCCAACAAAGCATCAAAGAAAGTTGAAATGAAAATCAGATGTTTTATGGGATTTTCATTATATAAAACCAAATGTATTCTATATCATCTAAAGGTGTGAGATATTTGGAATCAAGCATAAATAGCTTATTATTATGTCAGTTATTGAAGATATTAACTGACCTTTTTTGGAAGTATTGGATATTAATTTAGTAATAGCCATGAATAAAATACTAATTTTAAGAAAATGAATTTATTATATTCTTTTGATTTTTATGATATTTTATCATTTTTAAAACATTGAACCATCATCCTGAGAACAAAGCAAGGCAGTACTAGTAGCCTGAGAACCATGATGAGGAAGCTGAAAATCAGAGAGGTAAAATGCTTTGTTATAATGTCCTTCCGCTCTTCAGTTAACAATTATTCAGTCTTAAGACTTCTATCAGTCTAAGACCCTCCACACATTATATTAATACCACTTGTTGGAGTTCTTGCTGATTCAGCTCACTGACTCATCTAGATTGGATAATACTGTGAGGAAGTGTCTGGGAATTATGGTACACAGGTGAAGGAGCTCTATAAATGCCCAGTCTGGATGTTGTCTCGGGACTGTGAGCAGAGGACCTGACATACCCTATTGTCAGAGACTGATGGATGAGCTCTTGATGACCAGTCTAGTAATGGGATGGATATTTCACCATATGAGGCACCAGGTGGATTGATTAAGCAGACTGTTTTCTTTTTACTTAGATTCTGTCACTGTCACTGTCATCCCATTGCTCATCGATTTGCTCTAGTAGGCACCAGTAATGTCTCTCATTGTGAGACTTATTGTTACTGTTTTTGGCATATCCTTTAGTATTACTTAAATAATTCATAACTTTCTCACCTCATGTATACCCTATATACATGTGTAATTCATGTAACCTTTGTCTCCTTTCTCCTTCATTCCCCCTCACTACATTACCAGGTATCGAAAGTATTGCATTCCTTTTGCTCCTATATAGCCATTGTTTTCCCTTAATAAACTTGCCAATTGACCATCAGTCATTGGTCCATGTCTGTTCATGTCAGAGCTCCTGAGCCATTAGCCTTAGACAATGAGGAGAATGTTCTTCCCACCTCTTGGGTCTCACCAGTGCAGAACAGGGGGGCAGCATTTAGAGAGACATTTAGAAACTGAAACCTTGCTATAGATGCAAGTAAAAGATGGTTGACTTCTTTTTTTTCTAGTCACACCCGGCGATGCACAGGGTTTTTTCCGGCTCTGCACTCAGGAATTACTCCTGGAGGGGATGGGGGACCATATGGGATGCTGGGAATCAAACCCGGGTTGGCCACATGCAAAGCAAATGCCCTACAGGCTGTGCTATCACTCCAGCCCCCAAAGATAGTTGACCTCTTGAGAGAGGTCTAAAGTATGTAGGAATACTAAAGAATAGTCTGTATTGACTTTATTTTTCAATTTAGCTCCAATAATTTTTTTCTTTATTTTTTTGTTTTTTGTGTTTAGGGTCACACCTAGCGATGCTCAGTGGTTACTCCTGGCTCTGAGCTCAGGAATTACTCCTGGCGGTGCTTGGGGGACCATATGGGATGCTGGGAATTGAACCCGGGTCGGTTGTGTGCAAGGCAAGTGCCCTACCCACTGTGCTATTGCCCCAGCCCCGAGCTCCAATAAATTTTATTTAATCCAAAGGAGAAAAACTATACTAGGATATTCCAAATATTAGAATTTTGGATGGGCTTAAGAGGAGGCCAATAACTCATCCCCCTGGAAAGGGTCTCTTACAGCCTTCCTGGAGGATGCATTTCTCTCTTTAACAGAAAATTTTAAAGATAGAATAGTACTCATTTGATGAAAATTTCCTTTTGAGAAAATCAAATATCTGTTTCCTTTCTCTAATAAGTTCTAAGTTTGTCATGTATACAAGCAAATCTGTTGTGTAGCAGTGCAATTTATTTAATTGATTTAATATTCGCTTTGACTAAACGCACTACCTTCCTCAGCTATTTATGCCATCACCTGATTTCTGCTTGATCAGTTATTCTAAAAGTGTCTCAACCCTCCAATGTATTACCATTTTTAAAAGGGTTCAGATGTCTCGTTAGACTGATCACTTATAGATCTCACTAAACTTAAAATTCTATAAGATGTGGGGCTGGAGTGATAGCACAGTGAGTAGGGCGTTTGCCTTGCATGTGGCCAACCCGGGTTTGATTCCCAGCATCCCATATAGTCCCCTGAACACTGCCAGGAGTGATTCCTGAGCCTGGAGTAACCCCTAAGCACCATCGGGTGTGACCCATAAAGCAAAAAAAAAAAAATCTATAAGATGTATCAAGACACATAATCCTTTAAAAGTTCTTTTAATTGGGGCCACAGCCATAGTACAGGAAGTTGAGTGCTTGCCTTGAAAGTGGCCAATGGGGGTTTCAATTCCCAGCATCCCATATGGTCCCCAACTCAGCCAGGAATGACCCTTAAGCACAGAGCCAAAAGTAAGTCATGAACACCACTGGGTATGACTCCTCTGAAAAGAGTAAGAGAAGTTTCACTATTGGACCTGGTGTATGATACTAAGGTAAAGTCACTTGCATTGTACATGACTTACTTAGGTTTGGCCTCTGAAACCACATATGGTCTTTGGTGCCTGACCATCAGTGATCAGGAGTCAGAGTCAGAATAAGCCCTAAGCATGACCAGTTTCTGCTAAAAGTCAAAAAATAGTTGTGAAATTTGTGCTTTGAAAGAATATGACTCACTTAGAGTGACAAACTAAAGGATGAAAAGGGCTTCATACTTCTTCATAATTCGCAGGTTATGTAATAGAAGTATGTAATAAAATCAATACACAGAAGTGAATTGAGTGTTGGGAAGGTTATTGGAAAATCAACTTTTCCTCCAAAAAAAAAAAAAACCCAAATAGAAAGTTTCGGTCAGTAATAGAATTTACTTGAACTGAGAAGGGAAAGATTTTATGGTTAATTAATAAAATGATAGACTTGGTATTATATTTTAAATAACTGGTTTAGATCATTAGACATTCTTAGTGCAAGCAGTACAATAAAAACACTAGAATAATTGCATTCTCACAGACATAAGAACCCAGCAGGAAGCCAACAAGAACATTTGAGGAATGACAGCATATTGAACTCTGAGTCCTGACTGTTTCTGAGAAACTGCTTATCCTTGCTCATTTAATGATTATATTATAAATCTAAAAGAAACAACAAATATAACAAACCATAGTAGCACTGTTGTCCCGTTGTTCATCGATTTGCTCCAGTGGGCACCAGTAATGTCTCTATTGTAAAACTTGTTGTTACTGTTTTTGGCATATTGAATACGCCAATAGTAGCTTGCCAGGCTCTGCTGTGCGGGCTGGATACTCTCAGTAGTTTACCAGCCTCTCTGAGAGGGACAGAGGAATTGAACCTGGGTCAGCCGCGTGTAAGGCAAATGCCCTACCTGCTGTGCTATCGCTCCAGCCCCATAACAAACCACAATTAGAAATAATATGATCGCAAATCCAATTAGCTTCACTTTTAGATTAAAGGAGGAGTGCAGAATAGACATGTTTAAAACCAGAGATGGAGATGTGGTTACACATTGCTGGGGTCTTTGGCTTGTGAATATGAGTTGCATCATTCACATACAATACCTATTTTTTCTGCTGATGAGAGATAAGGATTATCAATAATAAACATATCCCCATCACGTCTATATTCTTTTCTTTGGAACCAGATTGCCTAGCATGACATTCATCAATCCTATGCAGGTATAAGAAGTTAAGCATTACATGGTGGAAAGAAAAGTATCCATAAAAATTATTTTAACAATTCTTATATTGAGAATTCTTATATTGAGAATTCATCTTTATGGGAAATTCACTTTTCTTCATCTGTACATTTTTAATTTCATCATTTGTTTCTATTCATATTGATTTATTAATGCCATATATCCTGTTCTATTTGGCATTTTGGAAGAGCCTGAAGAGTATGAATGTTTGCTTGAATTCACTAGTTAACCCATTTGTAACTGATGAGATTTTGGGTTCAATTGACTAGTTAACCCGTATATTCCTGGTGAATTTTTTAATTACTATTTCCATTTCTTTATTTCTGATTATTGTATTCATATCTTCTACTTGTTCCTGATTCAACCATGGGATCTTTATGATTCTAAGCATTTCATCCATTTCTCAAGCTTAGCTATATGCAGAATTTTTCATAATAACCTCTTCTATGCTCCGTATTTCTTACATTTTTTTCTCTTTAATCTCTGAATCTGAGTTTTCTCTCGCTTTTCCTCATGAATCTAGCTAAAAATGGGTCTGGCTATGAGTCTAGTTATGAACAGAGTGGCTTAATGGGCACAAAACTCAGCTTTATTGTTTTCTTGAAACAGAGCTCCTGATTCGATTTAACTTTTGTGTTATTTTCTTAATTTATACATAATTTATTTATTATCTTATTATTATTATTTGGGGATTCCTAGCCAGGCTGTTTTCACTTGAGGCTCTCCGGGGGGGAGGGGACGGGTGAGAGCCCTTCCCGCCCCATGGGACCCAGCCCCGCAGCTGACAGCCGACCTCCACTACCCAACCTCCGCCACACTCCAGGCCACATTCTGGACCTGGACCGCCCGGATGCTTTGCTTTGTGGCTACGTGACACATTATAAAACACTTCTTACCCATTTTCCATAATTACCACATCATATTTGATGGAATCCAGACAGTAGGCAACAAATCATAGGAATAAGAGTAATAGAGTGATATATATACATATATGTATATATGTATGTATATACATATATGTGTGTGTGTATATATATATATATATATGCATACCTCTTGGAGAATCCGGCAAGCTACCGAGAGTATCCCACCCACACGGGCAAAGCCTGGCAAGCTACCCATGTACCAGTGGCGTATTTGATATGCCAAAACGGCAATGATAGGTCTCATTCCCCTGACCCTGAAAGAGCCTCCAATCATTGGGATAGACAAGTAAGGAGAGGCTGCTAAAATCTCAGGATTGGGAGGAACAGAGACGTTACTGGTGCCTGCTCGAGTAAATTGATGAACAACGGGATGACAGTGATACAGTGATCTATCCTATGATGATTTTCAGTATTAAATGAAATAATTAGTGCTAAAGGTAGACACATGTGATATGTAACTGCTTTATTTTTTAGTGGCAATGCTTTAAATATGTTCTTTTTAAAAATTAAGTCATTTTAAAAAATTGCAAAGATAGCATAAATTGCCTTACATCCAGCATCCAACTTCTCCTCTTGTGAACTTTTTAACAAAGCTATGTTACAATAATCAAAAGTAAGGTATTCATACAGTACAATATTATTAACTAAGTTATAAATTCTGTTCATCTTTAGCCAATGTTTTTAACTGATAATTTTTCTCCAAGAATCTAACTTAGAATATGCTTTATATTCATTCCTTGTATCTTTTTGGTCAGTTCAATTCTTTCATACTTTCACCCTTTTGTCCTTTGTGTTTTTCACATTATTGAAAACTATAAGTGAGGCATTTTGCAGAATGTTCCTTATATTTGGTTTGATCTTTACTCATAATTATACTGAGGTTATTAATGTGAGAGAATATTACCACAAAAATGAAGTCCCCTTCTCATTACATCATTCAGGAAATACATGCTGTCAGCAAAACTTAATATTGTGATGTTAATCCTTATTTCTAAGTTTCCTGCAAGCTGTATCACTGAAAAGCTGCATTTTTACAAACGGCTGGGAGCAATTAAGTATATATCTAAAAGGCCCTTATAGTTGTCCTCCATACCATGGACACTATAGAGAGATAAAAATTAGTTCCATCTCCTGATTGTAGAAATATCAAACATCACAGAAATAAAGAGATTTTTGTTAAAAATTCCATTCTTCCTTTCTCCTGTATTCTCAACTTTGAGACCTCCTAAAGACTCTCACCAAAAGGCTCCTGGTGGCTACATCAGGCTCTGCAGGACAGTTGGCATGTCTTTATAGGGTCAAATTTTGTCTTTTATCAATAAATTAAAAATATATGCCACTGGGTGGTACTCCTGATATTTGTCAATTTCATTAAAAAATTAAGTTTATTATAAAAATGAAATTAATCAATTCTTAATTCATTTAATTTTCTCTCTTTTATTAACCAGACTTATTGAATCTCATCCTATAGAAGTTTGTCTGTAAGGACACTTAATAACATAGAAAGAATCCAGTTCTTTATAACCTCTCACTCTGTTCAACTGAATCTAGCAATGCTGCTCAAGGTTGCACTATAAATAAGCTTTCATCATAGTACCCTCTCCCTCCATTGCCCCTTCTTCATTGTGACTCTCTTTCAGACTTCTCTCTGAACTGACATTTCCTGACTCTACCCTGCACCTTTGCCAATGAGTGTCAGTGATTGTGATTTGTCTCATATGAAAATAGCCTTGAGGAGGTGTATGCCCTTCCCTTCCATATCTAAGTGTGTTTTGTAAGTCTCTACTATATATTTCTTCCTATTTACATAAATATTATACTTATATATGTATATACATATATATATATACAGTCATAAGA
Source organism: Sorex araneus (assembly GCF_027595985.1). NCBI lineage: Eukaryota > Metazoa > Chordata > Mammalia > Eulipotyphla > Soricidae > Sorex > Sorex araneus. The sequence goes on from NC_073312.1 coordinate 17,936,626, forward strand.
GTACTGATGGTGAGCTGTCTTTGAGGCAAAGAGCAAAACCTTTTGGGGTTAATATTACACTTTGGTATCATTCCACAGCACTGCCGTCTATAAAGATGACATCAATGAATTTAAAACCCCATGTTTGGAAGTAGAATGTTCAAAATATAGCTTTGTATCTAATAAAATTTTGTTGGTAACAAATCAAAGCGAATAGGTTATTTATGTGTTTCATAATTAATAGCAAGATGCAATTAATTCTTAAGCTCTGCTAGGGTATAATATTGTTTTGATTTTAAGGCAAACCTGACAAAATCTTTTATTTTTACATCCTGGGCACTGAATGGATGGAAACCTGCTTATCTCTGCAGTCTCTAGAGTGCATTGATATCTCTTCCATTGTGATCACTTTCTTTTCAGGGGCTATGTCCTTTCTGAGACTATAAATCTTCTCCAGAGTGAAATAGAGTGAGTTTGCAGTGGTATCTGATTCTACCATCGCCTGTTAATGCCGGTTATGCTTGGCTAGGCTTCCAATTATGTGACTCTATTCAATATTGTGATGAGGGATCTGAAATGACATGGTGTTAGTGACCTCACCTTCTTCAGGGAAAGAGTTCTAATCATTGAATATGTAACAAAAGAATCACTTGATAACATTGAAGCCCAAAGTCCCTGAATTTTTAAGAAGATAACAGACTTTTGAAAAACTCTGTTTCCAAACCGTCATGACTTGTGCTGAATTGTTAAGAACCTGACTTTCATGTGCAAAAATGATTTTTTTATCTTCCAAGTTTTAGTGAAATTTAGGCCATGGATTATATTCTGATATATAAAATGAACCTTAAAAAAGCTCAATAAATGTAGTAATGCAATATAATGGACTAAAAAGTAGTATAAAGTAATGTACATGTTTAATTTAATGGCTTTATATTTTTTGTTTTATATGATTTCTCTTAACTTGAGAAAGTTGTTCTATTCACAAGTGACACACTTTTAAGGAGTGGGACAGAGAAAAGAGAGGTTAAGAATGTAGACTCTGAACACACAAGGACAGTAGACACAAGGGCCAAGAAGATTGTTCCATAGTTGGAAGCCTGCCTCATGAGTTGGAGGAAGAAGGCAGGTGGGGTAGAGAAGAAATCACTAAAAAAATGATGGTTGGAGAAATCGGTCAAGATGGGAGATGTGTGCTAAAAGTAGATAAAGGACCAAACATATTAACCTCTCAGCATTTGTATTGCAAACCATAGTGCCCAAAAGTAGAGAGAAAGAGTATGGGAAAATTGTCTGCCATGGAGGCAGGGGGAGGGTGGGAAAGGAATATGCATTGGTGGAGGGATAGTTGTTTGATCATTGTATGATTGTAACTCAAAGCTTGAAACTGTATCTCACAGTGATTGAATTAAATAAATAAATACATAAATAAGAGGATGTAGACTCTAGAGTCAGTTATCATAAAATAATGTTTTGTAGTTTTGCACTATTGGAGTATACCTTAAATAAACCTTATATCAGTGTCTTTATTTACAAAGTTGGATCCTGATGGTTGTTGCAAAGTTTAAATGATTTAACGTCCATATGTCATAGAATAATACCTGGAAGGAAGGGTTTTATGCAGTGGCTATCATTATACAGATATTTATCGGTAATTTTTCATGTCCCAATTATGTACAGTAGATTTCTGATGTTTGCCACAATATCCCTTCTTATGTTAGTTGGTAGTGTGCTGTAAAAAATTCCTTCTGAGGAACAGCTGTCTTCTATTCACCGTAACTTGATTAGAATGGATTAAGTTTCCTGTCTTTAACTGACCACAGGACTTGAAAGAACAAGTTTCTTGATGCTGTTAAAAAATTTAAATTTAAGTCTGCTAATCCTAGGAAAATGAGGAAGCTCAGTGACATCAGGAACCCTGCTTTTCACTCAGGATGGCCATTTTCCCTACCTCAGATCAGGATTCACATTTACTCTTCAACCATACGTTTCTTCAACTCTCCAAAATTGACCATGAACATACAAAGACATCCTAATGTAGGCATGTAACCACACAACAACACACAACTAGCAACTCCAAGTGGCAAAGGTCACAATGGTAAACAGCATAGAACCCCAACAGGCTTAGTGAGCAAAAATTCTAGCCTGGAAGACTCAATCATTAACAGTGAGCAGCATGACCTTTCTGATAAGAGATTTAGAGAGGAATTGTTGCGGATATCTAAGGATTTTAAAGAAACAACAGAACAGACTGTCAATAAAACATAAAAGGATCTGAGAGCAGAAATTAGGAAACTACAAACAAAAAGAACACATCTAAAAAACTTGGTAGGTGAAATAAAAAACTCACTGGAAGGCCTCAGCAGCGGAGGAATACTAGTTGAGGATGGAATCAGTGAGCTCAAGATGAAGTGAAGGAAACCTTCAGACAGTAGCATAAGATGGAGGGAATGTTGAACAGCACTTGTATCACTTGTATCACTTGTCATCCCGTTGATCTTTGATTTGCTCAAGTGGGAGCCCGTAATGTCTCCATTTGTCCCTGTTGTGTGCTAGTTTAGCCCAATGATATCTGCTTGCTCAAGGAACAGGAAGAGCCTCAAACCGTTCATTCAGGATTTTGACGAAGAAGTCTGACCATCTCGTTAGTGGGCGGCCACGTGGTCTTTTGATGTCCCATGGAATCCAGTCGGTAACAGCTCTAGTCCAGTGTCTCTGAATCGCATTATGTGTCCGGCCCATCTGATTTTTGACATCTTGGCAAATGAGACAGCATCCCTGATTCTTGACCATCAACAGAGGTCGGAACTCTGGATTCCTTCTCTCACTTGAGTGAGATGTGATACTCCTAGCACAGCTCTTTCGATTCCTCTTTGGGGGACCTGAATAGCATTCTCATCCTGTTTTTGTAGGGGCCCAGGTCTCTGAAGCATATGTTAGTGCAAGAAGAATGGTGGAATCAAAAAGATGTGCCCAGAGTCGGAGGTTCTTTGTCCTTTTAACCACTTCTTCGACGCTCCCCAGGTCTCCACCCACCCAGAAGACTGGCTCTCATGCCCACAGTTTGCCTGCAGGCACCATCTTAGCACACCAACAGCCCTGGCCCAGAGACACAGCAGCAAGTCCCTGAAGACGCCACAGTGACAGAGATCTCTCCGGGCCTCATACCGAACCAATTTCACCAGGGCACCCCAGATGAAGCAGGCGCAGTCTCCTCGCCTACTCCAGATGGAATCCCAGTGACCAAGAGCTTCCACAAGAAAACCCTCCTCCCCAACCCCTCCCCCCAATATGAGGGGATCCAGGACTAAATTTCCAGGCTGAGTGGGGGCTGTCTCTCCATAGGTACCTGCCCACCCAGCAGACTGGATGTCAAGCTCTCAATTTGCTTCCAGGTGCCATCTTAGCACCAACAGCCCAGGCCCAGAGACTCCCAATTGAATCCCAAAATGGATTTGTGCCATATAGAGATGTCTTTGGAACCCGGCCATTTACAACTTAGAAATTTACCTTTACAATCACGGTCATGGGAGCTCTCATGATATTCAAAATGAACAATACTAAAAAGAATTATCTAGCATCTGCCCCTGGCAAGTAGGCTTGAATGGTGGTGGGAAAATTTGAGCAAAACATAATACCAAAATTAGGGAGATGGTATTAAGGAAATTGTCTGCCATAGAGGCAGGGTGAGGACTGGGATGTCGGGTGTGGGGGGAATACTGGGGACATTGTTGGTGGAAAGTGTGCACTGGTGGAGGGATAGGTGTTCCATCATTATATGGCTGAATTCAAACATCAAACTCTATCTTTGTAATCCTATCTCACAGTGATACAATGACTTTTTTAAAAAAAGTAATGCGAATTTTATGCCCAATTCAATCAGCTTAATGAATGGCTGAACAAGTTGCAGTACTCCTACATTATTAACAAAAAGAAGAAATCTGGGGGAAGGAGCAGAAAACTGGGGACATTAGTGGCAGTAAATGTGTATCTCTGATGGGATGGGTGTTGGAATATTGTCTGACTAAAACCCACTCAGGAACAACTTTGTAACTTTGTATATCATGCCGATTCAACAAAATTATTAACAAAGACAATTTCAGTCATTTTATTTCTGAAATAAAATAAAAACTTCCCAGTATTTATTTCCAAATGTCTATCTTGTTCTTGCCTGTTTGTTGAAGTATCATCTGTCACCATGTACATGATCATATTGATGTGAATTGTAGTAAAATGTCAATGTGAAATCAGACATTATAATGAATAGTCTGAAGAGTTGGCCAAAGCAATTTTCAAGTGAAAAATATTAATAATCACAAAATATTTCTTGATTATAGTTTATGAAAAAATGTAAAAAGGCACTATAATAAGTAGTACTATTTTACTTTAACTGTCTGGATTTTATTTATTTAATTTAGTGTTACTAAGACTAATGAATTAATCTGGAGGTTTTTGATAAGAGTTATAGTAGCAAATCCCAATACTTACCAGTGCCACATCTTAAAGTGAAAAGCGAAGAAGTAATGAAAAACGACAAAGATTAGGTCAATCTCTTGTCAAGAAAAATTTTCCATTCCTAAAATCAGAAAAGTGATGAACACATTTATAATTTTGACAAATATTCAGCAATCTCTAAATAGTACAATACACTTTTATTCATTTTTTAAAAATCTCTACTTTTATTTTCATTTCCTGGAAATGGTGATTGCCTCAGGGAGTTGAGGCCCCAGAAATAGTTATTAAATTTCAAGTGTCTACATTTACATAGAAACTGAGCCAATTTTACTCTATGCCCAGTCTTTTGAATTTCCACCTTTAAAGGGAGATGAACACGCTGGCAGACTACTCATTACTGCCATTAGAAAATAAGCATTCAAGCTAAAAATAATGGGAAAGTTGACATTTGTCCGCATTTCAAATGAGATAGGACAGTGCCTTGTAGACAGTGTTAAAAGGAATAATACTATATTGAACAATACTATATTTTCCTTAGGGCTAAATAAGGTGACCTCCCTGTAATAGCACCCTTCATATACTCCAGAACTCATACACATAGAAGTATACTTGATAAATGTCTTCAAATTCATCTATACTTTAAAAGTCATTTCATAACTGCTTTAAATCTGGTCATTTAAAAGAATAACCTCCTAAGTTTCACCATCTATCTCCTCAAGACTTGAGGACTATGTTGGAGCTTCTGCAAATTTTATAAACATCTCACTCCCAGACCTTCTAAGATTTTTTTCATTTTCCTGTTTATTGCTGTTGTTGTTGTGTTTTTTTTTTCAGTCACACCCAGCAATGCTCAGGGGTTATTCCTGGCTCTGCACTCAGGAGTTACTCCTGCCAGTGCTTGGGGGACTATATGGGGTGCTGGGGATTGAACCTGGGTTGGCTTTGTGCAAGGCAAATGCCCTACCCGTTGTGTTATTGCTTTGGCACCTCATTTCTCTCTTTTTTGTTTTGTTTTATTTTTTCTTTTTCCTTTGGGTGTCACTGAGTTGTGTTTAAGGCTTACTCCAGATCCCGTGCTTAGACATCATTCCTTATGGTGCTCATGAGGATTATATGTGGTGTCTGAGATCAAACATGGAGCGGCCACACACAAAGCAAGCTCCCTCCCTGACCTAATATCTCTCTGGCCTTCTCAGATATTTAAATTTTTTGCCTTGTTCAGTCACACCTGGCGATTCTCCAGGGTTATTACTGGCTTTGCATTCAGGAATTCCTTCTGATTGGTGCTCAGGAAACAATACGGGATGCAGGGGATCAAACCTGGTCAGCGGCATGCATGGCAAATGCCCTTCCAGCTATGCTATTGCTGTGACCTGTCTTCTCAGATTTTTGAAAAACTTATTGCCTGCTACAAGTCATATCTTTATAACAGATCTCACATCTTTTTTCTTTCATTAGAAATTTTTAATATAGGTCTTTCCATTAGGTGAGTGCTGCATAATATTAAACAAATAATCTTTTAAATGAGAATTATTAGGTATCTATCAAATCATACATTGTGAGAACTTTCCATATGAGGACATGTAAAATCTCTAATGCTGATAATAAGCTCTTGAGTGACTTATAGGCAGCTAAATACTTTTCATATTATCAAGATTGATTTTCAGGATACTGAAGGGTTGAAGGATATGTTGAAAAGCAACAAAGATTCTAGTTTAATAAATGCTATTCAGATTCTTTTAGTATTTTGATAAATTTGAAGCATTTGATTTTTATTATACTTTTCAGGTGTTCTCAATGCTTCTGTAGATTAGCAGGTTTTTCAGAGATTTTCTTTATACTATTTTAGAGTACTTCCTGACTTTGGAATTGTCAATTTTAGAATTTTAATATTGCTTTACCTATTACTAAGGAGTCCAGAGAACTGTTAGTATAGCTTAAAAGTTTTCTGAGATCTTTAAGGAAATAGACAGATCTTAAATTAAACATGGAAGCATAAAAATCATCCTACGTATCATTGCTGTAATTCTTATTCTATCTTTTGGAAGCCCAGTAAAATGTGAATATTTTATGGCCTCATGAGATGAAAGTAAATAATCACTGGGAAATATATCAGTTGAGTATCATAACAAGTTATGGAACTATTGCAGCTCTAACATTTCTTTTCTGAGAATTATATTTTAACCAGCCATACCACATGTCTTTCTTGGTTAAATTTTGTTACACTAGAGAATGTGGTTGCTAATGAGCTATTGAGATGAATAATTCTAAATTTTAAAATTATAAAGGCACCCTACTTTTCATTAAAAAATCATCAAGGTTTAGACTTCTGCTTTAGTAATTATATCCTAATACATACTATTCACTTATGGCAATATTCCCTTGATTACCTTTATTTATGACTCTGTGAATATCTATTACTATCCAGGGATTGATTCCTAGTTAATTATTAGAAGCTTACATTAGCATTTTACATTATATTCCAAGATGTCACTAAGTACAGTGAAAGATTTTTTCATGACTCTCTGCACTGATAATGAAATGTAGCTTGGGATAAAGAATGCCAGTGCTTTATTTTACTAAAAGAAAATCAAGAAAGTTTCTATTTAACAATTGCCAGCACTGATTTTAATGATGACATGGAGCAAAAAAAAAATTGAAAAGAAAATAAAAAACATGGCCAGGTATAAATGACCAAGTAGTAGACCATATGCCTAGCTTTATCCAGGTCCTGAGTTTTATCCCTGGTACTACATGCTCCCTGAGTTTCAGCAAATGTGGCCACAATGGCCCACAAGCATTAGGGCAAACATCTCCAAAAGTGGCCCCAGGCATTCCCCTAGCTGCACAACTAATATATATGCAGTGATACAGTGATACATATCACTGTATCACTGTATCAGGGTCATCCCATTGATCATCGATTTGCTCGTGCGTGCCTGGTAACATCTCCATTTATCTTAGCCCTGAGATTTTAGCAGCGTCTCTTTACTTGTCCTTCCTAATGGTGCCATATTAGAGGCTCTTCAGGGTCAGGGGAATGAGACTCATCATTGTTACTGTATTTGGCATGTGAATACGCCACGGGGAGCTTGCCAGGCTCTTCCCTGTCTGGGCAGTAAACTCTCGGTAGCTTGCCAGGTTCTCCAAGAAGGTCCCACACACCTGGGCTCCTCTGCCGGTTCCTTCATGCATGATGCTAGTCTAAATATATATATATATATATATGTATATATATATATGCTTGTCATATATATGAGAAGAAAGAACAAAAGAAAATTTACTAGAATAGACATACGTCTCTGATGGAAATGAATTTTTGCATTCTTAGCTGAAGATCTCTACTGTTTTTAGGAGGAGGGCTGGGGTGGGTTTTCTTGTAGTTGTAATTCCTGAGTAATCCCAGCAGTGCTCAGTTATTACTTCTGACTCTGAACTCAGAGATCACATGCAGTGGGGTTTGTTTCAAACCGGATCATCAGCATTCAAGGCAAGAATATTCACTCTTGTATTATTTCACCATCCTAATCTTTACAACTTTGAGAAGAATAAAATCAGAACAATGTATAACTTCAAAGACAACATTAAAAAATAAGTATAAGGGTTTAGGGATAGAGAAATAGTATTTTGGGGAAAGTATTTCCATCTGGTCAACCCAGACTCAATTCTTAGCATCCTGTATTGTTGCCCCAAGCAACTCCAGGAGTATTTCTAACTGCAGAGCCAGGAGTAATCTCTGAACAACGCTGGGTATGGCCCTACACAAACAAATTAAAAGGTCTCCATACGTATTTTATATGTAGTAACTAAGTTTGGGACTTGCCAACTGTCCTTTTAAATTACCTTGTGTACTTGCCTTGCACTTGGCCAACCCAGGTTCAGTTCCTCTGCCCAGCAAGCTACCGAGAGTATCCCGCCTGCATGGCAGAGCCTGGCAAGCTACTCATGGCATATTCACTGTGCCAAAAACAATAACAACAAGTCTCACAATGGAGACATTATTGGTGCCTGCTCCAGAAAGTCGATGAAAAAAAGGACAACAGTGCTACAGAGAGTGCATTGTAAAATATGTGCCTAAGTAACACACACACACACACACACACACGCGCACGCACGTGCACACACACACATGCTGCAGTTTATTAAAGGACATCTCCATGTTTTTTGGTTTTTAAATGTGTTAATCAGGGTACCATATAGGCTAAAAACTAATTTCTTCACTAACTTGAACATTAAGAAAATGAAAACAATCAGAAAAGAATAAAAATAGCTTGCAATAGTTAATTAAAAATATATATCCTTTAGAACCTAGGTTTTAAATTAACTTTAAATTATGCAGATATGCTCCAAATGGCAAACTTTCAAGATTTAATCAATATGGAGTCACATCATTATTTTTATGCAAAGTTATGATTCCAATTATGTGGTTTTATATTTTGTGATTGCATTACATTTAGATCAGATTCTCTCTACACAAATAAGAGAGTTACCACACTTTATGCAGATCTGTCGTATTTTAACCAGCAGTTCTATTGTCTTGCCTTATCTTCCCAATGTGATACCACCCTCTGCAATAACTGCGGAAGGCATTATCAATTTTACACAGTAAAAAACAAATTACATTTAAATTTAGACACTTAAGCATCTTGGCAAAATTAGACCTCTAAGACTTGTATTCATGGTTAAGAGAGCGCAGCACATCCTAAAACTGGTCCTCCAAGAATTTCAATCTATTAATCCATCATGTCCTACTTTGAGAAGAAAGCAAATAGCTCTGCTCATTTGGCAACAATAAATTCTATCTGGTCTTTTTAGATCTGAAAAGATCGAATAGCCAGCTCCGATTTTTTTGGTAAGGTTTCATCATTAGGGCTACTATACTCATAAGTGGAATAACTAATTCCCTGTAATCAGACAGTTGTAAATACTTAAATCATGGTCTGTACGTGTCAGTTTCAATAGCTTCTCAAGTCACAGTTTGTCTTCAACCTCAAATGCATATAATATATCTTAAAATAGCTATACTAAGACAAATGATTATTATAAAGAAATTGAAAAGCCTGATGTGTTCATAAAGTTAGTAAAATACTTTTATCTAATTCTAGATCATCCTTACGGTAGGAAGCATGAGGTATTTTCCACCTTTTGTCCTGATATAACAGACTCTATAGTGAGATCACAAAAGAGGTAAAACATTAGTCATTGATTTATGAGTTGTAGTTGGTATCACTGTTGTAAATGAACCACCCAGGAAGCATATGTTTTATTTTTTTGAGAAGAGAGACCTTATCCCTCATCACCTCTACTTCCTCTGTCCTCTAGAACCACTTTTTGAAACTACTTTGACCTTTATTTCATTTAGCTTACTTGGACTCTATTGAATGTTTGTGCCTCAACCTTACCACTACACATTTCCTTTTAAAATAATTTTAAGGAACACCCAAAGCAGTGCTAGAAGGAGTTCACAAAGGTCGCACCTGGCCAGACACCAAATTAAGGGACTCATGCACATGCTCTACAACTTGGCCTCTTGCCCTGCCCCCCTCCAATAGCTGTTGTTTTTTTTTAGGTACTTAACCTATAATGGGTCTCATTCCCCTGACCCTGAAAGAGCCTCCAAAGTGGCACCATTTGGAAGGACAAGTAAAGAGAAGCTGCTAAAATCTCAGGGCTAGGAGGAATGGAGATGTTACTGGCTCCCCCTTGAGCTAATGGATGAACAATGGGGTGGGATGACAGTGATAAAGTGATACAGCGACACTTAATAATAGCAGCATGAATGATTTAACCTGGCTGTACTCTAAACATGACCTTTCTAATTTGATTCTTAGTTACAATGCTATTCCCTGGACAGAATCACCCTAGCCTCCTCCCTTAATTCTCTGACAAGAAGAATGCCCAAATCCCTATTGATTCTATCTCCTTGATAGCTCTCTGATCCATTAACATCCTTTCTTTTGTCCTTAGTATAAATGCCTGTATGCCTGCTTGGCTTTTTATCAAACTTCACAAGGATTACTGAAATTCTCTCTGAGTGATTTTCTTGTTATCAGTCTCACACTCTCTAATCCACTCTACATTGCAACAGTGTGTTTTTTTTAATGCTAATGGATCCTGTAGCTCAGTTGTTTAAAATCTTTTAAAAGATTCCAGTCTCTTTTGTAGTCGTATTATTATGCCAGTGAGTTTTTCATGACTCTGCAGCATCATCTCTTATCTCTTATCATTCCCACTGATATATTATGCTCCAGTCTTATCAAGTTATGAGAAAATACCTTAACTCTTATGGTTCTCCTGTATATCTGTAGTCACGTAGTCTACTTACATTAAAACCCTATTCCTGATCTTTGTGAATACTAGGATCTTCTGATCAGTGTAGTATAATTGAAAATGTGTTTTCCTTCTTTATTATGTCTTGTGTGAATTCTTTTGTATTAATCTTATTTACATTTTTTTATAGACTAAACAAGTTTATTTGAGATAAAATACTTGCAAATTGGGGAATATTGATTCAGATGAAAGCTTTAAATCACTTCCAAGAAGAGAACAAAGTCCGGGTTTTTAGGAAGGAAAATAAGTAGATAAAGTAAGTACATGATTTAAGAGAAGATTTAATAGAGATATATGTATATATGTGTACATATATACATACACAATGTTATTTCATCTCCAAGTCCCCAAGCAAAATAATAAACTAAATAAAACAAAAATAAACTTTTAGATTACAGGACTTTGTTAACTGAGAAGATAAGAAAATATTCTCTTTATAATTTTTGGAATTTTTCCGTTAATTTTGATAATATTTTTGTATTAATGTTTTCCAAAATCTTAAGAACTTGTCTATTTCCTAGTCCTAAAGATGGTATTATGTGTTTATTTATTCACAAAATTAATAATTTATTATCCTTTACATTTAGGTCAGTAATCCATCTACCTATAATTCACTTTAGATATGGCTTAAGGTTAGAAAATAAAAGTTCATTTTACCCTAGGTGACTATTTTCTTAGCACCATTTGGATAAGATAATATCTTTCTAAGGGATTATATTGATTAGTAATTTGATGTATGAGTTTTCGAAAATTGGCTTACTACTTTAAATGTTATATTAATCCTCTCCAAGAGGCCAGAAGAATTGAACTCGGGTCAGCTGCATGAAAGGCAAATGCCCAACCATTGTGCTATTGCTCCAGCCCAGCAAGCTACTGAGAGTATCGAGCCCTCATGGCAGAACCTGGCAAGCTACCCGTGCATATTGGATATGCCAAAAACAGAAACAATAAGTCTCTCAATGAGAGACGTTACTGGTGCCCGCTCGAACAAATTGATGAGCAACGGATGACATTGATTTTAATCCTCAGAGTTGTTTATTTCTATAAATACTTTTCAACAAATTGTAAATTCCTACAAAAATTCTCATGAGACTTCTCATAACACAAATTCATTTGAATCAAATCATGGTTATAATTTTCAGTATAACCACATAACCACGCTTTTCTTTAAAATTCTTTAATTCATTTGAATTTGTGTTAAAACAGTAAAATAATTGGATCTAAGATTTTTGAGTGCCATAGTAAATGCAACTTTCTTTGTATCTTCCATAACTTTCTTCTGCTAGTCTCATAAATTTTGCTTAATTTCAGTATTTTCTATTCTGCCTACTTGTTTTTTCCCATAATCTCTTAATGTCTCAGGTTCTCCCTCTTTATTTTAAAGAAAAGCATGGTTATGTGGTTATACTGAAAATTATAACCATGATTTGCATATGAATAAAGACATCCTTTTTTGCTTTTCTTGAAATTTAGATAACTTCTGGCTGCTCTGAACTCAGGGATCACTCCTGGGAGGGAGTGATCACCCAAGATTGAATGCAGATAGGCCGCATGCAAGGCAAACTCCTTATCCTCATTACTATCATTCGGACTCAAACATCTTTTATTTTCTCATGCTTTTCTGATTAATGAGAAGATAGCAAAATTCATATTTATTATCTTATTTCATTTGTCAGAAAAAGGTTAGTTCAAACTAACAATGTAATAGTGGAAAAAGTAAAAACATAAATATAATTGCTTATGAATAATTAAAATTCATTCCTTACTGCTCTTCTTAATTCTTTAATTCATTGTAATTAAGGGTATTTAAAAATTCTAAATATGTGACTTTTTTCAAGTCTGTGCATTTTTCAATCAAAATGCAAAAATGAAATTTTTCTTTGTGATTCTTTGTCATATGATTGTTATTAGTCAGATATGGAAGAAGCAGAGAGTGGAAGAAATTCTGAGATTATATGTTTATATACATCTACCCCACGTAAATAGGACACTAGTAGAGTTAAACTTCAAGAAAATTACTGGGAGCATACTACTTCCAAAAAGAGTCAGAGATTTATACTGGAAATAGCAAAAGAATGAAAATGAAAAAGTACAGTTACAAAGAGAACATCTTGAAATAGAGAAACATCATAGTTTTCGAAAATGTATCAATTCTTTGTTATGAGAGACAGTAAAATATTCAGTGGAAAAAGAATTCAAGAATAGAAATGAAACTTTGCTCATTAGAGATCAAGAAGACCTGTGCTCTCTGTCCATAGGATTTCCTTTTCTTCTAACAAGTGAAAAGTTCTATTCTGAGACTTGTAAATGTAGGGAAAATTGTGAAATACAGAATGTACCTTTGTATTGTGAATACAACTTTGCCAGAATTTATAATGAATAAAAACCAGGCGGTAATAAAGGAAATAGGTCATAGTACGTAGTTCTGGGTACTGGTTATTATATTGGTGGACTGCGAGTGATTTATGAAACAAGAGATGCAGAAAAAGAATGATATTTCAGTATCATTCACAAATGTCCTTGATAAACCAGAAGAGTAAGCATTAGGATATCTTTGTATACTGGACTACCCTCCAGACTCACTTCTATAGGATGCTGTAGGAGTATTCTGAACAGGGGAAAAAATTATTCCAAAGAGGGATTTGTATTATGTAAAACAGCATTCTACATTTTCTCCCTGAAGGTAGGTCACAATTTCTTCAAAGCAGTAGTTTACTGATTCCTAAGATAATTGTTCCTTTCTTCCCATACTTTCTTCCCATACTTATTCATATGTTTTTGCTGTCATAATTATGATGCTACAACTTCTCATAGAACTATCAGAATATGGCAAACACAATATGGAAATTACAGATTGAAAATAAAATTGGTAGAGTTTTCTGTTCTTTTCTTGTGAAAGTCAGAATCAATTTGCTGCATTCTCTAGATAGTTTCTAAAATGTCATTGTATTTAGACAGCCTTAAATCCCTCTAAAATACATCTGATAATGCAAAGCTGAAATTATATTTGGATATTTCCACAAACAAAATGAGTCATTACATAGGAAAGTAGTACTATTGTCTTTGATCCAGATAGTTTTTGTTACAAAAGAAACGGGTTTATATTAAATCCAAATTCATCTCCGTGATCAATGACTCTTGATTATTGACTTGGCTCTAGATAGAATGTTCCCCTTTCTAAATATTTCACTAATCTTTAGTGTAGAAATGACTATTTTATTTTAATGGCCTTCTAGTGATATCTTTATTAATAACTTCTCTGTCATTTTCTTTATGATATGAATCTTCTGTTAGACATCTATTCTTTTCAGTCTGGAAGCTTAACTAATGCTTCCCATTTTAAGTTTCATGCCATTTATATAGTTATGTCCATACTTTTATATACTTATGTCCATCCTAATTTTCTTTTATATACTTATATCCTTTTCTATACTTTTCTATACTTATCTTTTTATATACTTATGTCCATCCTAATTTTCATGAGAAATTATCTTCTATAAAACCTTTCAACCAAATATAGCGGAAGATCTATGTGACACAGGCCACCTTGCTTCTAGTTACAGCAGTGAATACAAGTTTTTTACGAGAAACAACAAATATATTTCAGTAGCCTCACATGATAGGAGTTTGTTTCTATTCGTATAAAATCCAAAATGGAAGATTCACTCACGTATTTCTTCTAGAAACCATTCTTTCACTCAGTAACTAAGGAGTCCAAGATATTTTTTTTTGTCTGTGTGACTGCTATTCTAACTTCAGAGCTCCCAGGGCTACAACTTCTATTCAAGGAAATATTAACAGAAAAATAAGGTGTAGGAATATTTTCACAAGAAAATTATAAACAGTTTTTTGAATATATAACACTCCAGATCAAAATTAATCAAAATTAAGTTGAGACTACTGAAGGTAGTCTCTAAGTGTGGCCATACATTGTTACTTCTTTTCAAATACATATGATTCAGTTTGAACAGTCAGGGTGACTAAAACCCATGTAAAGGACAGTGAAGAGTATTAACACTTAAGAATGTTTCCTGGAGGAAATAAATTTGACTTAGATAAGAATGATTCTACTAAGTCGTGGGAAATGAGGACAAAACTCATCCTGAAGTATTTCATGTAGGCAAATGTGCAGAGCAATACAAATGTAGGATGTCTGGCGCTGGAGAGATAGTACAGCAGGTAGGGTGTGTGCCTTGCACGCGGCCAACCCGTGCCCATAGCCCAGGCATTCCATATGGTCCCCAACACAGCCAAGAGTAATTCCTGAGTGCAGAGCCAGGAGTAACCCTTGGCATTGCCAGGTGTTCCTGAAAGATTCACAGAGAAGTTGAGACTGAGGCTGAGAGGGAAAAAAAAACAAAAATGGCTTTATTGGGGGTGCTCTAGGGAGGGCTTTACCAGACTCCCAAGAAGCCAGTAAAGCTGCACCCAGCATGCGTTTTGGAGTGTATTTGTAGGACAGTAAAGGAGGTCTAGAGTGTGGGATGAATGTTTGTTTCTATCAGTACCAGGCCCTGTTTCTCCCAGGTAAAGGTAGGGTGACCCCAGGGACTAGTGTTGTTGGATAAGAGATTTCAAGCAATTTTTAGGAATTCCAATGGTGATAAGAAAGCCTAGTGGTTTCAGGAGTCATATGCACATGCAGATACACACCAGCAGTGCCCCCTCCCCCTAGAAATGTAGGATGTCTTCTTTTAGTATAGTAGCATTTTTGAGAATATTTAACACAAATTTATCCAGTACCAAGTATAGCACATGCTCATTTTCACTAGAGAGCAATTAACACTTTGCCCCTTTCCAAGGACCCCCTTCAAGTCTAGGATGAGGGGATTTAACCGGAAGTTGACATTGTATTCAGTATAAATGCTAACCATTTTATCATGGGCCTTTGCTGGAATCTGAATATCTATCTTCACATTCACAACTTAAAAAGATACTATGGTTTTACTTACATGATTTTCTTTTGTGATTTTGGCAACAACCACCTCCAAACATATTCTATATTCTGGTTTCCATATTAATCCACCCTCTTCTGAATTTTGATTATTTCATTTTAAGCTTTTTTTTTTTTTAATGTGTGCCCCTGGATATTTTATACTTCTTTAAAATAGAGGTTTGGATATTTTAATATCCACAGCACACTGCAGGAGTAATTTTATTC
Organism: Sorex araneus; assembly: GCF_027595985.1. Lineage (NCBI taxonomy): Eukaryota > Metazoa > Chordata > Mammalia > Eulipotyphla > Soricidae > Sorex > Sorex araneus. The sequence goes on from NC_073312.1 coordinate 17,952,548, forward strand.
CCCTGAGAGACTTAATAGTTTTTCTATCAAGATTTTTTAGCTCTGTATTTCTTTGGTTATTTGTACCTCTTAACATTGCAGATCTTTCCTTCTCTTAGAAAAGAGACTTTTTTTTACATCAGAAAAACAACAAAAGCCCTGAAGTTAGTCTATAATTCTTTCACCCATTTCGTCTTTATTATCATACAGAGAAGGAGAAAAGATCTCCACTGAAGTGATTTGCACCATCACTTCAGAGTTCATTGCTTCCGAGTTCAACTCTGCTCCCTATAATCCGTCTCCTGAGGAATGATGCAGAACTGAACGTTATTAAGTGGCTTATTCATACCATACCAACAGCATATAAGCTGAACACTTTAAAGTATGATATTTTATTCATACACGCTCTGCTACATTTCACATCTTTAATTGACTTCAAAGTATTATTACTATTGCTCTTTACCCAAAAGTTGAGATGAGTATGATTGCCACTTAGGATTTTATCTGCCAAAAATAGAGCTTCAATAAGCACACTGGAAGCAAAGAAATATCACCTCAAAGTAAATTCATGGTTAATCATGGTGATTCTTGAAAGTGTTTATTAGTAAGGATTTTAAATCTATGCCAAATTTATCTTAAATTCAGTGATAATTAGAAAGAATTAATTAATCTAAAAGAATAGAATTTAACTGATTCTTACTCCCAAGCCTGAAATGTACATACTCTGATATTTAGAATTTTAGAATTTTCCTCACTTATCTTATCAAGGATGTATCAAGCACCTCAAGGCATATTTTCTGAAAAAAAGCAGTGAACATTCTATTTTATTATAATTAGTATTGATAATGATGAGGATGATGATAACGATGCTTTGGGCCACACCCATCAATGCTCATTACTTACCTACTCCTCGCTCTGCCCTCAGGGATCACTCCTGCTGGTGCCTGGAAGACCACTGCATAGCTGGGATCAAACTTAGGTCTGCTGCATGCAAGCAAGCACCTACCTTCTGTACTGTCTCTCTGGCCCTGTGAACTTTCTATTCTAAATTAAATCATTGAGGCCTCCCAGTGGAAGATCTTACTGTGGTCAGAATCTGAAAGGTTTTGGTATGGAGTTTGGATTTTATTTTTTCCTTACTTCGATAAAAAGCAAGGTTGTGAGTACCAAGAAAGAGTTTTGTAAAAAAGAGTTCCAAATATCATCAGTCTTGCCAGTTCAAAGAATGACTAGTGCTCTGGTTAGGTGGAAGTAATGAATATATATATATATATATATTTTTTGGGGGGGTCACACCCAGCGATACTCAGGGGTTACTCCTGGCTCTGTACTCAGGAATTACTCCTTGGAGAAACTTGGGATACCATGTAGGATGACGCCCGGGATTGAACCCAGGTCGGCCTCGTGCAAGGCAAAAGCCCCACTGCTGTACTATCACTCTGGCCCTGGTAATGGATTCTTGTGATGGTTGGACTTTTGTGGGAATAAAGAGTCATTTAAAAAGTTATACTTTTCCTTGGAAAACAAAGTCTTGATAAGGCTAGAAAAGATTAGGGGATGACTTCACTTGAAACACTCCCAAGATTTTTCCTTCTGCTCTTATTTTACCTGACACACAACAGAAACAAATTCACACAGTCAAGACTTTCGGACTCTAATCTTGAAGTTTTAATAACTTCTTAAAGCTATTTCTTCTCTTGCCTAAGCTCATCAGATCTATTCTTTAGACAACTTAAGCTCTTATAAAAGATCTGAGCAATACAGTTCCATTGCAGCCCTGAGTTTTTGTCACTGCAGCTTTCTGACAGGTATTTCTGGGAGTTGTTATATACTCATTAATTTTATGCTATAGATAATGAGTAAAATTAAAGAATAATTTAAGATTTTAACTCTTTTAGACATATTTGGTTGAACAATAAAATGGTTACATCCATAGTCAAGCTCAGTAAAAATATAGTCATGATAAATAAAATAAAATTCAAAGTGGATAAATCAAAGAAAGATACTGAATGATTTTCTGAAGCAATAAATTTTGTTAAAAGGTACAAAATTTGAAAAAAACTACAACAGTTTGAAATTTTACTGAAAAACATTTTTAAGAACTAAAGACTTAGCAAAATGTCTCATTTCAAAAACATTCTATTCAATGCACGGATTATCATCATTATAATAATACAAAAGTTTAATATTGATAAAACAATCAATCTAAGAAAGGTAGTTTTGAATGTTCTTGCACACTTTAATTTAATCTTTACAATAACTCTATGAGATGCTAATGACATCTATTTTATAATATAAGGGAACCAAAAATCACAGAAGTATAGTAATTTGCTCAAGGTTGCAAACACACACCAACCTGAGATTTGTACTCTCAGCAGGTTAATGAAGTAGCTTAATCACCAAAGAAGCACCTTGTATGACTAATTTTGTGATGGGAAGTGACTAATTTGCCCTCAGACATGAGGTGTAAATTAGAATACAATTTGGGAAGGAAAACTAAATTTTAAACTTAAGTCATTTTATTCTAGGGACAATTCAGTTTGTTATCTATAAGCTTTGCTTTGACAAAGACACTTCTCTTTGCCACTTTAGTTTTTAAAATTTTCTTATTTCATTCATATATGAAGACTCCAGAGATTTTTGTACCTCTAAAACAACTTGAGACAGTCACCAATTCTTCTTTCTACTTAGATATAAAAAAAAAAACTTCAACGTAGTTGAATTCAGCTTCTTTTGTACTAGCATTTTCCATCCTTCCTTTTTTTTTATTTTGAATTATGTCATATTCTGTCCATTTTATAGTTATCAATTTTTTCCAGTTTTTCGGTCAACCCCCTGGTGCTTAAGACATCCTGGATGTGTGCTCAGGAATTACTTCTGGTGGTGTTTAGGGGACCATATTGTGTGCCAGTGATCAAACCTGGGTTACCTCCATGCAAGGCAATTATCTTATTTGCTATACTATATCTTTCCTTTGAACAAAAATTTAATTCTTGAAAGATAGAATTTTAAAAGTTTTAAATATGAAAATATATGAATATATACCAAAACTTTATAATAGACAACTTAAGAACAAAGCATCATATGCTGATTTGAATTTTATAGAGCTAGTATATAAAATAAATTTAACAAATCAAATTGCAAGTGATTTTTGTAATTGTAATTGTAATTGTAATTTTTTACATTACAAAAAATTTTACAAAACAAAAAATTGATTTTGTAATTGTAAGTGATCAAAGTGTAAATTGCAGAGAGTCTCTTGCCCGCATGCCTGGCTGTCTTCCCTGGGGCCTCCTCGGAGGGGATAGGCTCCAGCTTCCCTCTCCACTCCGAGCAGAGCTCCCGGTGGCCGAAGACCTCCGGAGCCTAGCCACAGCCATGCTTAAGGCCCCTCTCCACATGTTCGGACGAGCCTCACGCATGAAGGAACCGGCAGAGGAACCCAGGTGTGTGTGTGGGGGACCCAGGGCTGAGACATCCAAGGCTGCTCGGATCGGGACTGGGCCTCCTCTGCCCAGATTTCCCATCTCCCAGTAGTTAGGCTGTCACACCCAGGGACTGCCCCTGGCACCCTGTAATCCTATAAACAGTCAGCATCCAGAGACTTAAAAGCCAGCTCCCAGAAGAGAGCCAGCTCCTGGCTTCATGGCCGCATGGTATCTTATAGCCTACTTCTCCCTCTGGAAGAACCTGGCAAACTACTGGGACTTTCCTGCCCATATGGGAAAGCGTAACAAGGTCCCCATGGTGTATTAATATGCCAAAACTAGTAACAAGCTGGGTCTCATTCCTCTGACCCTGAAAGAGCCTCCAGTACGGCATCCTTGTAAGGATGAGAAGGATTTAGAGAGGCTTCTAAAATCTCAGGGCTTGGATGAATGGAGATGTTACTGAGACCGCTCGAGAAAATCGATGATCAACGGGATGATGATGATGATGATGATGATGATGATGAATTGTAAGTGGTTGTTTCAAGAAAGATACTAGTTTATTTTCAGTTCTCAGTGTAAGATAATACATAATTCCCTGTATTAACTGATCTTGTTTAAATACCCTATTTAACAGCACACAGATGTTTGTTATAGATTCAGACACAGAGGCAGGGATAAAGAGTATAATAAGCTCTGTACAGAAGCCTGCAACTCAGAGGAACCACGGGATTTTCAAACACTGAGGGAGGGTTGATGTTGTCATGCTGCGTGCGACCCTAAGACTTCAATAATATTGTGAATTCTGATGCCTCAGTAAAAAATGAATTAATCAAAAAAAGAAGTGATTTGTGAGAGCATATGTGTAATTTATTTTATAAAACTCTTGCAGAGTCTCTTACCTGGCTGTCTTCACTGGGCCCCTCTAAGGGGATGGGTTGAGTTTCCCTCCCCACCCTAAGCTGAGCCCGCACAGCCTAGACCTCCGGAGCCTAGCCACAGCCATGCTCAAGGCCCCTCTCCACACGTTTGGACGAGCCTCATGCATGAAGGAACCAGCAGAGGAACCTAGGTGTTTGGGACCCGGGGCTGATATCTCCAAGCCTGCTCATATCAGGACTGGGCCTCTTTCGCCCAGATCCCTCATTTTCCAGTAGCTGGGCAGGTTACACCCAGGGACTGCCCCCAGCCCAATGTAATTCCATCAACGGCCAACATCCAAGAGACTAAAAAACCAAGCTCCAATTCTCCCTCTCGGAGAACCTGGCAAGCTACCGAGAGTTTCCTGCCCACATGGGGGAGACTGGCAAACTCCCCGTAGCATATTCATATGCCAAAACCAGTAAAAATGATGGATCTCATTCCCCTGACCCTGAAAGAGCCTCCGATGTGGTATTATTGGGAAGGATGAGTAAAGAGAGACTTCTAAAATCTCAGGGCTAGGACGAATGGAGATGTTACTGAGAACGTTCTAGAAAATCAACCATCAATGGGATGATGATGATGATGATGAATACTCCGGTACAGAATAGGGGCAAGAGTGATAGTCCAGTGGGTACGGCACCTGCCATGCAGGTGGCCAACCTAGGTTTCATCCCAGAGATGGCCAAGACTGATCCCTGAGCACAGAGCCAGGACTCAGTCCCAAGCACCCCACTGTGGCCCAAAATCTCCCCCTTCAAAACATAGAGAAGATGTGTGTGTGTCACGAGGGGTGGTAAAAGGAACTTACAGTTCAGCTAGTCAAAAAAATAGATGAAAGTGATGAAAGCATGGAGGGTGGGGAGGCTTCCTTATGCAAATATGCCCGTTTTGTGTGTTTCAAGCTTTAGCAAAAGTAAGATTGAAACAAATATTTCTAATAAAGGTTATTAGAAGGGTGTAAGAAAAAAAAAAAGCCTTCAACTCAGATTTACTGTGTTCTGAGAATCTCTGAACATAACACTGTCTCTACATAGTATTATGTCTAGTTAACAGAGACAGACAGGTGGTGAGTTATTAATCAGAGATTAAGTCAAAGGAAGCAGATTGTCATGGTTTTCTAAAGAGTTTTCTATAGAGCACCTATAAGAAATTTATCTCTACACTTGACTCATTTCTAAAACCCATTCTATTACAGTAAATGGAAATAGTTTGTGCACAGCCAGACTCCAGGATTCAAAAGAAACTTTGGGTTTATACTTTCTTCTCTCCACTTTATGCTTTTAACTAGGTTAACAACTTCTCCAGGTTTGAGACAACTTCTTTTCACACATAGACCATCAGGCATACACCCAAGGCCATATTTTTTGAGATACATAAACAGCAGCAAAAATGAGTCTGCTTCTTCCACAGAAAAAATTAAAATCCAAGTCTTTACAAAATATTAATGGATAATGGGGAAACTGAAACTTTTTCTCTTTTAGAAAGATCAATGACTAAATTACACTTTCCTGTACAGAAGGATGTGATAAGAGCATATAAGATGAATTTGGGAGAGGGAAAATTGAGTGTGAATGTGTTACCTTTGTAATAAATAGCCAGATAAAAGATGAAATAAAATTGAACTAATAAGTAGAGAACCATAATGTAGAAAGTATAAGTTAACAAACCAGGAGAATCTCAGAGAAAAGATAGATATACCCAAATCTACTCAATGAGCTATGGATGCCAAAGGGGGAAGACAAAATTGACTATCAGATAATCTTAGAAATAAACATTAAAGTAGCAGCCAGGCTTTTCAAGATCTAACACGTATAGGTGATCTTTAATAGTGGGGAAAGAGATACTGTAAAGTATACTCAAGTATGTGTTACAAAAGAGAGTTATTTTAAGAGTAAATCTTGGTAGCAGTATTCTCAATAATGAATTAAAGCAAGACCTTAAAGGAAACCATAAAAGATAATGAAATGTCACACACACTGTCACTGTCATCCCATTGCTCATCGATTTGCTCGAGTGGGCACCAGTAACGTCTCCATCGTGAGACTTGTTGTTACTGTTTTTGGTATATCGACTACCCCACAGGTGGCTTGCCAGGCTCTGCTCTGCGGGCGAGATATTCTCGGTGGTTTGCTGGGCTCTCTGAGAGGGTTGAGGAATGGAATCCATGTCAGCCGTGTGCAAGGCAAATGCCCTACCCACTGCGCTATTGCTCCAGCCCAAAAGATAATGAAATAACATTTTAAATGTTAAAGCTAAAATAATCTTTCTTTACATTATTTTCATTTATGATTTATTTTCTGACAAAATTTTTGACTGATTCATTCAAAACCGAGTGCTAGTCTTGGTCAGATTTTCACACCAAGGCACTCTGGGTATGGTTAGCTATGCACATTTCCCACTTATAAGTGATGCCTATTCTTTCGGTATTATACCAGTTCTTGTTTCAAACATTCGGATCGCGTGGTAGATTAGGCTACATACTTTGGAAACATGCATGTGCTGTAAGAATTCATTTAGAAGAAAAAATCAATGTAGGAATACTTTCCTGAGACATTATGTCATCTCCTGTAGGAAAAAAATCAAGCCTATATAAATCAGAACCTTAGGTGAATAATCAATGATGACAAGGAGAGTGAGCATTAATAGTTACGTTTTGCTTGCTGTCAATTAAGGTTCTCAGTTCAGAGTTTCACGTGATTTATCATTTCTTATTTCTAAAATTTGTGTGAACGAAATGCATCTATCATCTCCAAGTGACAAATGATGCACTTGAGATACTGAGAAATTGAAAAGTAGCCCTAGCATATACAAATACAAATGAAGTATTAAGGGTTTCACTATGGTGAAATTAAAATCTGTCCTAAAATTACTTGGAGTATTTCTAAGAACTGAATATAGGCCATCCTTGCAAATTACAATGTTTTCTTTCTTTAAAAAAAAAAATGACCCCACCTCCCTGAGCACCATCACATCTGCCCCTGAGCCACCTTCTAGTGACCCTTCTGGTTTTCTCCCTTTCCCATGTCAGTAATCTAACCCAGGATGCCACTTTCCCCACACCTGCGCCTCAGGCGTCTCCTCGGACCCTGAGCCAGGCCACCTCCCCAAGAACCATCCCATTCGCCCCTGACCCACCCTCTAGCGCACCCCACCCCCGGTGTTTTCTCCCTTTCCCAGGTTTCTGTAACCCCCACGTGGCACCCCACCCACATTGCAGAAGTGGGCGTGGCCTATTTTGGGTCAGGCAGCCACAGTTAATTTCTCCTTTCCTGGCACTTGGAAATCACATCTCCATTTCCATCACCTAATTCTATGGATGTTATCCTGTCCATCTCAAACACATCCGGACAATAGTCCACTAACATATTCCAGTTGCACCATATTACTGGCTTCACTAGAAGCTTTAGAAGTCCAATATAAAAGAACACATCTGGGGCTGGAGAGATAGCACAGAAGGTAGGGCATTTGCCTTGTACTTGGACAACTGGGTTCAATTCCCAGCATCCCATATGGTCCCCCAAGCACCACCAGGAGTGATTCCTGAGTGCATGAGCCAGGAGTAACCCCTGTGCATCATCAGGTGTGACCCCCCCCCAAAAAAAAAGAACACATCCTCCGAAGCTTCACTAGAGGCCTCACCCAAGCCGCTGAGGAGCACCTGAGAGGAAGCGGGCAGTACTGAAAGTGAACTGGAAAGTTCCACCACCACACTACTACAAAAACATGAAGGAACAACGAAAATCCCCACCACAAGGAGAAGATGATGAAAAGGGTCCAGGTGCCTCAACAAGCATTACCTACAAATATGATCTCTCTGATAAAGAACTCAGAGATGATATACTAAAGATGTTCAATGAACTCAAAGAAATGGCTCAATAGACATCCAGGAAATTAAGGGAGGACATGAAAGAAACAATGGAACAGACAGCCGAGAAAATACAGGAAGAAATGAGAGCAGAAATAAAAAAAGCTACAAAATAAAGCGTCACGAATTAAGGATTCTGTAGATGAAATTAAAAACTCAGTGGGTGATGGTGATTCAATAAAAGAATAAATTAATAAAAATTATTATTATTATATTTTATTATTATTCATTAATAATAATAAAATATATTATTGATTTTTAAAAAACTCAGTGGGTGCCCTCAATAGTAGAATGGCCACAGCTGAAGGCAGAATCAGTGAGCTTAAAGATGAACTGCAGGAAGCTTACAGGCAATAACAAGTGAAAAGACCTCAAAATAGCTCTTAGGTGAATCAGAGACCTATGGCATGATTTCAAGAAGAGCAACACTAGAATTGTCAGAGTACCAGAAGGACAGGGAGACAACCCCAGTGAAAAAGTCACAGTTAAAAATATCATTGCTGAAAAGTTCCCAGAGCTGGAGAATGCAGGCATTTAGATCTAAGGAGTCTGAAGACTGCCAGTTAAAAGAGACCCTAGTAAAAAGACTCTAAGACATATCATAGTCAGAATGATGGATGCCACAGGTAGAGACACAATATTGCAAGCAGCAAGGTCAAAGAAGGAAATCACATACAAAGGAGCACCTCTTAGATTTTCAGCAGACCTATCAGAGGAAATCTTCAAAGCCCAAAGACAATGGTGGGATATAGTGAACAAACTCAATGAAAGGAATGCCTCACAAAGAATACTTTATCCGATGAAACTCTCACTCAAACTTGAAGGAACGATACACTATTTCATGGATAAACAACAGCTCAGGAATTTTATAGATTCAAAACCAAACTTAAAAGAAGAACTAAATGGACTATTGTAAGACAAGAAAAAAACCTACAAGCACAACAAATCCCTACAGAAAGAAGGCACAAAACCCATGAAGATAATCTTCCTCTATGTCAATGGTCTAATGCACTAAATGGTCTAAATGTCAATGGTCTAAAAGAGTGGCAAAATGGATTCAGACACTAAATCCAACATTCTACTGCTTACATGAAACATATCTTAACAGTCAGGGAAAACACAGACTCAAAGTCAAAGGATGGAAAACAATCCTGCAAGCAAACAACTCCCTCAAAAAAAGCTGGGGTGGCCATACTAGTATCCGACAACATAAATTTTACGTTGAAAAAGATTAGAAGGGACAGCGAAGGCCAATTTTCACTAGTCAAGGGATATATGGAGCAGGAAGAATTCACACTCCTAAACGTTTACATAATGAGGGACCAGCTAAATACTTATAACAACTGCTAACAGATTTTAACAAGGACATTGCTAACAACACAATAGTAGTTGGAGACTTCAACACTGCCCTATCACCTCTAGATAGATCTACAAGATTAAAACTCAGCAAGGAAACACTGGCTTTGAAGGAAGAGATAGGAGAGAGAGAGGGCTAATAGATCTATACAGGGCTTTGCATCCCAAAAAGAAAGAATACACTTTTTTTTTCAAGTGCACATGGAACATTTTCCAAAATAAACCATGTGCTAGGTCACAAAACATACCTCAATAGAATCAGGAAGGTAGAAATTGTATCAAGTACCTTTGCAGACCTTGAGGCACTGAATATAGAAGTCAACCACACAGACTTCTGGTAGGAATGCCGAATGGCTCAGCCCTTTTGGAAAGTAGTATGGACGCTTCTCAAAAAATTAGAAATCGAGTTCCCATTTGACCCAGCAATACCACTTCTGGGAATATATTCCAGAGATGCAAAAAAGTATAGTAGAAATGACATCTGCACTTACATGTTCATTGCAGCACTGCTTACAATAGACAGAATCTGGAAAAAACCCTAGTGCTCAAACAGATGACTAGTTACAGAAACTTTGGTAAATCTACACAATGGAATACTATGCTGCTGTTAGAAAAGATGAAGTAATGAAATTTGCATATAGGTGGAGCAACATGGAAAGTATCATGTTAAGTCAAATGTGTCAGAAAGAGAGGGACAGATATAAAAAGATTACACTCATTTGTGGAATGTAAAGTAACAGAATGAGAGACTAACACCTAAGAACAGCAGAGATAAGTACCAGGAGGATTATTCCACAGCTTAGAAGCCAGCCTGTCATACTGGGGGAAAGGCAGCTCAGATATAGAAGAGACCACCAAGTGAAGGGTGCTAGGAGGGCACACTAGGGATGGGAGAGGTGGGATGAAAGTAGACTATAGACTGAACATGATGGCTACTTAATACCTCTACTGAAAACCACAACACCCCAAAGGAGAAAGACAGCAAAAGGGAATGCCCTGCCACAGAGTCGGGGGCGGGGGCTGGGGGGAGGGTAGGCAAGGATGAGATGGAGGTGGTGGGAGGGATGCAGGGACCATTGGTGGTGGAAAATGGGCACTGGTGCAGGGATGGGTACTCAATCATTGTATGACTGAAATGCAAGCACGAAAGTTTTTAAGTCTGTAATGGTACCCCCCCAAGGTGATTCACTAAAAAAAATTTTTTTAAAGTTATGTTATATTATACTCCTCAAATGAGTACAGTCCTTCTATGTCTGTCCCTCTCTTTCTGACTCATTTCACTTACCATGATACTCTCTATCTATCTATTTATAAGCAAATCTCATCACTTCATCTCTCCTCACAGCTGCATAGTGTTCCATTGTGGAGATGTACCAAAGTTTCTTTAACCAGTCGTCTGTTCTTAGGCACTCAGGTTGTTTCCAGATTCTGGCTATTGTGAACAGTGCTGGAATGAACATAAAGGTATAAATGTCATTTCTACTGTGCTTTTTTTGCATACTTGGGATATATTCCCAGAAGTGGTATTAGGGGAAGACTGACCCATAGTTTGAAGCCTGACTCATGAGTGGGGGGAGGGGAATAGGCAGCTTGAATAGAGAAGGGATCACTAAGAAAATGATGGTTGGAAGGATCGGTTGGAATGGGAGATGGGTGCTGAAATTAGATAAAGAACCAAACATGATGGCCTCTTGATAGCTGTTTTGCAAACCATAATGCCCAAAAGTAGAGAGAGTGTATGTGGGAAATTGTTTGCCATGGAGGCAGAGAGAGGGTGGGGGAGTATACTGGGGAGATTGGTGCTGGGGAATGTGCACTCGTGCAGAGATGGGTGTTTGAACATTGTATGATTGTAACTCAAACATGAAAGCTTCTAACTGTATCTCACGGTGATTCAATAAAATAAAATTTTTTTAAAGAGATCTAAAAAAAATTTTTGGTCCATATCCAGAGGTGCTCAGGACTTACATCTGGCTCTATTTCAGGGTCCACTTTCTGCTGGGGTTTGGGGCACCATATGGGGTTCCGGGAATCAAACACAGGTCAGAAATATTTAGGATTATTTTTTGGGTTTAGGGAGCACACAAACTCAGGAATTAGTCCTGACTCCCTGCTCAGGAATCACTCCTGGCAGGGTTTGAGTAATTGTCTGCAGTGCCAGGAATCAAACCTGAATCTTCTTGTACCAAAAGGCAAACACCTTATCTCCTGCTCAAGACAAACACTTCATCTCCAGCTCTATCGCTTAAGTCAAATCAGGATATATTTCTATAGAAAAATTAGTTTGTATTCACTTAAGAAATTATTTTATGGTAACTGACTATCACAAATCCAGAGTAGTTCACCTTCTATATAAATACTGAACTCTGAGAAATTTCATCAACTGATGCTAAGAATGAATCCAATTTTGTTTTTGCTACATTTCTGTGCTCATCAGTAGCTTCAAGATAAACATTTTAAGCTTGAACGAGTTTTATGAAATTCATTAAGATATAGATACTGATTTGAATTTGTATTACTTTGTAAAATTGTCATTTATTTTACAATTGTGGCAAATCTCTTTGAATCTTTCCTCATCTTGCTTCTTTACCCATTTGACAGAATTGTAGTAATGTGTTTATATATGCACAAAGAGAAATGTAAGCCTTCCAGTTTGATGTGAACTCACATTACTCTGAAAAGCAGAATCTTTCAAGTGACATATAGTTTAAAATTATGTTCCCAAATATTAACGTAGCCAAGACTTTTAATCAAGTGTATATATTTCATTCAGTGTACCTAAGTGACGCTAAGGTTCTGCCTTTTTGATAGACATTATTAGTTAATTTTGTAGCTTAAAATTTTCTTCATATTAACTCTCTAAAAAAAAAAAAAGGCAGAGAGTCTCTTGACCGCGTGCCTGGCTGTCTTCCCGGGGTCCCTCGGAGGGGATGGGCTCCAGCTTCCCTCCCTGCCCGGAAAAGAGCTCCCAGTGGCCGAAGATCATCAGAACCTAGCCACAGCCAAGCTCAAGGCCCTTCTCCATACGTTCAGAGAAGCTTCACGCATGAAGGTACCGTCAGGGGAACCCAGGTGTGTGTAATCCCATCAATGGCCAACATCCAGAGACTTAAAAAAGCAAGCTCCCAGATATAAGATATTCGACCGCGTGATAGCTTATAGCCTACTTCTCCCTCTGGGAGAAACTGGCAAGCTACTGAGAGTTTCCTGCCCACATGAGAGAGCCTTGCAAGCTTCCCATGGTATATTCATATGCCAAAGCCAGTAACAAGCTGGGTCTCATTCCCCTGACCCTGAAAGAGCCTCCAATACGGCATCATTGGGAAGGCTGAGTAGAGGGAGGCATCTAAAATCTCAGGGAAAGGACGAATGGAGAAGTTACTGACTCCACTTGAGAAATTCGACGATCAACGGGAGGATGATGATGATGATGATGATGATGATGATGATGATGATGATGGAAAAAACATTCATTTTGCTTTGTTTGGTGGCTATAGCAAGCAGTGCTTGGGAATATACTTGGCTCTGTGCTTAGGGATCACTTCTGGTGGTGCTCAAGGCATCATATGAGTGTCAGGGATTTAACCCAGAGGTTGGCCACATGCAAGGCAAAGGCCTGATCCCTGTACTATATGTTTAAAAAAATCAAAGTAAATGTACTACTTTATTAATGTTTTTACTTGAAAGCAATTAAAAATAGCATGTACTAGTAATAGAAACAATTCAGAGACCTATCTAAACTTTACCCAATTTATCAATGATAATGCATTGCAAAGCCAAATTACAGTATCATGGGCCAGAGAGTGAATTTGACAGTCATTTTTATTACCACATGGATCTCTCATGTTGCCCTATGATAATTTCCTCTACTTCCCATTCCCTTTGAAACTTCTCCACTGATTTCTACATTTCTATAAATTACTTCTTTATGTTTGTTTGTTTTTGGACATATCTAGCAGTGCCCAGAGATCACTCCTAATGGGGCTTGGCACTTGGAGGACCATATGCAGTGATGAGGATTCAATCCTGATTGATCACATGCAAAGAAAGTGCTTTACTCCACTGGACTATCTCTCTGGCCCTAAACTTCTCATTTTAAGAAGAAAGCCATATCATACTATAATGATTTGGTTATATTGTCCCTTTACACCTAAGGGCAACTGTTTTCTGGGGATTTGTAGGATTTGTTGTGTTTATCAATACTCCATCTATTTAGTGCTATGTATGTAACCATACACTCCCCTGAATTTTTCTTCAGCTTGTGTCTGCTACAAGTAAAACGGTTTTCTTTTATAAGTCCATTTGGCCTCTATAGTAGAAAAATTCTTTTGTATGGAATTAGTGTGCCTATATGACCATTCAAATTACGTGGTATGCATACTCTCTCTAGCCTTTAGTTATTAGTGATTCCTTTTCATAATTTCTTTTGTGTAAATAATTCCCTTGAAGGAAAACAATATAAGCAAAATTATCTCTCTTAAGGTATTCAAGGAAGATAGAAAACTAAAAGTAAAAAAGTTTTATATTTAATGACCAAATATACATGACAGGAAACATTTAGCAATTAAAGAATTTTATAAAAATCAAAGATATGTTAATTCCATCTGGTCCTCATAAATATGTTTGGAACACATATATGAAGTTCAAATAATAAATGTTGATTTGGAATATTTTTCTAGGAAATAGAAATTGTGTCACAGAAATTGATTTTCTTTATAGAGCTTTAGGCACCATTGATATAAACATTTTCTTTCCTAAGATTCATATGAGAAGAAATAGGTCAAGGTCTTAGTGAAATAACTTTTAGGAGGGGCCATTTATCTTATCCAATGCATGTCTTTTGATAGCAATATTACCTGGAATAGTTTAATCACTTATTGTAAGGATAATTTTGTACCTCTTTTCTTATTGTTAGAAAGTTGGTGACTTTCATCTATGGAAATTGTTTTCTAAAATGACATTTTTCTTCTTTTCTGCAATAGGATTTACACATCATTGTTAAACCTGGATTTGCTTAAGATGGGATAGAAAGAACCTAGACTTGAATGTTTCGTTGATCATTTTGTTAAACCGGGCGGAGATCTCCCCAGAGGAATCGCACAAAGACAAGTTGTGATGCGATAAGCAAAAGGTCTTTAATGGCTAGCTCAAGCTAGGGCCCTTGTCCAGCTCACCAATGCAGTGGCAGCCTTCTTGGAATGAGCAGCCCCAAGTCTCAATAGTGATGGGCTTTTATATTATAACATTATATAACAGGGACTTTCCATGGGCCACCCTTTTGGTTGCAGTCTGAAGCTTTCTACTACTTAGCTGATTGGTTATAAGTTGGAGTTACCTAAGGGTTGCATAAGGGTTATATTGGGGAGATTGGGGGGCTTCCCTACCTGCATCTGTTGGGTAACCCTTAGTTAACCTCACCATGGCTATGTCACTTCGGGGAAGTAATGACTTAGTTCCAAACATCTGTGCTCAATTCCAGGAATTCTGGAACTGAAATGTAGGTCTAGCTTCTTCTGGCTTCTTTATGAGCCTGTCATGATGCTGCCTTTGCTTCTCTTATCAAGTTCTCCTGAAATGATTTTTCAACATTTGTTTTTTATAATCTGTTTGGTTTGAATTATAGGTGAAATGCGGAAGCAACTTAATGTGTTTCTAAAATTTTATTTAGCATTTATTTGGGAAGCTTTTTTTCTTTTGCCATATTTTCTACTTACATGCCTCTCCAAGGCTTCAACAAGTGAATAAAGATGGTAATTCATTGGGTTTCACAAAGACTCAGGTGAACAAACTGACTTTTTAATAACCGAAATATTATTCATTCTTTATCTGGCTTTTAATCAGAGCACACTTTCAATATTTTACCATTACATATGGTGTTTTTTATATATCTTTACGCTTTACTTTATTATAAGAATCCATCCTTTTTCCGTAATATACCAACAACTTTCATATGACTTGATTTTGCTGAATAATTTTTGCATTCATATTTATTAATATCACAAAATCACGAAATCCCTGTTAACCTCTCCATTCGTCCTTTCCCTGAGATCTTAGAAGTCTCTCTCGGCTCGGCCATCTCAAGGATGTAACACTGGAGGCTCTTTCAGGGTCAGGGGAAGGAGATCCAGCTTGTGATTGGATTTAGCATATGAATACACCATGGGGAGCTTGCAAGGCTGTTCCATGTGGGCAGGAAACTTTCAGAAGCTTGCAAGTTTCTCCCAGAGGGAGAAGTAGGCTACAAGATATCACACGGCTGCTTTGCGGCCCTGTGCTTCTGGGAGCTTGCTTTTAAGTCTCTGGGTGCTGACCGTTGATGGAATTACACACACCTGGGTTCCCCTGCTGGTACCTTCATGCGTGAGGCCTGAATTTTATTGATATGTTTTATTTTAATTTAATTAATGTAATTGATTTAATGCATTTGTATTTTAAATAGAAAACCAACTTAAAATACTTGAAATTTTAAAATTACTGTAATTTAGAATAAATCAATATTATTATTTATTACCAGAATTGCATGTGTATTCATGTTAAGAAAGATACTGGCTTTAAATTTCCATTATTATAACCTTGTCATATTTGAAATCAATAAATAGCATGTAAGCCTCTCAAAATCAGTTGGAGTTTATATTTTCAATGTAGAAAGAATGAGCATAAATTGTATTATTTTTCTTTGGAATTTTTTGTTCTATTATTGTTGGATGGAGTGATAGCACATCCATCAATAAGGTAGGGCATTTGCCTTGCACACAGCCAACCCAGGTTCAATTCCTTCCTCCCTCTCCGATAGCCCGGCAAGCTACCAAGTATATCCCACCAGCATGGCAGAGCCTGGCAAGTTGCCAAGGTGTATTTGATATTCCAAAAACAGCAACAACAAGTCTCACAATGGAGACATTACTGGTGCCCGCTCAAGCAAAAATCGATGAACAACGGGATGATAGTGTGACAGTGCTACATTGTTGGTGTTACTGCTGCTTTTTATGCAAAAGAAAAAACAGAAAGAAAAAAGAATATAGCATTATCTAAAACTAATCTCACAAATTTACTTCCAGATGAATCAAGGACATAGCACAAGACCTGAATTTATTCTTTAACAAGTATGGATGTTTTTCATTTAGCATTGGTTAAATCTGGCAGATTGGTTAAGTCTGGCAAATTTTGTCCCTTAAGAAATTGGAAATTGGATCTGGGAGGTATGGTGCTGCCAGCAGGTCAACCTGTACCTGTGGAGCGCGTGCCTTCAGACTTCCAGATACCCCAAAATTGCTGCTATGCCTTCAGTAGGACCCCAACAACTTGGGATTAAGTTTACCAAGAAATTAAACGGCCAAAAGTTAGGTATGTGGCAGACACACCCACAAACCACCTCCAGCTCAGCTATATAAGTTCATTTATTGGCCTTATTTGAACCCATAAATCTCAAAGGAGATCAAAAGACGCAATAAGGGCCTGTAGTGCAGAGGTAGGTGGTAACCTGTGACTGAGAGCTCCAGGTCCCCTTGGATCGGAACTGGGCCTCCTTCTCCAAGGTCTCTAGTTTTCCAGTAACTTGGCAGTCACACCCACAAACTTCCCACCAGTGCCATGTAATCTCATCAATGGCCAACATCCAGAGACTTAAAAGCAAGCTACCAGAAGCGGCCGGCCTTGCGTTATCTTATAACCTACTTCTCGCTCTGGGAGAAACTAGCAAGCTACTGGGAGATTCCTGCCCACATGGGACAGCCTTGCAAGCTTGCCATGGTGTATTCATATGCTAAAGCCAGTAACAAGCTTGGTCTCCTTCCCCTGACCCTGAAAGAGTCTCCAATGCAGCATCGTTGGGAAGGCCGAGTGGAGAGAAGCTTCTAAAATCTCAGGGATAGGATGAATGGAGAGGTTACTGAACCCGCTCGAGAAATTGACGATCAACATGATTTCGTGATCATGATCGTGATACCAAAGCTCACAACACCCAAACTTTAACAACATGTTAGTGATACCCTATAGAATGTCTTAATGGCTCCTGCCAAAATAGAACAATCTTCACACTGTTTCCTATATGAACACTTATTTGTAAGCATGTTCAGCAGTTCTTCATAACAGACAATACAAAATACATTATTTTGGTTGTGTTTTGGGAGATGGACTGGGGTCTGGGATGGAAAGATCCGAATTTGGTGGTGGGAAGGTGTAAAAGTGGTGGGACTGGTGCTTGAATATTGAATGCAATCAAACATTGTGAACTAAGAAAATTTAAAAATTAAAAAAAAGTAATGTGAAGTTTATGCCCAATTCAATAAGCTTAATTAATGGCTGAATAAATAGCAATTTCTCCTACATTACAAAAAAATAGAAATTGGATCTGGTACTGGAGAGATAGTATAGCGGGTAGACCTTATACAAGGCTGACCAAGGTTTGTTCCCCAGCATCCCATATGCTCCCCCAAGCATCACCAGGAGTAACCTCTGAGCATCCCTGGAGTGCCCCCAAAACCAAACCAAACAACAACTAAAAAATATTGAATCTTTTCATTGTTGGCACACAACATTTTATAGCACACAGCATTTTATAATATCCTTTGAGTATCTCTCCCTCCCTCCCTACTTTCACTCCCTATCTCCCTCCCCCTTTCTCCTTCCTCCCTCCTTCCCTCCCTCCCTCCTTCCCTCCCTCCTTCCCTCCTTCCTTCCTTCCCTCCCTCCCTCCTTCCCTCCCTCCTTCCCTCCTTCCTTCCTTCCTTCCTTCCTTCCTTCCTTCCTTCCTTCCTTCCTTCCTTCCTTCCTTCCTTCCTTCCTTCCTTCCTTTCTTCCTTCCTTCCTTCCTTCCTTCCTTCCTTCCTTCCTTCCTTCCTTCCTTCCTCCCTCCCTCCCTCCCTCCCTCCCTCCCTTCCTTCCTTCCTTCCTTCCTTCCTTCCTTCCTTCCTTCCTTCCTTCCTTCCTTCCTTCCTTCCTTCCTTCCTTCCTTCCTTCCTTCCTTCCTTCCTTCCTGTAGGTTGTGCTTAGAGCTTACTCCTGGCTATGCAGTCAGGAATCACTCCTGTCGAAACTCAAGAGACCATATGTGGTGCAGGTGATCTAAATTAGGTTGGCCACTGGCAAGACAAACACTCTGCCTGCTGTACTGTCTTTCAGTCCCTGAACATCTTCATATAATGTATAACTGGTAGACTCCACACTAATATAGTCTATATTAATTGTTCCATATGTGTCATAATTTTTCATTATTGATGTTTTATTAAAGTTTCCAGTTGGAAATTTAATCTTGATCTAACAGAAGTTTCCAATTCTGTCTCATACTATTCTTTTAAATCTATCCAATAAGGTTTTCCCAGGATGATTTTCAGTTTTAAATGTTTATTTTCTCTTTCTTTATGAAGAATAATTATATTGAACTAAAGGTAGGGAGTCAGTGGATTTTTTCTGAAATTCCGTTGATATTTTTGTGGTAGGCTGAAAGTTTTAAAAGAAAGGCACGTGGTTGCATGAGGGGCAAGCATTTGGTGGCCGACGACTGGTCCACTGGCTGACCCACAACGATAGACTGATGGATGAAGGACTGGGGAATGGAGAAACAGGGTCCCAAGCTCTTTGATTGCAGTTTATTTCTCTCTCTTCCTCAGTGTCATTAGATCTCTTTCTTTACAGCACAATCCTAGTTGTAGTTTTGGTTGTAGTCCCAGTCATCATAGTTCTATCATCCTCGTCCTCATCATAGTCCTCATATTCTCATCTAGTCTTTATCTTTCTAGTCCCCTCTTTCCCCTTACACTATAGTTATATAAAAATCATGAAAGATGGTGTATACATAGGTGGGGTTGAATGTTGTCATAACGACAAACAGAGGTAAAGTCACTCCTTCAGGGGAATTTGTAGGAAATTAACTCAAGGACAGAATCTCATCTGAGGGTTCAGCATTCTAGGTTACTAAGTGATTTGCTCAAGGGCGGGATTCCATCTAGAGAGTATTGCTTTCTCCTTTACTAAGCTAGTTATCCATTTAAGCAATCATAGTGAATTTACTTCTTATAATATTTCTAGTCATTTTTTATGAACACAGTAAGAGATATATTAAGCTTAAAGTTCGGCTCTTCCTAAGGACATCCCACTATATATTACAGACCACAGTCCTCAGGCCAGGTTAGTCTTTCCTAACCCCAACACGGTCCTTATTAAGGTAGTTCTTTTGGGTCATGACAGAATTTGTCCATGAACATGCTCTTTACTTACTATACTTATGGTGTTTAACTTAACCCCTTTCTATGCCAGGGTAGCTTACAGCTTGACCTGGGTCCATCCAGTCTCCTCATCGAAACCCTCCCTCTGGGGGTGTTAGGAAACAAGGGTAACTGAGGCTTAGGTCAGGTAAATCTGATGGATTCCCAGGAGTAAATTTTATTTCAGAATCAATTAACTCCCATGTTACAAGATCAAAGCATCAACTGTCTTCCTGTATCTATACAAATAGGAAATTGCTAAATAAGCCATAAAAATGATATAAAGGAAAGAGAATAGCAATAGCAAGATAGGATTATTAGTGCTTCATGGAAATGGTTGTGCCTGGGGGAGTAACTCAATAAACCTAAACTCCCTGAGGGAGGAGCAAAGGGCAACTCAATCTTATCCAACAGTAGATGTTACATAATGACAGATATTTTAAAGAATTGTGAAATTATACCATTAAAATATAAATAGTCTTATAAAATAAATATTACAAAAAATTAGTTTTTTTAAAGAATATGACATGACAGCCAAATTAAGAGAACAGGAAGTTTAGTTCAGTGTAGCATTAGTTTTACTCTATTTTGAATTCACAGATTATTTTTATCAATGCACATTGAAAGCAACATTTTTGTTTCTTTAATATATTTATTGTATTTTTGTTATTGGATCAGTACACAATGTACACAAATCTTAATTCTTTTATAACTTCCAGTTGAGAATAACTTAAATGTTTACCTTTATTTTTTTTCTTAGCCTTCAATAGAAAGTCAAAATACAAAATAGGTCTTGTATTGTACAATTGTAAGACACTTTCACATTAAGTTGATGAATCATTCAGGCAGAACTAATTTATCAAAAATACATTTACTTAAATCAAAATTGCTTTGTGGATAGATGTACTAGGTTGGTAATTCAGCACTTACTAAATAATTTATTGAACTCAGAGTTGTTTCAGAGTTGTTTGAATGCACAAAAATATAGCCCATAGTAAAATGAAATAATAGAGCTTAAATCTAGGAAAAAAAATATGTAGGAGAAAATGTGATTGTAGCTTATCATAATATCATAAATGCTAAGTCCAATAGTAACATATTTACTGTGACCTTTCAAAATAGGGGCTGGAGTAATAAAACAGCAGGTAGGGTGTTTGCCTTGCACATGGCCAACCCAGATTCGATTCCCAGCATCCCATATGGTCCCCTGAGCATGGCCAGGAGTAATTCCTCAGTGCATGAGCCAGGAGTAATCCCTATGCATGGCCGGGTGCGACCCAAAAAGCGAAAGAAAAAAAGACCAAAACACCAAATCAAAATAGATATAATAGCCTTACTTTAATACGTATGTTGCTATAATCTTGTTGAAAAAGCAGTTGATATTTTTTTGTCCATACTCATTGGTATTGCACTGATGAATAAAAAAATAATGGCCATCTTTGATGAGGGAACCAGAATTTTTCATTTCAGAACCTTTCATGAATTCCTTATTGAAGTCCAATAACTAAGACAATACCATTCCTCATTTTCTTCATAATATTCCAGTATTCAAAAAAAAAAAAAGAACTCCTGTGATTCATGTATCACACATGGAGTTTCTGTTGATACTTAAGAGCTTAGGCATATGTTGCTTTAAAATACTGGAAAGCAATGGAAGGGATGATTCTGCATTTGGCCCTCTGGCTGTTTTTTTATTCTACATTTAACAGAGAGAGTCCCAATTAGTATGGATGGCTATTTTGTTAGAAATAGTGATTAGACAAGCCAACTCCAGTATTGGGCTGTTCTAACTAATACACGATGCTTCTTACTTTCTAGCTAAGTGAACTCAAACTTTTCTATGTTTCTGTTTCTCCTCAAAATATAGATTATATATAATATTTCTGCACTGTAGCACCGTCATTCCGTTGTTCATTAATTTGCTCCAGTGGGCACCAGTAACGTCTCCATTGTGAGACTTGTTATTGTTTTTGGTATACCAAATACGCTACAGGTAGCTTGCCAGGCTCCGCCATGTGGGCCGGATACCCTCAGGAGCTTGCTGGTCTCTCTAAGAGGGGTGGAGAAATCAAACCTGGGTCGGCCGTGTGCAAGGCTAACACCCTACCCACTGTGCTATGGCTCCAGCCCTTAATAACCCAATAACAACTCAGCCTTCCCAGGTGCTAGAACTACTTAGCTGATGTATATCCACCAGCTTAATATTTAATATATAATTATATAATAGTTATAACTATTATGTATGGCACTGCACTGTAGCACTGTTGTCCTGCTGTTCATCGATTTGCTCAAGCAGGCACCAGTAATGTTTCCATTGCAAGACTTGTTGTTACTGTTTTTGGCATATTGAATACACCACAGGTAGCTTGCCAGGCTCTGCTGTATGGGCGGGATACTCTCAGTAGCTTGCTGGGCTCTCTGAGATGGACGGAGGAATCGAACCTGGGTTGGCTACGTGCAAGGCAAACACCCTACCTACTGTGCTATTGCTCCCATCCTATTATATATAATTTAGATAAATGTTATTTCTGCTCTTAGCAGTCATAAGAATCTTCTTGGCATATTTCATATCAGGGCAAATATAATGGGATAAAGGACTTAGTTGATGTTCTTTGAAATTCATCCCTGTGTTTGTACTAAGACTGTAATTCTCTGGAGCTTCTCTCAACTGCAACACAGCACATTATTCTAAAGTAGACTCATTGTAAGACACAAAATTCCTCTGAATATTGACTTTTGGTGAGCTCAATGGCTCACAGAAGGATTTCTTGGGCATCCTAGCTTACTTTACCAACCTTGCATCTCCATTCAGTTAGAGAGCAGCAGTGCTGGCTAACTGGGCTTCTGTTCCATTTCCTAAGCTTTCTTTTTTTTTCTGGTCTTGGTGTCTGCACCATGGAGGAATCCACATAATCCCCACTCTACTGTGTTTACTGAGCTGGAATTATTGTAAATTTGTAGCACTCAGTCCTGTTCTACTTACTTGCTGAAATTGTTCTGCCCAAGATAGGATGTTCACTAGCAGCTTTTAAGCTCACTAAATTATGAGGTCCAGGTTGTGCTTTCTTTCAACCTGGCATCAGTTTTGGCATCAGCCGCTGCACCCCAGAGTCTGGAATGTTAATCAAATCCACTCTATCTCCCATCATTACTATTTAGATTCTATCTATGTTTAACTCTCTCATTCTTTCTTGGTTTTATTATTCTCAACTTGAATATCTTCAAAATAAGTGTGTTTTTGAACCCTGGTGTGTTACACGATTTTTTTTGTCATGTTGTCTAGTCATTTCTCTCCTCTCCTTCTCTAGATGATACTATTCCAGAATCACTGGTCACAAACTGATGCCATTTGCCATTGCACTCATTAATTAGTGTCACCTTGCTTCTTCTGTTATAAAGAGCTCTTTGATTGTTGAATTAAATCCTTATGAACATTAGAACCAGACTGAAGCTTGTCTGAGATGCCTATCCAAAGTATCTTATAAACGCTGGACTGGAGAGATAGCACAGCTGGTAAAGCATTTGCCTTGCACATGGCTGACCCAGGTTTGATTCCTCCGTCCCTCTCGGAGACCCCAACAAGCTACCAAGAGTATCCTGCCTGCACAGCAGAGCCTGGCAAGCTACCCGTGGCGTGTTTGATATGCCAAAAACAGTGAAAACAAGTCTCACAATGGAGACGTTACTGGTGCTCACTCGAGCAAGTTGATGAACTATGGAACGACAGTGCTATAGTGCTTAAAAACACAAACAATATCCAGACGTGTTCTGGAGTATATCCTATGGTTGGTCAAGGCTTTTCTTTCCTCCAGTGGACCACTTTGATTAAAACTCCATTATACATAGGATAACATTCCACAGGTAGCTTAGGTTTATTTGACTTACTCCCATCACAGTGTTCCCATTCTTCTGTGTTTATTTGTAACTTCTTACTTTGTGCTCTGTTGACTTGTAAATATTTTTCTCCTCTTCTCCTTAAGTCCTTTGCATAGTTGATTCAGAGCAATGTCCTTTTTTGTATGGGCACAGGAAGACAAATGCTATGCTTTTGTAATGTGCGAGTCAATTGACTCTAAATGATATTTTCCTCCTGGGCATCTGTTCTCTCAACCTAAGCTTCAGTTGCCCAAACTTCCTAGCACTCCCAAAGGCAGGGT
The DNA here is from genome assembly GCF_027595985.1 of Sorex araneus. Lineage (NCBI taxonomy): Eukaryota > Metazoa > Chordata > Mammalia > Eulipotyphla > Soricidae > Sorex > Sorex araneus. The sequence goes on from NC_073312.1 coordinate 17,976,459, forward strand.
CCTGAGCAGGGACTGGATGGACCCAGGGCAAGTGGTGGTGAGCTATTTGCTACCCTGGCATCGAGATGGGACTGGCCAACGTGGCTAATGTTTAACTATAAGTTAAGAGCTTGGTCGTGGACAAATGCTGTCATGGTACAAAAAGTAATGACTAATAACTGAATCTGTGGCAAGATATTCCCAGGAGAGCTGCACTACAAGTCTCAATGTATCTCTTACTGTGTCCATACAAAAATAACTAGTATTAAGATGTTGATTGAGCTTTTGGACTGAGGAAAGGAGAAAAATACCTTAAGAGGCATTTTGCCTGTGGGCAGTCAGGAAGGGCTTTGGAACACCTCTAAGTGATGTTTCATTTGATCCTGGTGGGCCCTCAGAAAGGGCTTTCTTATGTTGATTTTGCTACCAGACTGGGTGTAGCCCAGAGGGCAAGGTGGGAGAGAAGACCGGGGGAGAGGCAGAAAATGGGAGTCAGGGAGTCACTGGAGAAGCAGTCAGAGTCAGAATCCAGAGATCAGAGTCAGAGTCAGAATCTAGAGAGGAGAGGGAGAGCCCAGGCCACGAGATGGAGCGCAGAGAGATGAGCAGGAGAGACAGGAGGAGACGGGAATGAGGGGCACTGTGAGACTAGAATGGAGAGCTCAGAGACTGGAACAGGTGCGTGGAGAGAATGGAATAAACAACAACTGATCAATCAACCGGCTTGGCCCTCATTTCCTCTTCTGTCTGCCTCATGGCCTGGGCCATCCCAGGTGGGTGATTGGCCCTGGACCACCCCCGAACCTGGGTGCTGATGAGAACAGCCACGGGGGCTCTCCTCTGGCCGCCCTGCCAGATTTTTTACAATTATATACATCATTGAAGTACATATATAGTGATGAAATTAATGAAGAACTTTAAAATTTTCTTCTTGTTTTCAGCAGGAATTATAAGTGGGAGCCCAGGGAGGAAATAAGAAAGCTGGCATCTACAAAACACAACTTCAGAACTGAAATAAATTGTAAAACTCTACTTATGTATATATATATATATATATATATATATATATATATATATATATTTGCCTTTTAAGTTCACTTCCAAAATCTCCCTAGCAATACGTTAAATTGTCATGGCCTAATTACTTTTTTTTTTTTTAGTTTACTTGCCCTAATTACTTTATAAGTAAAAGCTGTCAGCGTTTAAACACACTAAAATGCCATAACAGGTTTCTCTGTTTTTTTTTTACACAATTTTTCTCTTATTTGAAAATTATGTGTGTTGGATTTATTATTCTACTAAGCTCAGTTATATTTAATTTTATCATCAAAACTTTAAAAAGAACCTCTGCTATTATACAAGTAGTCTCCGATAAGTATGTGTTTCGGGATTCGCTAATACCATGATTCTATAGGTTTCTCTCTCTCTCTCTCTCTCTCTCTCTCTCTCTCTCTCTCTCTCTCTCTCTCTCTCTCTCTCTCTCTCTCTCTCTCTCTCTTATCTCTCCCTTTCTCAGTAGATTTGAAGAGGAGGGCAGGTTAAGGGTTAAATTTTCCTTTGTAACTGTTTGACTGCTTTGAAAAAGGTTTTCTTCACGACCTCCCGCTGGGCAGGAAACTGTCACCAAATGGGCCAACAAACTGCCCTAGGAACTGTAAGCAAACATTTGCCTGGAAACAGTTAACAGTCAACAAATGTTTAGATATGCAAATTAAGTGACCTATGTGTGATCCCCTTTGATCTATAGATGTGATTCCCTCTGATATGTGAGATTTTCATTTCTCCCCCAAAAGGGTATAAAAACAGCTAGCTTTTTGAGTTCGGGGTCTTCGGCTATGCCACACTATTGAGGCACAGTTGAAGGTCCCAATATAGCTATATTGGCTTAAATAAACCCCGTGAGTTTGCAGAAAGAGTTGTCTTGGTTGTGTTCTTTTGTCTCTCTGAGCCTCCCCCGGGCAGAGATCTGCCGCCCCTAACAGGTAGAGGAAGGTGCTCTGATGCCCAGGTAAACACTCCTGAACCATTACTGCAGAACTCTCTTCTTATTTTGTAATTTACCATGAAATGGTAAGGGGTTACATCTAAAAGGAGAAGATGAAAAAATGCTTCATACAATAATAATAATGTGTAGTCTGAGGAATATATGAACAAAACCTTCTATTTTATTTCTATTATAGTAGTATAAAGATGTTGATGAGTATATTATTTTTATAAAAACCATGTGAGAATTTTCTTTGGACTTTTATAATGAAACTTGATGCTATTTCTCCCTCTCAATTGTTTCACTGTGCTGTAAACCTTATTAATTTTGTGACTAATCATATTTTACTCTATTTTGGCTTGTTAAGCAGCTCTAACACCAATTTGCAGCCTACCTTAGAACAGAAATGTAGAAAAACAGTGAATTTTACTCTGAGTTTTTGATATCATGATTTTTATCACTCAATCCCCTCATTTCTTATGATGATCAAAAATATATGATATAAAATTTCATTCTATTTTATTGGATGTAAACAATATCATGTGTTTGGAAAGTGTTGATTTTATTTTAATGTCTTTGACAAATTTGGTCCTTAAACTTTTTACCTTTGAGGCTCATTTTGTTCTATATCCATTAAGATTAATTGTGACTTCTCCACTGTGATGCTGATTTTCATTCATATAATAACTTCCAGAGTAGATTTATTTTGTATTGTTTCCTCAGATCCTCTTCTGATTTACTTTATTGAATAGCTTTCAGACATTCCTTATTTTCTGGTCTAGATATGCAAGTTATTTTCAACATCACATTTTATATGTTTTTTTTAAATGACAGGTGATTTGGGGAGAGATGACTGAGACCCCTGGTGTTGATCTCTCACTTTGATTCAGTCTCTTCATCTCATGGATTTCATGATGCATCGAATAATAGAAGTATTATTTAAAAGATTCTAATTGAATTCTAATTGAATCTAAAGTTTACAGTGGGGCATGGGAGTTAGAGAAGTCAGGCAAACACACCAGAATTGCCATAAACTAACCTCTGTATGTGATAACTTTAAGAAAACAATGAAACAAGAGAACAGCTGGTACAACTGGAAGTTAGGGTTGATGTCACTACTTACCAATAAGTTTGTGACCTGCGTGTAACTCTCAGGGGTTGGCATACTGTCATAGATTTTGGTCAGTTGTTGCTAATGGATCAGATCAGACCAGTGCTCAGGGGACCATATGGGATCAAACCCAGGTCAGCCACATGCAAGGCAAATGTCCCACCCCCTGTACTATCACGCTTCAGTCCCTCTAGCTTGATACTTTAAAAAATATATATATGTGTATATATATATATATTTATTTATATACATATATGGGCTGGAACGATAGCACAGCGAATAGGGCATTTGCCTTGCATGAGGTCAACCCAAGTTCGATTCCTCCACCCCTCTTGAAGAGCCCGGCAAGCTACCAAGAGTATCTCGCCCGCACGGTAGAGCCTGGAAAGCTACTGTGGCATATTCGATATGCCAAAAACAGTAATAAGAAGTCTCACAATGGAGATGTTACTGGTTCCTGCTCAAGCAAATCAATGAGCAACTGGATGACAAGTGATACAAGTGATACAAGTTGCTAATGGATAATAATATACCATCTCACAGAGATATGTCACTCTGATGATTCAGAGAAAAACAAAATGAAACTGCCATCATGCATTCTTCTCCTCCCAGATCCCAGAAGGTTGCTCAATATTGCTGGATTTTCCTAAGCAACAAGCAGGAATCATAGACTGAATCTCCCATAGGGTAGAGAGATGATTTTTGTATTTTCCTTGAAATTAAGTATTGTTGGCCATTTATATGATTTTCAATGAGTCTAGTGAAAACAATTTGAAGAAGTCTGGGATTTTTCAGGCTAAAGCTGACAACAATGTAAATTTTATTAGTAATACAATAATTAGATCAAAAACAATAATTCACAATTTGTATAAAACCCAAAGTTCAGTTATGATAAATTTCTAAAGAATTTTCCTCACTTTTCAGTTGGTTGGTTAGTTCATTTAAAATGCTCAGGTCACTTTTTATTTCCTCTATAATAATGGTCAATTTTGTGACTTGCTTCAAACTCAAAAACATAATTACAGTGAGATAGTTGTATACTTAACTGAAACACATAATATCAAACTTCCTTTTAAGATGTTAAATTGGAGATTAGATTATTTCTTTCAAATAACTCTAGCTTTAATTCCATTCAGGAGTAAGAAAAATATAATTTCAAATCATGTTCAAAATCACTATAATAGGACAATTTGAAAGTTAGAACAATTCAAATTCAAAGTTGAAATTTTTAATTCTTCCATATAGACTAAAGTGATCACAAAAACTTACTTTTGTAAAAAGTTTAAAAATCTCCATTTTTGAGGGGAAAACCAAGAGGGAAGCTTTTTGTTTCATTAAACAATTGAGAATATTTAAATTAGGCAGTGGACTCAGTTTCAAGGTACTGTCATAGATAAATTAGTTTTCTAATTTTGATGCTTCTCCCATTTTGAAAAAAAATACTGGCAACTATACTAATATTTATCTAAAAAACCTACATCTAGTATTTTCTTCTAACTAAATTATGCGTAGGAAGTTATTAGTTCAAGTATTAATTATAACCCTAGATTTATAGCCCTGGTGAAAATAATCAGTAGGATATTTATAAATAGCTATTGTTTATCTACGTTACATTGAACAATTTTTAAGTATTTTATATGTTAAATATTTTTGTGGAAGGTAGCAGAGTGTTACAGTGGAAGTATGCTGGGCCTATAAATATTTTGTAAAATAAAAACGGTGTATTAAAATTACATAATGTCCATAAATAAAAGACTAACATGTAGAGTACTATGCAGCATTTACCTTTAATAAAATAAAATTTTTGTATTTGTATAAAGGAATTTCAGAAAGATAAGAGAAAGTGACAGTAGTGATCAAACTATGGTGGTGGGATGGGGAGAAACAGCATAAAATGACTGAAGAAAAGAAAGAATAAACAAATAAGCAAGACCTTTTCCTCTATTTTTTCTTTAGTATTAGAATGTCCTATATAGGCAAATGTAATACATCAAATACCAGTGAGTAAAACACATGAAGCAGGTTTTGAGTTGCTCGTGAAGTCAGGCTCTGATCTATAGATCAACACTAAATCTCAGCAGGAAGACGCTGAGGAGTATGTGCACTGCATATAGACTAAAATCTCTTCAAATCCGTTCTGGAGAAGCTGCCTAATTTCTGCTTCTGCTTTTCATGGAAAGCCAGCTGTTCTTCCACATCTGGGCTGTGTAAACAGCACTTGATATCTGATTGCCTTCTTTCCCACTCAACTGCCTCATACAAGAAGTATGTGTATATTCATGTGTGTGAAAATGGTATACTTGGTTGGTTAGAGAACTGTCAAATTCCACTCTGACACTTGCTAAAAAAATGAGAGTGGTATTACTTTTTTATTGTAAATACATTCTTCCCTATAAAATCTGGCACCCTAATAAAAATAAGTAATGATATCTACCTATTTGGAATGTTGGTAAATATTTATATCAAGGAAGATACTATTAAGTTAATATAATATTATTGAGTTTATATCAATATTTGTGTATCTATATTTTTGAGGGGAGGGCAACTCCCAGCTGTGCTCAGAGACATCACCTGGGTCTGAGCTTAGGGATAACTCCAGGCAAAACTCAGAGGACCACATGTGGTCCTGAAGATCAAACCCAGGTAGATCATATGCAAAGCAAGAACACTGACAACTGAAATATTTCTCCAGCCAGCCCATCATTGTATAATCTCAATATCTTTTTGTTTTGTTTTACTGAATTTATCTTAAAACAGGGTTTAGTACAAACTGTATGTTCTATATTCTGAAGCCTCGGGCCACACATGCTCCGCCTGACCACATTAAGTGCATAAGTCGTAGCAATAACTATGCTTTACTATATACAACATAAAAAGATTATAAAAAAATAAAAATAAAAAATTGAAGACTTTTGATATAATCGTATGAGAAATTCGCGAATACTTCGTTTAAAACTTTATTTAAGGCAGCTAATCCTGGATAAAACAAATGTATTTCCATGAAACTGAAGGAGGTACCATTACCCCTTTCATTGAAAGTACACTAAATAATTAAGAATTGTCTGTTAGTTTGACTAATACAGTCATCCATTTTTTTTTTTTTTTTTTTACACTTTGGGTGGGCAAGGGGCCGGGAGCCAGAGTATATTCCAGGCTAGTAGGAACCTCTAAGGCAGGAAAACACTTGAGACTTCTTTTTTTTTTCTTCTTGGGTCACACCCACCGATGCACAGGGGTTACTCCTGGCAGTGCTTGGGGGACCATATGGGATGCAGGGAATCGAACCCGAGTTGGCTGTGTGCAAGGCAAATGGTCTACCCGCTGTGCTATAGCTCCAGCCCCAGTCATCCAAATTTTAATTTACAACGTCTCTATTCAATATTTTCTACTACTTTTCAGAAACTCACTTACCCAAGGTCACCCAATTAATAGTTTATTGAGGTGGCAATCAGTTCTAGCATCATCTTAGAGTTTTGAGCTACCGTATTTTCTTATTACTTCTAAGAGAAGACTTGACATTATGGAAAGTTCAGTTAAAAATGATGACTCATGAATAGTATAGTCATCTTCTCCTGATTCTGCAATCAAAGTAGAGGGAAGATTTTACCAGTCTTGTGTGAGTCTACTTGATTAACAGCTTAACTCTTGCTTCTAGTCATCAATTTGTTCGAGCGGGCACCAGTAATGTCTCTCATTGAGACTTATTGTTACTATTTTTGGCATATCCAATACACACAGGTAGCTTGCCAGGCTCTGCCGAGAGGGCTCAATACTCTCGGTAGCTTGCTGGGGTCTCTGAGAGAGGTGGAGGAATCAAACTCGGGGTCGGATGTGTGAAAGGCAAATGCCCAACCGCTGTGCTATCGCTCCAGCCCCTTGCTTCTAGTATACATAAAAATATCAGTCTTCTTGTACTGGTGACATACTGTTTTTTCATAAGTTCCATGCTATTTTAAAAATTAAATGAATTGATTAGTGAGGGATTGGGAAATATCCAGCTGTGCACAGGATTTGCATCTGTTTGTGCTTATGGATCGCTCCTGGTGGTACTATATGATGCTGGATTTGCACTAGGGTAGGTTGCACGCAAGTGACGTGCCTCAAGGGCTATTCTATCACTCTAGCCACAATAACATTCATAAAGCAATGGCCCACGGCCTGTAATTTAGTTCTGAGCATATAAGAAGTTGAGATATCAAGATATCATACATAGTTCACTATTTCAACTTATTGTAGAACTGCCCCTAGCTCTGTGAGAACTTAAGGGACAATTGTACTTTATCTCCTACTATAGAGCTAAACCAGGACCAAATATGACCAGGGCCAGAAGTCCTGCATCTCCCTCCTGGAGACACTCATTACTCTCTGGAGATCATTTGGCATCAATAAAATAATTCAAGGAGATGATGGTAGTGAGAATGAGGAAGATAATGGTGATTCTGACAGATCCATTTCAGCTGGCATTCTTTCCTGAGAAAGAAGAATATTTCTTATAAAATCAAAATGGGCTTCAGATCTTCATCTTAGTTTATATCAAATGATTCTTATCTACTTGCTAAGTGGCACCCATGAAAGTTATATTACTCTTAAGTGTTAAATATTTCATCTTGTGAATCTCTGGAAATGAGCTGTTTGTCTCTTTTAAATCATATTTTAGAATATGGAAAGACATATTTCACTGTTTTCTTATTTTCTTTATTTGTTTTACCTTTCTTTCTGACCCTGAGTGATGTATTATAAGTCGAGCAATTGACTACAGCTAAACCGTTTGCTCATCAAAGCTGAAAGCGTACATCAGATTTGCCAGAATGAAGTAAGAAATTGGAACAGTTCTGGGACTTGTGAGGCCAGAGTGAAGAAAATGTAAGGAAGGCTGTTATCCTCTGCCCCGACTTCATTTCCGGATTTGGACATTGTATTCAGGAAGGGAAAATTCACAGCCAGACACAGCACTGACATTCAACACAGGGCAGAAAGCCCAAGCTAGAGGACTCGTGCTGCTGCATATTCATGGATGCAAATCAGGCTCCAGGGCTTCAGCACTTGGCTCTGAGATTTCAAATCTCAGTATTAACAGGGATTCCTGCAAGTTTCTATGAATATTAACCAGGAAGTCGATGTCAAACAGTCAGTGAGAGCATGCGGAAACTTTTCTTCCAGCCTATTTGAAATAGGTAAGCTTCACAGAAGAGGCCCTCTCCCCCCAGCTTAGATGCTCTGTGGTCTAGGGGAGAAGCACGCTTTATCAATGAAAAAGTCGGGGAACCCGGAGATATGAACTCCTGAATGGTCACTCGGTCACCCATAGCTCCAAAGAATATGTACCTCTGGGGGCAGTCACCATGGCAATTCCTTGTGTCCCCAGAAAGCAGATCAATGCCTCTCTTCCAGTAGCAGCTCATTTCTGCCCCGGAATTTACAAGTTTGAAGCAATGTTATTCTCTCCCACTTTCTGTAGTTTAGGAATCTAGAGGGAAAAGGTGGATTCCCTCAATCTTTTGGCTCTAGATTTTTACACAAAGGCACACTTAGGTCAGACTTGACTGAGGATGCTCTTCTCATAACTCACTCAAATGGTCTTTGGCTGGATTCCGTTTCCTGGATACCCCTAGCCTGTTAGCCTGTTAGCCAGGGGCTTTGCAGACCTCTTCACAAAGCACTTTACAATACAGTAACGCTCTTCATGGTAGTAAGCCAGTGAGAGGGTAGAGGAGATTTTGCCAGCAAGAGAGACAGTGCTAACAAAATGAAAGCTATAGTCATTTGGATGGTATACAAATATTTTGTTTAGAATTGCCCACATTCATTCAACTGAAAACATTACTTTAGTTGCATAGTTTTAATAGAACCATTTCCAGTGATGTTGAGGGGTTTTGTCATCTTCTTATTTAGGTGAGACTCACAGTTTAGTGCTCAGAGGCCCAGTGATACTTGGAGAACAAGGAGAACTTTACCGAGTGGTTCTAAGGTGGGGGAAGTATACAGTGTCAAGGATAGAACTCAAGTCTTACACAAGCTAGACATGTGCACTGCCCTTGAAACATATCTCAACTCAAGACCAATTTTTAGAACTTGATTAACTCTGAATTATTCATATAAGTACTTTGTAAATTGAAAACTTTCATACTAAACAATCACATTAATTCATTATTTTGAATGGAAAGTATATAGTTACTTGAAAATTATTGGCAAAGAATATGAAAATAAGAAAATTATAGACTTTAGCTTCTTAAAACTTGATAGGAGAAGAAAAAACCTAAGAATAACATTTGTAAACAATTTAGTGATAAGGCAGAACTGTCAAATCCGAACTAATGTTCATCCTGAGCAGTGTGGGCATTAAAATCTGTGGGGAAGAAAGTACGTTATTGAGACAAAACATGGAGCAGCTGCACACGAACGATTCCTCTGCTCCTTAAAGACCATGATCCCAGAGGTCTACTAACTACTTTCGGCACCCAGCAGCTTCTTACAGAAATGCCTCTAGTGTATGAACTGAGCTGTGACCCCATGCTGCCCCGGGAGGGGAAAGGTTTTTCTCTCTCGGGTTTTCCTTTCCGCAGTGGTGGCGGCAGTGGCCACGTGGCGACCACCATCTTATAGAACCCACTAACCACAGGTATGAGCTTGCAGTGACACAACTTCTGGCAAAAATTTCTCTGGACTTAATTACTAAAATACCAGAAATCCAAAACCGACCTCATATACTCTTCATTCTCAACAATGTAAAACAAATTATCAAATGATGCCTTTTCAGCAGGTTTGATTGTTGGGGGAAAATTCCAAATAATAATAGTGAATTTTCTGTTGACATATCGAATGTAATCAAAGTACAGAGAGAATAAAGTGAAGATCATTAGCCACACAGGTGGGGGGGGTGTTGAATGGGAGGTATGCTGGGGTTCTTGGTGGTGGAACATGTACACTGTTGAAGGGATGGGGTTTTGATCATTGTATGACTGAGACTTAAACTTGAAAGCTTTGTAACTTTGTTCATAGTGATTCAATAATAAATAAATAAATAACTAAATAAATAAATAAAGAGAAGTGTATCATAAAAAGTAGAACTATCAAAGCCTGCGAGATGGGTCAAGAGCACATGCCTTCTTGTGCAAGGCCCTGACTTCTGTCCCAGCATTCCTGTCCCTCCGTAGCAGCACAGCCAAGTAGAGAGCCCTGGTGACCCATAGCACCTCTGAGTTTGACATTGGTGACACCTAAGCATGACCCAGTATGAGCATCTTAGCTCTGGTACAAATGGCTGGGGCCCTCAGCACTGCCAAGTGTGAACCATTTTTATTTAAAAAAAAATTTTTTTTTTAAAGTACATTGCTGCCATTTCAGATTGCTTGTTAAAGTGAAAGAATGAAAAAATGACTATTTTATACTTTTATATTATTATACTTATTAAGACTTAACTTTAATTAATAAGGATCAAATGCTCAGCTCTTGCTTAGCATCTAACTAAAATCCTTCTCTCAGTACTCCATATTAAGCAGTTTTATTTGTACTTCATTGGGAAAAAGTAGAATTTAGAGAGAATGTGTATCTTTCCAGTCAAGTGCCGACCAGAGTTCAATCTGTTGTTCAAACCCAGCTAATGTAACACCAGACAGGAAAATCCTGTTAATATATCTCTGCTCTTCAAATCTGCTTTTCTGCTCTTCAAATCTCTGGAATATCACCATCTGGAGAAATGCAAGCAAGCATGTGGAGACAAAAACATATTTGGGGCTGTTGACAAAATCTCAGTCATACTCAAATCCCCTTGATGCTCAGAGCTAAACAGCAAAGTGCGTCATGTATTTTTTTTTCTTTTCCCATCTCTTGTCTTCTTCAATTCTACCTCATCAGAAATTGATGACTACTGTTTTCATGTGCTCTTGTCCAGTTTGAAATTTCAAGTTTCTTTATAACCCCACATTCAAATCACATTTCAGTGGATCTTGTAGTATTTTTATTTCAGCACTTACTTGGATAATAGGGGAACATATGGTAAACAGCCAACTCTATTTTTATTGCATTGCAAATTGGTTACTTGTATAATTTTTCAAAATTAAGCAGTCTCAGCTTGGAAAATGTTGCTTCTTTTTCTGTGCCTGGTCATTTATTCCTTCATATCAATAGGCTCCTCAACTCCTTAGAAATTTTTTTCCTTTAGAAAAAGATTTGGATAACTGATTCACATAAATTTGATATTAACTTAATATTTGTCTGTGGAACATGAATTTATGAATACCAGTCACTAAATTTATATCCACTCATGTTACTTAATTGATTGCTTCTTTACTACATAGTAGGTATTTTTCACCCAACTTTTACAAACAAAAGAAAACAAACACTATGGCTGAGAAAAGGTATCTTTCTTGGAGATTCAAGATAAGTTGATTTTGTCTGTGAATGATAAGTCTGAAACACTAGGAGGTCGCCCAAATTCCTAAATACAGAGCTGGAATAATTAAGTTAATATCCCCTCTTGGTGTTGTTCTTTATCTTTGGGGACAGGGTGTTTATCAAAAGGGGTAGTAAACTATTTGTATCACTTGCATCACTTGTCTTCCCGTTGATCTTCATTTTGCTAGAGCGGGCACCAGTAACGTCTCTATTTGTCCCTGTCGCGTGCTAGTATAGCCCATTGATATCTTCTTGCTCCAGGAACAGGAAGAGTCTCAAACTATTCATTCGGGGTTTTAATGAAGAAGTAGACTATTTGAATTTTTACCATTCTTGATAGGAAAGGTTTTTCTCAGAGGCTCAGTTTCTATTTCTGTAGAATCAGCCATTTCTTTCCTACCAGACTCAACAAGAAAGGTCACTAAAAAAGACCAAGAACTGAGGAAGAAGCAAAAGTTATTTTGTTGAGAACTTTGTGTGTCAAGCAATTTGCTGTTAGACATATTTCCTAGGAATATTCTTTCTTTTTATTCCACTCTTTTATTGAGTCTAAAACTTTTTAGAGGTTGAGGCAAAAAAAAGTTGAAATATTAAAAAAAGTAAAACTAAACGTAGCAGAACTTTACAACTGACTTTGTTCATGTCTGTCAATACTAAATTGATGGTTTTTTCCCCCAAAACTTCTAACTTTGAAACTTTTAACATGGATTTAGTATCTGTCAACCTTTGAAATAAAAAGGATTTTTCTGACTTTTCTTGTGGATGCTATTTCTTATCCAATTTTCAGTGTTTACTTAAGGCAGTGTTTTTACCTGTCATGCTCCCTTGCTTTGAAGGAGAAAATCATGTAGTTCTGGGTTCTTTCTACTCCCATCTCTACTAAAAAGGGTATACAAAGAAAAGAGGTGAATAAGCAAACAAGCATTTTTCACAGTATACTAAGTTTGAGTAGCTTTATTCATTAAGGTGAATCCTTCATAGTGAATAGGGACTTTAAATAATTCTTGCAGCTTGCTCCTAATTGAAATGATATTAATTATAACTGACTTTATCTCTCTGTTAAGGCTCACTTGGGAAGTTTTATGTGTTACTTAAAACTTGTTACAGCTCGAGGTATCATGACTACAATATACAACACATAGAGTTAGGCTGACTAGCTCTATGTGTTGAGACAAATTTAAACTCCATCTGGTCCTGTGCAAAGATAATTTAATTTGCAGAGTCTTATGATTAACTATATCTTTTGACTTCAAAAGAAGCAGGTATCTTTCCTACAGAACATTGGTGTCTTGAAGTTGTATGTCTGTCCACAAAATTTACTTTTCATGCTCATAAAATTAGGCAAATACTGACAGGAGTAATAGTACAGAGAGTAGTGTTCTGTCCCCCACGCACTGCCAGGAGTGATCTCTGTGTGCAGAACCAGGAGTAGCCTTTGAGCACTGCCAGGTGCAGCCCAAGAACTAAAACCAAAAAAAAACACAAATCTTTGATCAATTTTAGATCATTTTTAATCATCACTTTACATCATATATACTCAACTTTTTCTTGGTTGGAGCTTATGTTTTGGAAACTGGGATATATTTTGTTTCCATGTCTAAGTACTTTGATGTGGCATTCAAAATGAATATACTCTGGTAATGGGTTGAATAATGAATCTGAAGTAGGTAACTGCAAATCAATTTTCAAAAGAGTAATTAATTCTTTTGACTTCTTGTTGTAACTGTCCTGATTTTTCTAACTAAAATCTTTTCAAGTTCAGTTTATATTTCATTTCAGCCACTCTAGTAGTTTAGGAAAACGAAGTTTGTGGCTAGTTGGTTTCTCTATTCCTTTACTTGCATAAGATTAGGGGATAAGCAATCAGAAATAAAAAGGTTAGGAAAATGAGATTACCTCATGGCTACACATAGTTCTCTGACACATGACAGCAGAACATGACATCAGGCCTCAGTTCTCTGACTTTATTCAGTAACTATGTAACAAAATTGGAGCAAATCAAGATAGTGTTTACAGCTTCAATTGATAGTCAAAAAATCTCACTAATGGATGGTACTGACCAGAAATTTCTGGCTATAACTGCAGTGTTAAAAACATCTAAAGATTGGGAGGATTAAAAATAAATAAATAAATAAATAAATATTTTTGGGATTATATTGTCAATTTTAATAGTAAAATTATCCACAATTTTACTCGATTCTTGTGTTTTAATTATAAAACATCTACTGCTTCCTCTGTCTGACTTTTCTTGCTAAACTGTACTATCCACATATTTTACCTACTTAAGAACCCTACAATCTTTTAAAACACCATTGACTTCAACTCTGATAGTATCTAGTGATACTTTGATGGATAAAGATCTTTGCCTCATTTGAACCTATAGCAATTTAAAGTCAAATCTCGTAACAACTAAGTGTGTAGATTGTGAAGGTACTCAATCTGGTGTAAACACCTGTACCATTTATTAGGGAAGAAAGAGAGAGAGCTTAGGAGGATTTCCAAAGCTCTTGGTGCCTCAGTATTTTTCATATATTAAGTAAATATACAATAGATAATCCTCCCTTTTTCATAGTATGCTGGTTAGGATTGGAGAGTTAAATATATTTTTTATTGTGTTCTTGTAGAAAGTGATTTTGCTTTTATCCTGGTAATCATTGTAGTAAATATATCCTACTTCATTTGAGGGAACATAATGCAATTTATGTCTTTCTATTTATAGCAATTGGCACTTTATTTTACTTAAGTAAGTATGAATTGATTTTTATAATCATTGCAGATGGACTGTTTGTACTTATGACAAACTGTGAGATTGATTTCTTTCTTTTTCTCTTTCTCTTTCTCTCTCTCTCTCTCTCTCTCTCTCTCTCTCTCTCTCTCTCTCTCTCTCTCTCTCTCTCTCTCTCTCTCTCTCTCTCTCTCTGTATCCCTGTCTTTCCCCTTTCCTTTTTGAAGCTACTTTTTAGCACACAGTTTATTTCAAAATTTGGGGAAGGTTATGGTCGTGGTCTCAGTCACCAAAATAGATCATAAATGGATGATTGGAATGTGTGGAGAACACTGAATGAATATGTCTAACACGGGAACAATGGAAATCCAGATGGGAACCATGACTGCAACTACTGTGCCATCTTTGTCATGTATGAAATCCTTCCAATCCTAAAGAATATATGGATATTGAGATTACATGACTTGTGGTTGTCCTAAGCTTCAGGAGAGTATATTTCATGAAGAAACATTTTGCTAATGTTTATCAAAAAGACAAGGGAGAGAGGACATAAGACATTTCTGCTATTGAGATTCCTCTGTACTTCTTTATTCCTGTGCAAAAATTTGAGAGAACATTCAACATAGCATTAGCTGAATCAAATAGTTTTATTTGTTGCCAATTTGGGCAAGAAATGGGCAGCAAACCACTCATGACTTAATTACTAAGCCATATTAAAATACAGCAATTTAATTGCAATTAGTGTTACAATAATTTATTTATAAAATGCCAGTGTATGCATTTGAATCTGACAATCCATTTACTTTCATTCTGGTACTGTGTGTGCCCCATTAAATTATAAAGAGCAAGGTCATTAACCTGCAATTTCACTTTGTGATCATGTTATTAAATAGCATCCTGTCCCTTCTCTGGCTGAGACAGAATTGCTAGATCAGTTATCTGTAACTACTTAATTTCCCTGTGATCTTACAAAAGCTCTTATTATTGCTAATTAAGCAGGTGTGACCTCTGTGAAAGCAGTTGGCATGCCTTGCACATCTGGTCAGGATCCAAAATTGGGTCAGGTCTCTTCAGTGCACTCATTTCCCCCTTATTTGCTTTTGGTCATTAGTGATTATGGCAGTTCAATACATGTTTTCATGTTTAGTATCATTAGGATTTGGGGGACTTTAAAGGGACCACTTGGTTTGTGACCAAGTGCACAGAGGGTAGATAATAGAAGCAAAGCACATCAAAAACCAAGGCCATTTCAAAACTAAGATAGCATTTCTCATCGACTCGTCAGGCCTGGTTAGCTTAGAATTGTGGATAATGAGTCGAGATTTGCAGAGCAAAACTTCCCAGGTAGGTTCTTTCTCATGGATAAATTTGGTTGAATGCAGAACAGCTACACTCCCTGGCAAAACAGTCACTGGACATTCTTATTTCACAGAATAGAGTCAGTAGATAATCAGTTTCACATTTCTTTATGACTTTGGAAGAATAAATGAATATGAAGGAAAGTAAAGGGAGAAAGAAATGAAAGAAAGTAAGAAAGTAAAAAAAGAAATGAAAGTAAATGATGTCACCATTGATGTATTAATTGATATTGAATAAAATCTTATGCTTATTTTCAAGTAAGTTTTTCTACAATGTGCTCAGAGAAATATGACTAGAAACCCAGTTTTACAGATCAAATTGGGGCACAAAGAGAAAAATTAACTCGTTGAATTTTTCATTGCACTTGGGTAGTTGAGCTAGTACTTAAAGTCTTATCTGTAGAACTCCAACACACTTTGCAAAAAACTGAAGTTCAGTTACTTTTGAGCACCTGTTCTGTTTATAAATAGTGAAAAACTTAAACATTAAGACATTAAAAATATTGTTCTATACTTTAAATACGGGACTGGATTGATAGCACAGCCGGTAGGGCATTTGCCTTGTACATGGCCGACCCAGGTTCAATTCCTCCATCCCTCTAGGAGAGCCCGGCAAGCTACCGAGAGTATCTTGCCTGAATGGCAGAGCCTGGCAAGCTACATGTGGCGTATTCAATATGACAAAAACAGTAACAACAAGTCTTACAATGGAGATGTGACTGGTGCCCATTTGAGCAAATTGATAATCTATACTTGAAATATTTAAATATTTAATTATCTTTTAGATTTTGTTTTTGCATATTATCACCATTGTTCATTGCCTGGTGCAGAGTATGAGTGTTGTGCTCCAGGATTTTAAGTGTATAAAGAGCAAACTTTGCATCTGTTAGCCTTGTATTTTTTGTCCTTTATGTCTCTTTTAACAACTCCTCTGATTACATTGTGTGCATTATATATATATTTTTTTTTTCAGATCTTCATTCATTTTCTAAGTATTTGAGGAAAAAATTGGAATATAAGAATTTGTAAAGGACTCTAATCATATCATTGCTTCTAACTTATGGATATTTACTTTCAAGAGAAGAATGCCATGGCAAGAGATTAAATATTAAATCAGATTTCTATATGTTAAGTACATAATTTAAAAACCAAAAGTACTAAAGATCAGCTCTACATAGAATGAGTCTCTTTGGATTATTTCCACAAATGTTAGCCAGCGTTCTTGTTTTCAATCCTATTTTAAGAAGATCAATATCTGATCATTTCTAATAAATCCCAGACTGGCAAGACTGGCTGTTTACAGACTAGACAATTTGGCATTTCAAATGTTTGGTGAATTTCAGATTGTCTTCAAAAGCAATATTATTGGGAAAAGAGTATAGAAGTCAGGACACTAGCTCTGTCAAGTGAATAAACTTTTTTATTTCTCTCTTTTTTGTGTGTTAGTGGGGGTTGGGTGGGGTTGAATATAGGCAAGGGCCCCTCAAACAGTACCCAGGAAGCCGTGAGCGCTTCACCGACCCTTCTAGTCCAATCATGAAAGAGCCTGAGTATGTCTTCCCAGTTGAATTGACCTGCAGAGCCACACTGGGAGGTTTTGAGGTGGGTGCTTCCAGGGGTGCCCTTGGTAACATTCCTGAGACCATGTGGTGCTAGGGATAGATCCTGGGTCCAGGTGCTCAGCTAGCATGGTCCCTGCAGCTATACTATTCCAGAACCCACGAGCATTTTCTTTCTCTGGGTTTAAATCCTAGGAAAAGGACCTAGAAAGATAAATTAGACTCTTGAGATATGTAAAATGTAAGGCGATGCTTAGATACACTTAATCTCAGGGTCTTTCAACTGCAGTTATTCCTGAGAACAAAATCCTCCTTAAAATTATCCCTTGCTCTTAGTCCAGATTCAGCTGATTTTTCAGTTTTGGTGCCACATCCAGCTATTCTCAGGGCTTACTGCCGGCTCTGGGTGCAGAGATCACTCTTATTGGTGCTCAGGGACCATGTTGCTGAGATAGAAGCCAGGTTGGCATCTTGCAAGGGCAGAGCCCTATCTACTGTACTATCTCTCTGATGTCCCTTTCTTTTTCTCTCTTATTTTCTCTCTTCCTTCCTTCCTTCCTTCCTTCCTTCCTTCCTTCCTTCCTTCCTTCCTTCCTTCCTTCCTTCCTTCCTTCCTTCCTTCCTTCCTTCCTTCCTTCCTTCCTTCCTCCCTCCCTCCCTCCCTCCCTCCCTCCCTCCCTCCCTCCCTCCCTCCCTCCCTCCCTCCCTCCCTCCCTCCCTCCCTCCCTCCCTCCCTCCCTCCCTCCCTCCCTTCCTTCCTTCCTTCCTTCCTTCCTTCCTTCCTTCCCTCCCTCCCTCCCTCCCTCCCTCCCTCCCTCCCTCCCTTCCTTCCTTCCTTCCTTCCTTCCTTCCTTCCTTCCTTCCTTCCTTCCTTCCTTCCTTCCTTCCTTCCTTCCTTCCTTTCCTTCCTTCCTTCCCTCCTTTTCTTCTTTCCTTCCTTCCTTCCTTCCTTCCTTCCTTCCTTCCTTCCTTCCTTCCTTCCTTCCTTCCTTCCTTCCTTCCTTCCTTCCTTCCTTCCTTCCTTCCTTCCTTTCCTTCTTTCATTTCTTCTTTCTTTCCTTCTTTCTTTCTTTCTTTCTTTCTTTCTTTCTTTCTTTCTTTCTTTCTTTCTTTCTTTCTTTCTTTCTTTCTTTCTTTCTTTCTTTCTTTCTTTCTTTCTTTCTTTCTTTCTTTCTTTCTTTCTTTCTTTCTTTCTTTCTCTCTTTTATCTTTTGAGCCACACCTAGTGATGCTCAGGGATAAATCTTGACTTGGTACACCTGAATTACTACTGGTGGTACTTGGAGAACGTCTGGAATACAGAAGATTGAGCTCTGATTGATCTTGAGCAAGGCAAAACCACCCTATGTACTTGGTTTCTTGTTAATCTGTGGTTCACAAAGTTGGACCAAGAGAAGATTTTTTAGAAATGCTTTATAAAATGGGGTTCTGTACAGAGTGCAGGAAATCCAGTGTCCTTCATCTCCACTTGAGCAACTACTATATTCTACATTGACTGTGATAAAAGATAATCTAGAGAGAACATTACTATTTAACTTGATGCAATTCATTATTTCTATAGCACTGATTATCAAACCTTTTGTTTCTTGTTCTTTAATAACAATAATAAAATATCATCTTCGAAAAAAGTATCATCTTAGATAGGTATAATTTGCTGAGAGATGCTTAGAGTGTCCACTGGGAATAGTAAAGCTGTTGTGTTGAATAACACTTTATATAGTACTGATAACACTTTATATGGTACTGACTGGAGTGTGAAGCATGTGACATAGTGAACAGCTCACAAATCTAGGGGAACGCATCTTCTACAGTATGTCATCATCTACATTGGGAATTCATTATTAGTAAACAATGACATACCAGAACAGTTCCAGATCTCAGGTGTACAGCGATAAAAATATTATGTATCACCTATGATTTTTTATGGTTTATAATTAGGTAATCTATTCTGCTCATATAGCCAAGTGAAGCTAATGGATAATTTGTGACCTGACAAAATCACTTGAAATTCTCTACTATTCAACACCTTTCCACTGACTTCTGTGATCACAGAGCATATTAAGTTAAGAAAGTTCTTTTAGCTATATCCATAGGTATTGTACTTATATTTAGAAACTCAATCCTTTAGTAATTCTTTCAGTTCATTAGCTGTGGGTTCAAACACAATTTCCTTTAGGCCATATTGTAGGAAGCTCAACAGAGACATGGCCTCAGTGACAATGACATCTAAAATCCCCTCAGGACATGCATTAACTGCCACACTTCAGGATTTTCTTTGTGCTTGGGAAAAACAAAAACAATTCAAGTTTATTACATTTGATACAGATCCTTTTTTTCTGCATTTATCAAAAAGTTTTGCTGACTTCCTCTTAGTAAGTGAGAAAGTAATTGTCCCAAAATATCTAAGTTACCAGACTGTATTTAGAAGGATGGGCCAGGCTAACCTTTTTTCACTTAAGAATTCATATTTTGGAATGATTCCCATCTTGACTTTAGGCGCTGACCTATCATTAGCATTCATTATCTTAGGCCATGTCTGGGTGACACATAGGGCAACTTCTCAATTAGTAATCTGTATTTGGGACCAAGGGCTGGAGCCATAGCGCAGCTGGTAGGGCGTTTGCCTTGCACGTGGCCAACCTGGGTTCCTCCACCCCTCTCGCAAAGCCTGATAAGCTACCAATAGTGTCTTACCTGCACGGCAGAGCCTGGCAAGCTACCCATGGCATATTTGATATGCAAAAAAATTGTAACAAGAATTTCACAATGGAGACATTACTGGTGCCTGTTCAAGCAAATCTATGAGCAACTGGGTGACAGTGATACAGCAAATTTGGGACCAAGTTGTATTATGCTAGGAGAGAATTTATTCTTGGGGAACTGGGTTTATTCTCATGAAACCTCATGGTCAGAAGCGAGAATATGCAGCAAAGATGCTTAGGCATGCTCCCATTGAGACTGTGATCATTTTGTTCTTTCCTTTCATCAGATTTTAATAGTTTAAGAAGTAGATATGGGTTGTTCAGTTTACATATATGGTATACTTTGTAGTAGCTTCAATAATCTTTAGACGTATGTCATGATATTGTTATCATTATTTTTGAATCAATAAATTGAGGCAGAATTGGGTCAATTCACACGGTTGACTAGAGGCTTTTGATTGCAGGAATATGTGGTTCTAAACCTCAGAGAGTTCACTAAAGAGTCTTGTGTTGAGTTCAGTTTGAGTCTTGAATCTTTAGCTGTTTTGGTGGCAAACTACCAAAGCTTCAGCAATACTAAAACCACATATGAAGTAATTAACTCAAAATGATATGAATATGCAATGAATTGATCTTTATGTTCTTAGACTCTTTGAGAAATTGAACTTAGCCATTAGAGCAAGTCACAAAGATCATCTAATCTACTATTGAATGAGGCAGGCAGGTGGATAGGGAAGGGGGCCTTGGCAATAAATCCTTGAGAATAAAACCAATAGCCTCAAGACTGCAAAAACAACTTGTGAGCACAGGAACAAAGAGCACCACCTGACAGGACATTCACCTGGCACCAGCCTAGATTCAGAGAAGGCTAGACACCCCTCCCCCCATTCCCCCAGCCAGAGAAGCTCCAGCAGGAATAAAGACTAGGAAAGGAATTTCAAAGAAGACCCTTAGCTACTCCCAGGTCTACTCCTTGGCAATCACGCTAGCAATGGACTCTTACCTCGGCAGAAAGCCCATGTGGGGCAAGTTAAGAGAAAGCCAATAAAAGCCAACTTGAACAAAGGAAGCACAAGCATATGCTCCCTGGGTCCATGTGCTGACTGCGCCCATGTGTTGCAGCTGAACACATGTTGTACCCGAGTACATGTGTTGCCTGCATCTCTTGAAATATATATTTTGATATCTAACACTGGGGTGTTTACTGAGGCTCTATCTCCACCCTGGAGAAGCCCATGATCTCTCTTGAGCATACTAATTTCATAATTATTCTCTCCCTCCCTCCCCCTCTCTCCCTCTCTCTCTTCCTCCCTCTCTCTCTTTCTTTCCCTCTCTATCCCTCTCTCTCTCTCTCTCTCTCTCTCTCTCTCACACACACACACTCACGCACACACATAGACACACATGTATGCACCATGAAGGATGGCAATGCTTTAGTCAATAACATCAAAGGAGGTAAAAATTTAAAACTCCTATGGAGGTATGTTCTTTGGGAAAAATGTCTAGTGGGAGGACTGTGCTGTTTCACCTCTGTGTGAATGTGTGGTTGTCTGTGAGGGGCATCTTCTTCCTATGTATCTTGTGTACCACCAGCCTCAGTGGAAAGGACAAAAGGGAAATCCACTGGTGAAAGAACTTTAAGATCCTGGGGAATTATGGCATGAGATCAACCCCCAGGCAGGAACCCTTCTCCTATCTCTGCTCTCGTCCAACAAAGGGAGTTGGCTACAGATCACACAAACGGAATTGAGATATTAATGAGGCCAGCACGCAGGCTCAGATGTAAGCAAACTAAAAAAGGTCATTTTTAGTAAACTATAATTTTTGAAAACTTCCTTTTATATAAGTTTAGAAAGCCCCTTATTTTTCAACAAAGGGGATTTTGTACACATAACATGGGTTATTTAGTTTAACTCTGGAAAAAGAAAAGATTTTTGTATGTTGAAATGTTTGTATACCATTCAGTATAAAAAAGTCATAAGCATATTAACCAATCATTTAGCAGTAGAGCATATTTGAGGCTGCTTGGTACTAAGTATACTTAAACATATTTCAAGAATCCAGGGACTTGGTATCAAGGGGGATTAGCACATTTAAAGGTTTCACTGGATTTGTATTTGAATCTTAAAGTGTATTTTCTCATCGTATTGCTAACATGAAGAAGCTCTCATGAGGTAACCAAACAAAGAAAGAATGAGTAGGTGAAAAAATGAAGGAACGAAAGTGTCATGGCAAGAATTTTGTCTTGGTAATGACTCATTTACAATAGTTTTTAAAATGTAAATTGTTCAAAAATATCCCAAATTTCTAAAATTCTCCTTTTCTCTATTTTTTGGTTGCTACTGACTTTTAAATGAATCAGTTATCTTTACACACGTGTATTTAGAGGGCTGAATTAAAAGAGATCAGTGGTTCTAAACGCCCCCTTCCTCCTGTGAGAAAACTACCACTTACTGATTTTTACAATTTTTTAATTCTATTTCAGTAAACTTTTTTTCTAATGTAAATACAAATTAAAACTAGGCTTAATGCAGTTTTTTCCCTGTTCACCTGAGTGATGTGACAAATCAATGTAAAATCAATGATCCAAAATGGTCTGTGGGTAAAAATAATCCAAAGTGTTTCTGGAGGGTGAGTTGGCATGTTAAACAAAAAAAATCACATTGATTACAGTGTGCTCTGGGTTTGGTTCTGTTTGTTATGTGTATGATAATGCAAAGTTGAAACAGCCTGGAAATTTCTTTTTAGATCTCACTAACTACTGGAATCAGTGTTTTAATCTTTTAGTGGAAACTTTCATTTGCTTAATTCTGTATTTGAGAATTTTTTCTATGTTCTACATCATTTATGTTGTATCACAATGTATGTGGAAACAGTAACCAGTGAACTATGCTTTTCCATAACTTTTTAAATATATATATCTTAAATGAATGCAATGTGCATAATATTTTTTAAACGCAACAGTCAACTATTTGCACCTTTTGCTAATGCCTCTATTTACTTGTTTTGGCATAAAGAATGAGCCAATGAACCTCGTGTCCTGTGGAAATGTATAAATGTTATCTGATATTGCTCTTAGATGTAATGCTAATTAATGTTAAATCACAAATAAACAGTATTTTAAATAGAAAAAAAAAAAGAACTAGTGAGAAAAGATGCTGTAAGACAGCGGGAGAGAGAACTTTTTTTTCTTTTCCTCTCCTGACCCAGAAGCAAGGTCTGCAAAACCACAGCACTCCAGGTTAGGCTGGGCATGAAAATGTGGGTACACTTGAGCTCAGGTCAGACCCCAGGGACGCTTGTGTTGCAGTGCAGAGGTCATCACTGGATAGATATTCAACCCATTGTCTCTCTGACAACTTTTAGGGACACTTGCCAGGGCATGGGGTGACATCCCCTCCTGCATCTCTTAGGGTTTCTTTGCCAAGACGTGGGGTGGTGTTCCCTCTTGCAAAGTTTAAAGGATTAAAGGCTCTTCGCCACACAGATTCTGGTGGAAAGTATTATGGAAAGTTACTCTGGAGATATAAATTGGGAGGGGTAAAAAGCTGCCCGGGAGAAATTAGAGACCCTGAGAAATAGCATTAGGAAAATGGGATTGTTATTTATCTTTTCCTCTCCAAAGATTGTTGCTACTCATAAGCATGGAAAAGACTTCAGTTCCTAATACTACTGTTTTAGGATATTTGGGTAAGACATTGGGTAAGTCTCTGAAACTTAAGAGACTTAAATATTCCTAGGAACTTTATTCAAATTCTGTTTCTCACCCCTTCCTGCCTGAGGAATCCGACCTGTTGTCTTTTCCTTAATGGGCCAGCTCCTGGTAATAGACTGAAGGAAAAAAAAAGTGCACTATTTTAAAACTCTGCTGTTTCTACAAAATTTTGATTTTAGTGGCTTCTGAGAATGGAGAATGGGGTGAAAATTTTGGAAAATAACTGTAGTCAGCGCTTTTAGATTATATTAATTAGTCTGCCCAGTATATGGAAATGCACGCTCTTATAAAGGTAACTTTATTTCATGTCAGCTTTGTAACCAGGTTTCCAACCATTCTAGATCTTAAGAAAAATTTATTCATAAAATCCTAACTGTTTAATGGTAATTTATGTGTTTTAACACTGTGATATACGTTTTTATTAGAAACCAATGTTCTAAGGATAAAAGCCTTATTAAAGTTAAGTATGTTCTGGTTAGTCCGAAATGTGGAGTAAACTTTTTTGCCAAATGTAATATGTTATAAGATCTTTAATTGTAAGCATTGTAAAGCTGTTCAGACATTTACAGAACTGACTTAACACTTTTATACAAGTAGGTCTGCAACAAAACTTTAGTAGAATTATAGAGTAAATATTTGTCATTCAAAATCAGAAAATGATTAGCGATTTGTTTCCAAATTTCATGGGACAGGAAGTTGTACTAAGTTCAGTAAGAAAAGGAGCTTAACCCTGTAAGATGTGACTATAAGGAGTATGTATGTATCCCTGTCAACCCGTTGCTCACCAATTTGTTCAAGCGGGCACCAGTAACGTCTCTCATTGTGAGATTTATTTGTTAATGTTTTTGGCACATCTAATACTCTGTGGGTAGCTTGCCAGCCTCTGCCATGCGGGATGTATGTATATTTTAAGTAATAAAAGTAATGAATAATGATATGATCATTGGAAGGAAAAGGAATACTCTTAAAGTGAATCTGGTTCGTTCTGAAATGGAATGAAAAGTTATAGGACAGAATAAGTATGTAGATGTGTAGCATATGTTTGAAGGTTTGAAGTTGTGTTTTAAGGAAAGAAATTGCATGGTCAAGCTGTTTCGTTATAAGGCACTAATTGAATTCAATCTGCAGAATTTTTCTAATATGATTTCGCTAAAGTCTATTGAAAAAAGATATTAGACAGATGGTCCAGACTCAGGATACAGTGCTCCTCAGTAATTACACACTTAAAAGTTACAGAAAATCAAGGTTTTTAACATGGAACTAAATGAATTAAGCATAATATTGTTAAACTGTATGTTCACTTGTACAGAATTTAACAACACTTCTTTTGACTCGAACTCATAGCAATGGGTAAATTGTATATTATTGTGAGTTGTTGGATATTAGCCCTAAGTGTTTTAAGCTGCATCAGTGAATTTCCTCTTTTCCTCCTTCCAGTGAAGCTCACAGTGCTCTTGTGAGTATCCCTAATCCCTTGAGTTTACCTTTAACCTTTCCTTTGCGTTTTGCAACTCATTGCCACAGTTCCCCAAGTCAAGCTTGGTTACTTATAAGCCGAAACTTTCTAGTAATTCTGGATTTTGTATTTGTAGTGGATCATTTGCTTTTCTATTTCCCCTATAGCCTTTTCATAGTTTACTATAGAGCAATTTACTATTTTACTATAGCTTACTATAGTTCTATGCTCCTAATATTTGGGAGTTGATTGACTGAAATATATCTACTCCTGGGCATAATTACTTGGTCATAATTACTTGACTCAGGCTTCAGTTGCTGTAACTCCTAACACCTCAAAAGGGAGGTCCCTCTGTGGACTGGGATGGACCCGTGGCGAGTGGCAAAGCTACCCTGGTGTCAAAATGGGACATTTTAGAAAACATAAAAGCATGATCTTGATGCAAGCTATTATGACTTAAGAGACAGGACCCCCATGGGGAAGGACAAGCTGAACTGACCTGAGGACTTAGTCTGGAGTTTATGGTAAACCTTGCTTGCTCTCAGAGCCCAGAGAACTAAGTTTTAGGATCTTTATCTCTTACTGTGTTTGTCCAAATGACGGCAAGTATTGGTAAGAAGTAGAATTAATTGTTTGACTATTTGACTTAATTTTTTGATATATATGAAGGAAAGAGAAAAGCGATATATATATATATGTATATATATATATATACATATATATATATATGAGACAGAGCCTTAACCGGAATGTTTTACCTCTGTAAATCCCGTGGACATGCAGGCCTACACCTCTGACCCCTTGAGATGTTCTATAAGTATGCTAGCAGCTCTGTATTAAATGGGCCATTTTCACCATCAGGCTGTGGTCCTCATCTCTCTGTCTCTCTGCTGGGGAGGCCTGGAAAGGATGGGAGGCAGCTCTTGGCCACAGAATGCACACGCGTCGTCACAGCACCCGCACGGTGCTTTGTGAACTCACAGTGAGTAAGGTGAAATATTTGCTTTTCTCTCTTCTTGACACCTTCAGTATACATTTCTGATGCTTCATGGCACTATGCTGGTTTGCATGCATCTGGATAGGAAGTCTCTCCTCTGTGTGGGTTTACCCCTCATACAGACAGGAATTCTCAAAGACCTCTTCCAGGGAAACAGAGTTAAAAGGGGAGGGAGGAGGTTTAATGACAGCAGCAGATCCAGTAGTAACAGGTAGTCTTACTAATACTCTCCCACCCTCAGGGAGACCTCCAGAGGAAGGCTGACTTCAAGGTGAACCGTAAGTCATTTCTGCTATAGAAAGCCAGGGATCTCCAGATCTGCTATAGAAAATAAGGAATCTGCGTATCTCCCATAGAGAGGAAGGGATCTGCCGATCTGCTGTAGAAAAGAAAAGATCTGAAGATCTGCTATAGATCTTCCATGACTGGCTACAGCTGGGACCTTGCTCTCAGCACCCAGAAAAGGTTTGGGCACCAGAGTCTCTCCTAACCCTGGAAATCGATGGAATGGACTCCTTCTTGCCAGGACACATCTACAGAAGATGAGGGTCACCCCTCCGCATCACTGGAGTTGGATCCCCAAACCAGGAATAAATCAGTGAATTAATTAAAAAGAAAAAGTCCCCTTGGATAATCCAGATAAAACTTGGTTTACTGACTGGAGAAGCATGATTCATGCAGGAACTCAAAGCTACACCTGGTGCCATTAGTCTGATCACGGTACTGGAAGCCAAAGGTTTACAAGGGAGCAATTCAGCTGAAAAGACTGACATGCTCTTTCTTAAGCCTGCTAATAGACTGAAGGACTTCTAAGCAAACATCTGTACTGATTCTAAGTATTCACTCTCAGTTCTATATGCACATGCAGTCATTTGGAAAGTTTGAAGTTTTTTAACAGCTAAAATTGCCCAATAAAATGGGAAAGAAATTCCCAAACCAATGGAGACAGTTCAGGCCCCCAAGGAAATATCAGTTATGCATTGGTATATGGTGAGCACTTTTTTTTTTCTTTTTAGGTCACACCTGGTGATGCACAGGGATTACTCCTGGCTCATACACTTAGGTACTATTCCTGGCGGTGCTTGGGGGACCATAATGAGATGCTGGGTTATCGAACTTGGGTTGGTCATGTGCAAAGCAAATGCCCTACTCGCTGTGCTATCTCTGCAACCCCAGGCAAGCATTGATTTCTTATTGGATTAACCACTGATTTCTTATTGGATTCAAAAGTTCGGAACTAAGGAAGAATGTTGTTAATGTGGGACAAGTGCTGCAAGCAAGTCAGGAATATGGGAATGCTGTTTTGTCTCACCTGAATAATTACCTTTAGATAAAATTCAGTCTGGTACTTGGGTCTTACTAAAAACTTCGAAGGTGGATCCCTTCAGATCAACTGTTACCTAAATAGAAGAGCACTTACCAAATTTTCCTGAACATTTCCAGGCTGTGCAACTTAATGAAATTCCTGGTTGGACTCATCTTTCCAGGATAAAGTCAGTTCCATCCACACCAAGCAGTGACAAGACTTAGAACTTCTTTTGTCTTGTTTAGTTTTGTTTTTGAGTGGTACCCAGGACCGTTTCCTGGTTCTGAGGTCAGGGACACTCCTGTTGGGCTCTGGATTATATGGGGTGCCATAGATCAAACTTGGGTAAGCCATAAAAATGCAATAAAAATGCCCTAGCCACTGTATACTCACTCTGGTAACTTTGAAAAATTCTTTTTAAAAAGAACTAAGGAATACTCCTTGTCTAAAAGCTAGTCTCATATTTCTTTATCTAAAACTGCTCATAAAAATTAGTATTTGCGGGGCTGGAGCGATAGCACAGCGGGGAGGGCGTTTGCCTTGCACACGGCCGACCCGGGTTCGATTCCCAGCATCCCATATGGTTCCCCTGAGCACCGCCAGTGGTAATTCCTGAGTGCAGAGCCAGGAGTAACCCCTGTGCATCGCCGGGTGTGACCCAAAAAGGAAAAAAAAAATTAGTATTTGCATACAGCTGACAAAAGCAGGGCAAGGCAAGGCACTGCATGGCAAGATCCTGCCCAGGCTTCTCCAGATTCTTTGCCTTCCTGATGCAGGCAGGCAGAGACATAAGGAAGACCCCCTGCCAAGGTGATGGCAGTAAATTCCCTAGGAAGTTGCAAAGGCCAACCCTGCAGAAAACAGGAACTAAGGCCTTGATAAGACCCTGAACTATCACCAGCAATAGACCCAGAGAAGCTCCAGCAGAAACTAAAGGTCAGGCAAGGAATTTCAAAGACCGTCACCACTCTTACTCCCCGTGGTAGCCTTCTTCGCAACAGACTGTTGCGTAGGTCCAAGCGCCACATGGGGGCAGTTAGAGAAACCGTGTCAAGGCCACCTTGAAGAAAGGAAGTGCGTGCATTTGCTGCCCAAGCCCATGCACTGCTTGTGCCCAGATGGTGTCCTAGTACATGTGTGGCCGGTATGTCCCCTCTTGAGATATGTATTTTCACGCTTTCATGTCTAATGCTGGGATGTGTGTAGGGGCTATCTCCGCCCTTGAAGCCCGGGTTCTCTCTTGAGCATGTTATTCTCCACTCTCTCCCACGTTCTCTTCCTCCTTTCCTTCAAAGCCTCCAAATAAAATATGTTTTATTTCACTGTTTCTCTACTCCTGAAGTTCTGTTCTGCACAGAGAAAAAAGAACCCAGTAGTAACCCTGGGTCCTGGGTGGCAGAGGCAGATGGGGAGAAAGTGACCATCTTTCTCCTCTCTGCTTCACATGAGTCACCCATGGGGGTCCACCGACATCATTTCTTCACAAAACAAGTTTTTCAGGATTCAGAATGAATAATTTTATTCAGAAATTAGGGGAGGGAAAAAGAAACATTATGTGTTCAAGCAAGAAAACACGTTTGTCCAAAGTGGAAAAAGTCCAGGATGGATTTTTCAGGAAGATTGTACGTGGGTATGTTCCAAAATTGTCTTGGCACCAAATTCTCTGCACAAATAGAAGCTAATAAAGCTTTTGCTAAAGAAAAGCACTGGATTTTTGGCTGTCTCATTCTTGCATCCTATTGTGGGCAACTGTTCTTTAGTGCTGCCTGAGGCCTTTGCCCAAGCATCCTGCGAACCTCCTTGAGCCTCTCTCTCCTCGGATCCAGCTGCCTCTCCTCCTAGAGATTCATTTATGCTCTAAGTCTGGAATTCTACATTTCCAAAGCTTTCTAGGCTCCTGAGATGGGTCTATGTCGCTAAGGCTTTCATGCCTCTGGGCTGGGGTAGGTTCCAAATCGTGGTACTTTTCTCCAAATCCACATTACCCGAGCCCTCCCCGCCTTTATTTCTCAGCCTGCAGCACTCCCATCTAGTTATACTTTCATCACCATACATAAACATATAACATAGGTTATATATGATAAATTTAATTTGCAGTTTTGTACTAAATGTCAGTTACTCAATATCTTATTTTTAACTGCAGTCACCATCAGATCCTCAGTCCTAATTCAATATTTGAGCAACATTTCCAACATCTCCCTATATTTTCCATTCACTTAAACTCTGCCTCATGTTAGATCAGTGATCCTGAGAAGAATTCTCGGTGTAAAAGGAATGTCAAACATCACAATCCAGGGGGAAGCAAGGTAGATTTTTATTACTGAAATTTCTGCATCAGCTATTATATATATGTATATATATACATATATATATGTACACATATATACTCAAGACTATCTCATAAATTTCCTGGACAAATGATCCTTCACTGATCATCTCTGAGGATTCAGCCTCTGCTGGACATTCATTCATCTTGACCATTTTTAAAGCACATTTGAAAATCCAATCTGAAGTTTTCTAACATTTAAATATATTGTCATTTGTTTGTCCTCAGGATACTTTCTGTAGTTTCTGGCCCAATTGTATTACTTTAGTGAATTGCATTTTATTTTCTCACTGTGAATTATAATGAGTCTGGTTTTAAATAAGAATGTGAGATCACCTGAAAACAATGAAGGTTAAGCAAAGTTTTAAGCCTCTTTATTAAGTTATTTACTGCTTGCTGAGTTCACTTTTCTCTTTTATCTTTCTTCAGCAGATTTGGTATATATTCACAATTAATTGTATTAGCTATATTTCATGATTCAGTGAAATTTTAATAACATTTTCAATATACAATCATTTATCACCCAAACAGAGGGATATTTTTCTTCTTTTTCTTTTTTAGTTTATTCTTTATCAATTTAACATAAAAATGCAGCTGATAATCTTTCAACTTTAGATATATTGGGATACAGAAGTTGAACTCAAATAATCTAAAGCTGTCAAAATGTATATCATGATAAACCCCAATAAAAGAGAAAATTCTGTTTCATACATAAGTTTTGTTATGTAATTTACATATATCTTTAAAAAATTTTATTAGCCTCATGGAAATGTATTAATTTAATATAAAATAGTGGCTATAGAATAAATTTGATTACTGACTAATTTGACATATTTGCATTTTTTCTTCTGGTACTGTTTCTCTACATATTTTATATAAACATATTTTATTAAAATTATGCAAACACCATTGTTCACTGCATATTGCAAAATGCAAGAAAACAACTAGAGAAAACTCCGGATGAATATATAATACATAAATGTGTTTTCTAAATTAAATATGAACTGTGTGGTCCAAATGTCAATTGCTTTGAGTCTTAAGCTAAGTACTAGTGGCAGGATTTTGGTCTAAGTTTCTACTCTAACTTTGGTTAGAGCTCAGTATGTCTGTTTATTGTGTATACGCATCCTTTCCTATTCAAAGTGTTTATGGGTCTCATGATTTTCAGTAAGTTACACTGACACCATAGTTTTTGATTAATAAAATTGATAAAAAATAGATTTTAATTATCCTAAATTTTTATTACATTTCTGGCTGTACTAATTTAGATTGCATGTATAAAATAAGTGTTTCTTTCCTTATTTCCTTTGTTCTCTTCGAAATAATATAGCCCAACTCTTGAATTTTACAGATGAAAATTAATTCTATTGAAAAATTCTCCAAAAGTCATATGGTTTAGTCTCATTCTCCTTTAAGACTAAATGTTTTTTGAAATTGAAAGAAAGCCTCAGTTTCCCCTTGCCTACAGCTCTGAACAGCTCCATTTTACCTGTACTCATCCTACATTTTAAACATTGCTGCAAATTCCCTGGCTCTACTTGAGATTGAGGAAATTTAAAGTTTCTTAAGGCTGTAAAATCTGCCCCAGGCCTTGGGTTCACAAGAGATTAAGATGCAATGAGCATTACTTGGGCAGATGGCCAACTATATAATCTAGATGGTCTTAAATCAACAGTCTGCATAAACCTATATGGGAATGATATATGTTAATCTTATTTTTGCTACAGAAATAGTCCCTAAATTAATAAGACAGCACTGGAAAACACATGGGAACCCTTCTGAAACTTTTTTTTTAATTTTATTGAATCACCGTGAGATAGTTTCAAGCTTTCCTGCTAGAACCTTCAAACAAGCTCTCAAGGACCTTCTGAAACTTTGATAAATGCAAAGACCCAGTTTTTCTATAAAAGCCCCCAACTGAGCCACAGTTGGATTTAGACCTATATTAACTTGCTCCCCAGCTAGGGCATTCCTTTCTTACAAGTCAGTAAACTTTCTTACCTTTCCAACTCTAAGTCAGAGTATTGTTATTATTCAACATTTTCAGGAATGAAATTTCAGGACACAAGAACCATGGACCAACATAGAGATCCACTGACACTGCTCCTGCATCAAAATCAAGTTTGTTCTGATATATTATAACTATATATATGTGTGTGTCTGTATATATATATATATATCAGTTGAAATGGAGTGGTATGAACAAAAACAGGCTAAAGGTGAGGGTTACGCTGCAGAACTAAAGCAAACAATGAATCCACAAGCCAGAGAGAAAGATTGATTTTTTAATAAAGTCAAGAAAATTATAGGGAGTCAGAAAATGAAGTCAGAAATTGTAGAGTAAGAGAAATGATCAAAGCATGGAGGGTCAAGGCAGAGAACAATACAGGGCACTTTCTTGGAAGAGCGAGTGATGTCCCAAGATTCATAGAAAGAGATCTTTGTTGACTTGTTCCAGAAAGTCAGATACATTTACAGGGTAAAAGAAGCCCAAATTTACTGCTCTGTTGCTCTTCCAACCCACTTCTCACACACAGGCAAAAAAGTTTGCAATAACATATCTAAAGTGTACTTAAGAGCTTGAAGCTTCCAGAATTAACTGGCAATAAGAAAGCAAATTGTGGCTTTGGTGTTGAGTGAATTTTACCTATTACACTAAATGGAGAGAATGATGAGATTGAACATTCAAGTCCAAAGTAGCCATGGTCAAATCAGGAACACACACTGCACATCAAATAAAAAGTCAATTCCTGTGGCCAAACAGATAAGACAGCTGGTACTGACTTGCCTTGCACACAGCCTACTTGGGTTCAAGCCCCAGGGAAAAATGAAACCTCAGCTTCCCCTTATTTTAGCTGCCCCCATCAGCCTAACACCCTCTTCATCCACAAGATCTCATCCTACATTTTACCTACATTTTAAACATTCTTATAAAATTTGGGGCTCTTTCCAAGCAAGGGAAGTTAGCAATTTTTTTCCTTTTTGGGTCACACTTAGTGATGCTCAGGGCTTACTGCTGGTGGTGCTGGGGTACCATATGGGATACCAGGGATCCAATCGAGGTCAGCTGCGTGCAAGGCAAATGTTTTACCTGCTGTACTATTGCTCCAGCCCAGTTAGCAATTTCTTAAGACTGTAAATTCTGCCATAGAAGTTGGGTTTATCTGAGATTAAGAGATAATCGGCAGTACCTAAGGCAAATGAGCAAGAAGATAACCCAAAAGGCCTCAACTAGCCAGACCATTTTGCAGGATTCTTGCAATTAACTTTCTTGTCAGTTGATGAGAAACACAAAGAACCTAATTTTCATGGAAAAGGGTGGGCACTTTTAATTTAGTTCCATACTTAGTGCCTCTCATCATTGAGTGTTCCTTTATCTTCTACTTTCCAATACATTTTGTATTTTCTAACTCTGAGTCAGTGCATCTTTGTTACTTAAAATGAAGAACCTTCATCTTGAAGGTTCTTGATGGGAATCAAGGACCTATTGATCCTGCTCTTGCATCACCAGCACCTGTATGTCCCCTCAAGCACTGCCAAGAGTGATCCCTGACTGCAAAACCTGAGCACAGCTGGGTGAGGCCACACAATAAACAAGGAGTTTCTTCCTTGTACACAGTAGAATGTGATCATGTTATCTCTTGTTTCCCTATAAGGATCCCCTTGAGCACTTGGATAGCTGCTCACTGCCTACAAGCCTGAGATACTGAAAATGAAGTTCTTTTTGCACTTTCTGGGAAAATTCTCACTATCCCGGGTAGATGGACAAGCTGGAGTCACATGGCAAAGGAAAAGCATAGTGTGAGATAAGGAGCAATGGGCTTTAGTTGCCAAGTGTCAGGATCTAACTCAGCTACATAGTTTCATGATTAAGCAGTTTCCTCAGATAACAAAAAATAGGTTATGTAGTCATTAGATTTATTTTAGAATTTAGTTCATCATGAATGTGGGTTGGCCGCGTGCAAGGCAAAAATGCCCTACCTGCTCTGCTATCGCTCAAGCAAATCAATTAACAACGGGGCAACAGTTGTACAGTGCTACAGTGCTACAAATGTGGATGTTTTCTAAAACTCTTTATGAATATTACCTTACATATTTATTTAAATGAAAATAATAGGCCCCAATTTGGAAGTAAGCCTGTTTACAATAAACAGGTCAATACTCCAATGATCTGTTTATTTGAACATTGTGGGAATTTCTATGTCTTTTTTTGACTCTGCAGGGAAAGTGGAATATTCAGGCTCCGCAGCCACCACACAGCAAGAGTCCCCTTAGAGTCCTTTCGTGACTCTGTAGGATGATTTTCCAGGGAAATGTTTCTATTATTTTGGGAAAGAGGCAGGGGGGAAATAAGAGCAGGAGGAAGCAAAGGGCATCGCCTGACTCTGATGGGCCTTTAACATCCCCACTGCTAACAGAAAGTAGAGGAAACAATTTAGTTTCTTTAAGGATGAAAAAGGTGCCTGAGGCCAAAAATTCCAGAATCAGGGAGAGTCTCTTTGTTCACATCTCAGCCTCATGATGGAGTGGGAAGAGATATGGACTTAGAGAAAGAAAGTCTGATTTCTAGTCTAGTCCCTACACTGACTTGCTTTAATATCTTTGGTTTTCTTTTTTCTTTTTTAATCTTTTGAACTTGCTTGTCCCATCCATATGTATCTGTCTATTTTCCTTTATGAATTGCTATGAAATTTGTATGAAATGCTTTTAAAAGCCATAATGTTGTGGAGAACTTGCTGTTCTCTGTCATTATTTATATTGTGAGGGCAATTCAATTCTCTGACATGCCAGATCACATGTACTTTAGATCCAAAAGTATAGTATTGCAAAGACATGGTTCCTAATGTATAAATAGCAAGCATGAGTACTTTAAGACTAGATAGACTTGTAGAATCACTAAATTTCTAGTAATTGAGTAATTTCTTTAAATTTCCTAAAATTGTTTCTTTACCTGAAAAATGGCCAAAGGGTCACTAAAAATAGTGTCAGAATACCTAGACTAGTAAAGAATCCAATACGCATGGGTAGCTTGCCAGGCTCTGTTGTGCGGGCTCAATACTCTCAGTAATGATAAGTCTCTCAATGAGAGACGTTACTGGTGCCAGCTCGAACAAACTGATGAGCAACGGGATGACAGTGACAGTGACAATGACAGTAAAGAATACATAAAGTTCTTGCCAATAACACATTCTCATTAATTAGTAACTCAATCCTTCCCCAACTCAAGTGTGCAAAATAAGATTATAATACTATACACATAAAATTATTTCTCAGGAATAAGAATTCTGCTGTTCTGTTTCTTTACCTTAATGAAGAATATGAAAGTGCTTTTATGTGGATATTTTAAGAAATGAGAAAGAACTAAAATCAATAGAAGACATGAAAGAGCACAATAATATGCATATTTTCTTCTCTGTAGTTTTAGAAATAGTTTAAAGTTAAACGAGTATGGTGGCAAGTATACATGAAGTAAGAAAGAATGTGAACGTAACTTTCTTACTTGCCCATAAGTAAGAAAGAATGTGAAAGTAAGAAAAGAAGGTGATGTATTTTTCTTCTGTGTGAATTTATCTACAGTAGGTATTTTATGCTGGGCCTCAATCACTTTATCCAGAGTGTTGCCATTTAGTATAATGTTGATATAAGTATTGATATTTTCTACTTTCTAACCACATTTATTTCCTTCCTTCCCAGTTTTGGGGCCATATTCTGCAAAATCCAGGAGTTATTCCTGACTCTGCACTCAGGAATCATTCCTGGTGGTTCTCAAGTGACCATAGGATCTAGGAGGCTAGGACCATAGGGCCATAGGAGGCTAGGATCTAATCTGAGTCTGCATGCACCCTTAGCTGCTGTATTATCTTTTTTTTTTTTTTTGGTCCATAACCATGTTTCTGAATCTCTAGCTTAGATAAATTCAGCCCTCTGATATCCTGAGGCATATCAGGATAATGGCTGCCATAGGACTGAACCTCATGAATATCTGAATCTGTTCATCCTATGGCAAGTCAGCCAGAGACTCTCCCAAAGGCCCTTGTTGTTTGCAGGAGTGGTTTGTTTCATGGTTTTTCTTAGTTGGAATTAATTGAGTTAATAAAACTCATTATAATCCCAGTACTGGCCAAGAGCAATAAACACTATTTGTCATCACCAAGAAATGCAGGGAAATTTTGCTAATTGTTAATTAATTTCACAAGGTGTGAGGTATGAAATGGGTCTTAGGAAGAGAGAGAATTCATGAAGGTTTAAAATGGATAGTGGCAGCCATGAGGAGGTAAAATGTGAGTCACTTTTTATCGGTTTTTTAACATCTAGAGTGTGAAAGACCTTTCACTGCTCAAAAAAAAACTTGCCAGTTTTAATGGTTTGATTGGAAGTTTTAGTTCTGAGACATCAGCATAGGGATTTACCTTTTGCTGCATCATTTTCTCCAGAGCAGTGGTTCTGAGGGTACAAATGTTCATTGTGTAGGGCCCTATATTTCTGAATCCTATATGATATAAGATGATTGCCCAAGAGACTTTCCAGAATAATTTTGACAATGTGCAAATTTCGCATTTATAACTGAATATAAACATTTTTGTAGTAAAAAATCAAGTCTTTTTTTTGTTTTATACTCTAAATATTAACAGCTTAAAAAGCATTGATAATGATGCATTAGCTAAATTAGTTGTGGACTGTAATATCCTTCTACTGAGAGTCACATCAACTCTAAAAGTGTGAAATTGTTTAATTTTATATTTCTTAGTTGTGGCAATTGTTTTTGAAGACAAATTTACTAATTTTCACAATTATGTATAGAAATGTGTTTATTGTAGTTATTGTGGATTTGATTATCTTAGCAAAACTAAGCTATCAATCAGACCAGAGGAAAAACTAGGAATCAAAGCTATCAGCCATTAGTAGATATACTTCATTAGATATCCTAATTGTGTAAGTTCTATTAAATTGTACTTATTTACTTATGTATTTCAATAAAATTGTAACACTTATTTATGTATGGGTTTGAGGTCACTTCCAGCTATGCTTTATTCTATTCTTGGCTCTTTGTGCAGGATTGATCCCCAGCAGTAATTTAGAGACCATGTTGCAAGGAAAAATAGTCTCTGAGTTTGATTTATGAAATCCCAAGTGATCAGGTTGTTGATTTTATCAACAGATTTTTCTTTACATTCGGTATCCTTTATATTCTGACATCTACACAAAGTTGAATGGATCTAGGCAAGTCAGTTAACAGTTTGAATCAGATGGTTCATATATATTGACATGTCTATGACAATGTCCTCAAGAAAAATCTTATATAAAGGAACATAAGGATGTGTATGCATGTGTATATGCATGTGTAATTTTTGTGGTGATTATATACACTTGTATATATACATGTATGTATGTGCATGTTCATCTAGAATTTTGTAACAGTCTTGAATATGTTCCTTCAACTGGGCTGAATTGAAAGTTTTAAAGTATGATTGAAAATGCCACTCTCCTGGCTTCTTTCTTTCATCCTCTTCACAGAAGTTTATAAAGCATATCCAGATTATTTATGATGTTGGGGTCCTAGAGGTCTTAGAGAACATCCTGATAAATCTGACCAACATTTAATCATTTTTAGAAAGATAATCATTTATAAAAGTGAATTAGTCTGGAAAGCTCCCTGTGTCATATTCGATATGCCAAATACAGTAACAATAACAGGTCTCATTCCCCTGACCCTGAAAGAGCCGCCAATTGTCGGGAAATACGAGTAAGGAGAGGCTGCTAAAATCTCAGAACTGGGACGAATGGAGATGTTACTGGCACCCGCACGAGTAAATCAATGAACAATGGGATGACAGTGATACAGTGATATACAGTGAATTAGTCTAAAGTCTCATGAATACTTCAATTGTATTCAGTCAACATATTCTTCTCAATAGAAACCTGAGACATGTAGTTAATATCTTCATCTATTATGAGGACAAACAAAGCTAAATAATTTACCTATGTTCAGATGGATAATAAATGACAAAGTCAACATTTAAATCCAAGTCTGACTTGGAATATGCTTAATAGCATTGAAATTGGATGGCAGTAGTGGAAGGATGGTAA
Source organism: Sorex araneus (assembly GCF_027595985.1). Lineage (NCBI taxonomy): Eukaryota > Metazoa > Chordata > Mammalia > Eulipotyphla > Soricidae > Sorex > Sorex araneus. The sequence continues at coordinate 18,014,159 of NC_073312.1, forward strand.
AGTTTATCAACTTAAGACAACTCAAAACACCCTTTTCCCTGGCCCCCAAATCTCATCCTGCTACATAGTTCCTAAAAATGCAAAGATCTGCTGCCTTATTGATTCAGACAGAAGATGAGTAGATGCCCCTTGAACTTTAAAAGTGTAGCTCAAAGACATAAAGATTGTTGCCCTTATGGTCCAAGTAGGCCTTGTCAGAATCAGAAAGTCAGTGCACTGAAATGCAAATCACCTTCTATGTCTACAGCAGTTAGTCACCTGAGCTCACAGGTAAGACACTCATATCTTTGTTATTTCCTCTTCTAGAATGGTGATATCAGGATTAATAGGTGCAGAGACAGACCTCTCTATGATTAATGAACTCCAGTTGCATTTCTTACTTTTTGATTCTAACTCTTGATCATTACTTATGTGGCAATATGCTTTAGCTTTGCTTCTGTGCAGTGATATATATATATATATATATATATATACATATATATATATATTTTAAATTGTTGGCTTTTTTTTTCCTTTTGGGTCACACCCGGCGATGCACAGGTATTACTCCTGGCTTTGCACTCAGGAATTATTCCTGGCAGTGCTCAGGGGACCATATGGGATGCTGGGAATCGAACCCGGGTCAACTGCGTGCAAGGCAAACTCCTTACCCTCTATGCTATCGCTCCAGCCCCAAGGGCAGTGATATTTTAAACAATAGTGCTATGTGGAGATAAAACTATGTAAAGAGTTCTGGGTTTGAGCCAGAACGCTAAAGCAACAAGCAGAAATATTTGTCTGGACCACCTTTCCTCTTATCTTGGTTTTATCAGTAAGAAATCATAAGCAACCAGGGACCGGAGTGATAATTCACTGGGTAGGGCATTTTCCTTGCACATGGCTGACACAGATTTAATCCACAGCATGCCATATGTATAAGCAGTGCAAGAAATAAGCAGAAGCAGGAATAAATCCTGAGCACAGCCAAATGTGGACCAACTTTCTCCACCAAAAAAAAAAAAAAGTCATAAGCATCCTTGACCTCCCATTCCACAGATGTCATCGATCTTGTTTTACACTCTGATGGGCATCCTTAACTTAGGCTCATGAATATTTGTTCCTGGTTTACAGAAATTAATTTTTCTTAGCTGTCCTAACAATGGGGAAAGAGCTAGTATCTGTTTCACAATTTTAGTAATTAATACATAGACTTCCACAGAAAAGGGTGTGGCCTGGGGTAAGGGACACAGGACATGGGGGACTTGCATGTTTCTTTGAATTATATAAAGGATATAATTCATTTTTGGGCAAGGTGGGAGTTGTTCAAGAATACAGTGCCAGGGGTTGGAGTGATAGCACAGCGGGTAGGGTGTTTGCCTTGCATGAAGCCGACCCGGGTTCAATTCCCAGCATCCCATATGGTCCCCTAAGCACCACTAGGGGTAATTCCTGAGTGCATGAGCCAGGAGTAAACCCCTGTGCATTGCCGGGTGTGGCCCAAAAAGAAAAAAAGGAAGAATACAGTGCCAGAGCAGATCCAAAGATTATGGAATCTAGATAGATAGGAAAACCTATTAAGATATAAAAGCAGTGAATCCATCTGTATTTAAAGTCTCCATCTCTACCACTTCGTGAAGGTCTTACTTTCTCTCTCTCATTATTAGTCTGTAACTCCATATCTCTCTTACTCACTTAAGGCCCTTGCTTGTGCATGGACTCTTACACCCATTTCCCGCATAATTGGATTTTACTCTCTCTTTCTGCTTTCTTCTCCTCTCAAAATTTAATTTTGATGGAACATTGAATATGTAACTACATATTTCAGATGTCTCTACCATCATGGATCTCATTTCTTTCTCTTCCAAAAATTCTGGAAGCTCCTTTTCCTGGGTCTATAGGATATGCTTAAGGACAGCAAATTTTAATCCACTTGCTACACTGGTCCTTCTTTGAATATTTTCAAGATATTTAAGGAATTTGAACTTGATAAAATTTTAACCCACTACAAATAACATGTAAATTCAGTTCTATGGGATTATTTTATAGTAATACATAAATATTTAATGACATTTTTATAATTGCTTAATACCTGAGAGGTTGTTTCAAACACTAAGAAAAACCCAACCTTACTTCAAATATAAAAAAGTATATATGCCTCTGTCATATAATACCTCTGTCATTTTTTGTTTTTGTCTTTTCATTTAGTGTTTTATCTTATTTTCCCCAAGTAACCGTGTGAGAGATCGCGAGAAAGAAAAAGAGAGAAAGAAAGTGAGATAGAGAGCGAGAGAAAGAGAGCAGTACATTTTGTTTTGACTCTTCTGATTTGTAGGTTCGGTGGGTTCAAATAGCTGAAATAATGAGAAAAGGCACATTTGATCTCTACACAAGGATAACGTTTATTTGTAACTCTTGCATTTTGAGCATTGCCTTCCAGAAAACAAAGTAACGGAAACAATAACACACACACACACACACACACACACACACACTCATGCACTTATGTATACAAAAGTAAACTGTTTCAACTCCTTAGAATCTCCCAATGATTTTATCAAACTCGTTCTTTTGAGACTGGTCATATCAATGATTAATTCTAATTATAAATATTTTCTAAATTACAGTCTGGAGGAGATAGATTTTTGGTGTTTGACAGTGAATATCTCTTGGTTTCATCTACAGTTAGGAGAACCATTGTCTCCTTTGAAGTACTGGTAAATTGATTTATGGCATGAAGAGCAGTGAAGTATCTTCATTCCTTTTCTTGTTCCTTTCTATATGGTTTTCAAATCAGAGGACAGTTAAACCTCTGAAACCTGTCATTCCACACTGCCCAACATTTTGATATTTGATTCTATTTTCTCAAAAATAAAGCCTTTTTTTTTATTTGCTTCTATTCTTACCTGGTAGAAGTTCTCTCAGAACTTGTCTTCTAGAATACCATTAAGATTGTATGTCCTGCCTAAGCTAGGAGACTAAAAGAGGAAGTAGATATTGGGTTAAATCTTTGTCATTCTGTATAGGTTAAAAACAGCAGTAATAAGAACTCAGACTTTTAAAAAATTTTCTTAATTTTATTAAAGCACTGTGATTTACAAAGTTGTTCATGTTTGAATTTTAAACATATGACATTGCAGCATTGATTCCAGCGCCAACATCAACCTCCTTCCACCAGTGTTCCCAGGTTCCCTCCTACATCTCCCCCCACCCTCCCACCCCCCACTCTGCCCTACTGAGAGGTACCTTTCTAAGTTTGGTTGCCAAAGTTTGGGTTTCTTCATTTCTATGTTGTTAAGTCTGTGGTTTAGATATTTGGCACTATCATTCCTTGACACCACCTCTGTACCTGAGTTTCCTGACAAGCCCCCATTGCTTCTCACCTGTGTCTTCTCCCCCTTCCTTTCACTCTTTCTATCCTTCTCTGTCTTATACTCTGGGGCTAAGGCTTGTCTGTGCATTCCCCCAGAAAATCATTGCATTCCTCTGTCCAATTATTCTAAACACCACATGTAAGTGATCCCATTCTGTTTTTATCCTTCTTCTGGCTTACTTCACTTAACATGATGTCTTCCAGCTCCATCCATGTTGCTGCAAAATGATTTCATCATTCTGTAGTATTTCATTGTGCATATATGCCATTAATTCATGGTCCACTTATCTGTCAGATTTTAAATCTTAGCTCTTACACTTAGTTGTGTATAAGTTCTTTTGCATAAATATTTTACTGTCCTTGGGATAGATACACAAAAGTGGAATTGTTGGGTCATATGGGAGCTCAATTCAGGATTCACTGAGTACCTTCCATAGTGTTTTCCATAGGGACTGGCGCAGGCAACAATCTCAGTAACAGTGGATAAGCGTTCCTTTTTCACCACATCTCTCCAAACAGAGATTATTCCCAATATTTTGGTATGTGTCAATCTCATTCATGTAAGATGATACGTCATCATCATCTTGATTTTGATGTCTCAGAATAGAATATTCAATGATAACCGCTCTTATATATGATCAGCTAATTTTTGACAAAGGAACTGAGAGCATGAAGGGAATAAAGATAGCCTTTCAACAAATAGTTTTGGGAGAATTGAATCACCACATGTAAGAAATTAAAGCTGGATCCATATCTCATAACTTACATAAAAGTCAACTCAAAGTTGGTCACAAATCCTGAGATCAGACCTGAATCTATAAAACACATTGATGAAAATATAGGCAGAAAACTCCAGCACCTCAAAAGAGTCTTCAACAATATGGTGTCATTAATTAAGGCTACAAAATCAAAACTAAACAAATGGAACTAAATCAAACTAAAGTTTCTGTACAGCAAAATAAAACACAGGCTAAATCTAAAGTACAGATAGCTGAGTGGAAGAAAATATTTACATCAGATAAAGGGATGCTATTCAGGATACATAGAGTAATCACAAAGATCAATAACAAAAAATATCTTTAAAAACCATCAAAAATGAGAAGAAATGTACAGACACTTCTCTAAGGAAGACCAGTGGATGGCCAATAGACACATAAATAAATGCACACCATCAATTATTATTAGGACTCAGAATTTTAAGGAATGTCTTCTGTTTCACATCAGTGTAGGGGACAGTAAAGAAGGTGAATTTGCGTGTGTCCAGGTAGACTCTAGAAAAAATACAAATTTTTTAATTAAGCTGATTGGAACTATTTTGTCTGTGAGTTGCTGCGGTTTTGAAATGAACTTTTATAAAAGTACCACTGAACTCAGCCACAGCTGGAAAACACAGATCACATACTACAAACTCAAATTTTCTACTTGACTTCAGTTTCTTTAAGGAATCTCTGTACTTCTGGCATATCCCCAGTCATTAAAATTATTTGCATTTTCAGCCCAAGGTCACAAGCTCTCTTCTTGCCTTTCAGAAAACCCCATTCACAGGAACAAAGAGGTTCTCCAGGGGGATGAGAGGGCTAATTATTCATCTTATAGTCATTAAAGCAAATTGGTTAACATTTTTTCTTTTATTATCAAATTATACTCAAGGAAAATTTTTATTATCTAGAACTAAAGTCCATTGTATTATAGGTTAAAATAATTTCAGGAGGAGCAATTATGGTTTCAACTTTATGTCATAATTCATACCTTATTAAGATCCATCATGTCCATAGAATCCTTAAAATAACAGTGTTATTAATTCTTCTTTCTAGGTGAAAAAAAATCAATTCAGAAGTCTTTGACTCACCAATCTTCCCCAGAATGGCATTAGGACCCCTTATAACTGTTTCCCTACTCCATGTCACTGCCATTGTGCTTTTTGTATTCCATGAACAATAACAGTTTTCATGAAGTAATATTAGTAGAAATAATGATATTCTTTAAATAGTTGTATATTTGACATTTTTGTCCTGATTTCTGCAGGGTGATCTCCCTGTACCACAAAAATAAATAAATTAATGAATACTAAATTAAAGATAAAGGCCATGGTATTTGAGTTTTAAGACCTAAATCTTTGTTTATTTTTCCCCTTAATGCAGTCCCACTTCCTCCCACAAAATAGTTTTAGTACTGTTATACTGACATTGAAGTACAAAAGGAAGTGCCCAACCATATACTTTTAGTAGGTGCAAACACAATAGAATAACCAGTCTTTGCACGTTTTATTATGAGAGGCAATTATACATGAAGCTCCAGCAACTAAAAATGCCATTTTATGTAAGTCGTGAATAATTTCTTTCATATATAATCTTTTGCAGTAATAATGTAGACAAAAGTCAAACAGAAAGGATACTGGAATGAAACAATAACAAAAAACACATTTTAAAAAGTCTAAAAGAAGTTAAAGGCTGAATTAAAATTTGAAAAGATAAAAAAGTCACCTGAAGACATCTCCCCCACCCTCACCCCTGCCACACACACACACACACACACACACACACATACACACACACACACACACACACACACAAAGCTGCAGCAAGCTCTTCTGTTCAGAGATGCTTGAGAAATTACAGAATGTGGCTTATGATCATCAGAAGTCTTTTTTTAAATTTACAGGCACAAGGGAGTGTGTGTCAAGGGACCAGCCAATGAGGAAATTCATGACTCTAGTGCCACCAGCCTACAACCAAAGAATGTGTTCCTTTTTATTTCTTTCTATAGCCACTGCTTCTTGTGAAATGCAAACAAGATAAAATGGTTACTCAGAGGCGTCCTCTCCGCTGCTCTGTTGCTTATAAACATTTTTCTCCACCTGTCACTGCATCTCTCAACTAATTAACCCTGACTCTAGAGGAACTAGACCTTAGAGGTCACAATTTCATATCGATTATCTCTGTTGTCTATATAGATTATTGTCTACATTGATTAAAAGAATACTATATATTTTAGAGCATATATGTACATATATATGCACATTTTCCCCAATTTAAATAAATCAACAAACTTTTTTTAAAGTGGCAGTGAAGTTAAAAATACAAAAGCAGTGTTTCTTTTTCTTCAACCTCATCAATTAGTATAATGTTGAGTATGTCTCTAGAACTAAAGGCATTAATAAAAAATGTCTTTTCCTTTTTTACTTTATTGGTACGTTACTTAAATAATTTATTTTTTTAAGCAGCAATTTTTGGGTTTAAACTACATACTATAACATTCATCTATTTTAATTGTACATTTCTATGAATTTTAGCAAATTGAAAATGCTATATAATCATGATCAAAATTCTTTTGTTAAAATGATCTTACTCTCAGTAAGTTCTAATTCTCTTTTCAAAAGATTAAAAAGTTAAAAAAAAATTCCTCTTTGTCAGATACCTCTAACTTAGTATTACCAACAATATAGAAAAACGAGCACCATGTAAAAGGATTTCTTTTTTTTAAATTTATTTTATTGAATCACCATGTGGAAAGTTACAAAGTTCTCAGGCTTATGTCTCAGTTATACAATGCTCAAACACCTGTCCCTTCACCAGTGCCCATATTCCACCACCAAAAAAAAAAGGAAAAAACAGTACACCTCCCACCCCCCACCCCCCACCCCACCTGCATAAATGATAAAATTTACTTCATTTTCTCTTTACCTTGATTACATTCCATATTTCAACCCAAAACTTATTATTGTTGTTGGGGTTTCAACACAGAGCTCACTATTCTTGGAGTTTATCCCCCCAAAATACGGCCCTATTGACAAGGAAACATTTGATAATTAGTTCTCCACTAATGAGAATGAAGAGGTACAAGGTCGCGCGGCCACAGTAGTGACTGCGTGGTTTAGGATTTCTGTGCTTTAGTAATCAAGTACATGGAGATCCAAGTGGGAAATTTCATCATTTCCCTTCCTGGGGCAGCATAAGCAAAAGCTTAGTTCACATTCTGGGGACATGGCTGCGAGCACTTGCTGGGTTCAGAAGTAATCTAGCTGGCTCTGGATCTTGGTCGTTCAGCAGCAAAGCAGCCGTGCAAAGGCATGGCCACCCGGTTCGAATCTCAGTGAAGCGCGAGCTGGAGCTGGTACCAGCCCCAGCCCGAGACTCTAAAAGGATTTTTTTAGGCAAATTTATATGTATATATATATATATATGTTCAGTATTCACTTTCATTTCACTTGAGATAGAAATAATATATTCCTGCTTTTATTGTGCCACTCCTAGCAGTGATCAGGGGTTACTCCTATCTCTGTGCTAAGAAATCACTCCTGGTAATCTCAGGGACTATAGGAGATGCTGGTGATTGAACCCTGGTCAGTTGCATGCAAAGCAAGTGCTCTACCCACTGTAATATCACTCTCATCCCAGAAATAGTATTATTATTTATTAAACTTATAAGGTGTAATTGAGAATGTACTTTTATCACTTTAAATGAAGTATAAAAATCTTACTTAACTTTTTCTTTACTCTTTATTTTTTCAAAATTGTACTATATTAGACTTCTTTTTCATACACCAAAAACCAACCTGTCATAGATATCATAATTCTTATTTTCAGCAAATAATATTTAATAAGCTCATGAGAAACCAGTTGGAACATTTTACTTATTTTAGCTTTCTATTCTAACTCTATTATTCTTTCTTTTCTGAAATTCCATGCCTCCTATTTTCATTTCATTTTTGTTTAACTTTATGTTAAACATCCAATAAAATTGCCTATGCATGAAAATTTTTGGTTGTTTTCCTTTATAGCTTATTTGTTTAAAATCTGGGAATGTCTTTTTTCCAATTAATATTTAAAAATATCTTTTTTAGTGTTCTACATCACTAATCATCAGGGAGATGCAGATCAAAACAACCATGAGATACCACCTCACACCACAGAGACTAGCACACATCCAAAAGAACAAAAGCAACCACTGTTGGAGAGGATGTGGGGAGAAAGGGACCCTTCTACACTGCTGGTGGGAATGCCGACTGGTACAGCCCTTTTGGAAAACAATATGGACACTTCTCAAAAAATTAGAAATTGAGCTTGCATTTGACCCAGCAATACCACTGCTGGGAATATATCTCGGAAAAGCAAAAAAGTGTAGTCAAAATGACATCTGCACTTATATGCACTTATATGTTCATGGTCGAGGGCCATGCGGGGGAAGGTTGATGTGGGCTGAATGTAGACTAGAGACTGAACACAGTGGCCACTCAACACCTTTATTGCAAACCACAACACCTAATTAGAGAGAGAGAACAAAAGGGAATACCCTGCCACAGTGGCAGGGTGGGGTGGGGGGAGATGGGATTGGGGAAGGTAGGAGTGATGCTGGGTTTACTGGTGGTGGAGAATGGGCACTGGTGAAGGGATGGGTTCTCAAACTTTGTATGAGAGAAATATGAGCACAAAAATGAGTAAATCTGTAACTGTACCCTCACGGTGATTCACTAATTAAAAATAAATAAAGAAAAAAAAGAAAAAGAAAAAAAATTTTAAATATATTTTTTATTTACAAAATTTAGAGCTGCCTGTCATTTTATTCTTCCATAAATGAAAGAGTTCTAGTTTCTTCTGTCTTCTGTAGTTTGAAATGAAGAAAGGCCATTATCATTTGTGTTTTTCTATAAGTAAAGTGTGATTTTTTAAATGTAGCTTTCAATTCTTTTTGTGAATTGTAGAAATTTGATATTTGGGTTCATTCCAGTTCACTTGGCTTCTATAACTTTCACTCTATTGAGCACAATTTCATTTGTCATGATTTCTAGCATATTTTCAGCCTCATTTCTTTCCTCCTCTGCTACTGGTACTCTGATGTATGCATGTTTGTTACTATACTGTAGGTCCCTTTCACTATGTTAATTATTTTATGGTCTATTTTCCCTTCAAATTTTGTAAATTTTACTATTAAAAAAGTCGTATATCTTTTAATTTTATTACAATTTTTAATTTTAGGATTTGGACTTAGTTCTTTTTGTAATTTTTATTTTGTAGCTAAAATTTCTCTTAGCTTCTAGATAATTACTAATTCTGTTTACAGGTACCTATGTATGACTATTTTAAAACACTTTCAGATAATTTATTGAAATAAATTTCAATTTTTGATTTACTTCAGTATTGGTATTTACTGATATTTCCCACACAAAGTTTTATTTCCAAGGTTTTGGTATAATTAGTGATTATTCCATTATTCTACTCCAAGTGTCAAAATGACACTTTCCTTATAGAAAACCACAAATGACAATGGTATTTGTTTCATCTCAGTCTACAGAAGTCAGGAGAAACAAGAACATTTTTTATCTATGGAAGAAAAAAAATGACAGCTCTAAATTTTATAAATCACTATCACTGACACTATCATCCCATTGATCGGCAATTTGCTTGAGCAGGCCCAGTACTGTCTCCATTCATCTGAGCCCTGAGATTTCAGCAGCCTCTCTTTACTTGTCCTTCCAAATGGTGCCACATTAGAGGCTCTTTCAGGATCAGAAGAATGAGACCCATCTTTGTTACTGTATCTAGAATATGAATACACCACAGGGAGCTTTCCAAGCTCTCCTGTGCGGGCAGGAAGCTTTCAGTAGCTCCCCAGGTTCTCCGAGAGGGAGAACTAGGCTATAAGATGTCAAGCGGCCACAGAGTGGCTGCGCGATTCCGGGAGCTTGGTGTTATAGTCTCTGGATGTTGGCCATTGATAGGATTACATGGCGCCTGGAGCAGTTTGTGGATGTGACTGCCTAGCTACTGGAAAATGAGGGATCTGGGCAGAAGAGGCTCAGTCGATATCCGAACAGGCTTGGAGATCTTGGCCCTGGGTCCCACACACCTGGATTCCTCTGCCAGTTCCTTCATGCATGAGGCTCCTCCAAGCATATGGAGAGTGGACTTGAGCATGGCTGTGGTTGGGTTCCAGAGGTCTTCGGCTTCGGGGCCCTGCTCAGGGTGAGGAGGGAGACTCCGAGGGGCTCCTGTGAAGCCAGGTGAGGGGGCAAGAGACTCTGTGCCGCTCTCTTCCAGGAGCTTAATTTTATAGTCTCTGGATGTTGGCCATTGATGGAATTTTGTAAATAACATATTTTTTTAAATGAAGGGCAAGCATTAAAACATGTGTTAAAATTAGTAATTAGCAATTATTATCATGTTGTATATGGTTTGAAAATTATTATAAGGTTTTGAATTCTGCATTTCCCTTATTGAGGCATGCATGTAGGTTCAGTTTTCTGTTTCCTCATTTTCTGACCAAAAGTAAAATTACATTTTTTGGAATTACATTTTTAATTACATTTTGGAATTACATTTGGAATTGCATTTTTAAAGAGGTACACTCTGTACTTCATATAGATCATATAGATCAGGTGGAAGCTTAGCTGACATCATTTTACTAATACTTTCCTGATTTGTTTCCTGCTTCTTCCCAGTTGACACTGGGGAAGTGGAAAGAGTAGAGTGAACTCACATGACTTATTGCTGCAGATTGTGGGATAAAGCTCACCTTCACGTTGGTTTTTATAACTATAAGGGAAGATAGGGGAAAGACATATTTTCCAAGTCTTAATTTAATATGAATGGGAAGGATCTTCATCTTTCTTCTTACTTTGTTAATTCATGAATCACAAAATCCTGTTGATCCTTGATCTCTCGAGTGGGCTCAGTAACCTCTCCATTCGTCCTATTCCTGAGATTTTTAGAAGCCTCTCTCCACTTGGCCTTCCCAACGATGCCACACTGGAGGCTCTTTCAGGGTCAGGGGAATGAGATCTGGCTTGTCACTGGCTTTAGCATATGAATACACCATGGGAAGCTTGCAAGGCTGTCCCATGTAGGCAGCAAACTCTCAGTAGCTTGCTAGTTTCTCCCAGAAGGAGAAGTAAGTTATAAGATATCGCGTCTGGGAGCTTGCTTTTAAGTCTCTGGATGTTGGCCATTGATGGGATTACATACACCTGGGTTCCTCTGCCGGTACCTTCATGCATGAGGCTTGTCCAAACGTGTGGAGAGGGGCCTCGAGCATGGCTGTAGCTAGGTTCCGGTGGTCTTTGGCTGCCGGGAGCTCTGTTTGGGGTGGGGAGGGAAACTGGAGCCCATCCCCTCTGAGGGGCCCGGGGAAGACAGCCAGGTGTGCGGGCAAGAGACTTTGATAATTCCTCCCTTTAATCAGGGAATGATATCCTTTTGTTGGGTTTTTTGTTTACTTGTTTTGGTGTTGGTTTGGTTTTGGAGACACACCTAGCATTGCTCTGGTGTTATTGCTAACTCTTTGTTCAGTAAATATTCCTGGTGGTGATCTGCAAACCTATGGGATGCCTGGGATTGAAATGTGGTCAGTCGCCACATGCAAGGCAAATACCCTACCTACTGTATTATCTTTCTGGCCCTTACTTCTATTGAAAAAAGTGTGGGGTGAACTTCCCTATATGCCAAACTAATCTTACTTTATCATGGGGTTTGGAACATCATTTTTTTCAATGGACAGAGCATTGGAGACTATAACCAACCATTCCCTCTTAGGATGCACTTGCCAGAGAAATAGAGCATCACTTTCTGCTTCCACATACTGCTTCTTTGAAGAGAGGGTGGAAAAATCTATTTCAAAAACATTGCACTCTGCCCCAAAATTATTCCAGTTTCATCCAATTGTCAGAGGTGGGTGGTATGTGTGTGTTGTTTGGGGGCTGTTGTTTGGCAATAGTAGCCTAAATATTAGTTTCCCATTTGCAAGCCACTTTTTTTTCTTGGGCTAGGGGGACACTTTAAAAAAATATTAAATCACTGTGAGATAGTTACAAGCTTTCTTGTTTGGGTTACAATAACAGGATGATCAAACACCCATCCCTCCTCCAGTTCACATTCCCCACCACCAATATCTTCAGTATACACCCCCTTTCCCACCCTTCCCCTGCCTCCATGGCAGACAATATTCCCCATACTCTCTCTCTACTTTGGGCATTATGGCTTGCAACACAGACACTGAGAGGTCATCATATTTGGTCCATTGTCTACCTTCAGCACACATGGGGACGCATATTTTTGAAGAATTTTGTTGGTTTGTTTCTGTGCTTGTCAGTAATTCCAAGTTTGAGGCTTCTGCCTTGCTCTTTACAGGGTGTATGGAAGGCAATAAGAAACACAAGCACGAAAACATGTAAATCTGTAACTATACCCTCACGAGTGATTCACTAATAAAAAAAATAACAAACTAAAAAAAAAAGAAAGCCCTGAAAGACAACGAGGATTTGTTCCTTACATCTTAGGTTCTCTGGGAAGTCCACCTTCTTTCTACCTTCAAGAGCCCTTTTGTGCTCCCTAATTTTAATTATTTTAATGTTTACAGCTTTTTTTATTTTATCTATTAGTTTATCTATTAAACTATTAGTTTATCTATTAAACTATGATTTAAATCAGTATGTAGGTGAGAAATGACAGCTTCAAAAATTAAGTTACTTTGGATTTCTTTGGGAACACTGTGCTTATTAATAATAAATATGTCACTAACATATTTCAGAATCAATTCTCTAAAACATGATCTCTTAAGACTGGTAAGGTTTTGTTAGCTATACTATAGTATTGTGGCTTTTAAATGTGCTTCATTGCTCTAGCTGTTCAGAAATTCAAAATAGTCATCACTTAGTAAACTAGTATAAGTTAGTCATTTTAATGCCCAAATTAGCTTAGATAAAAATCTGTGCTAAAATGTTTTCTTCATGCCTTTTTTTAACTAATGCATCTGAACTTACTTATTTTATAAGATATTCTCTAATTAGAAAAGAAGCGAGTTAGGCTAGTTTTGTGCTTATAATCTGTGTTTCATAAGCATACGTGTTCTATGTGACGAAGTACTGTTCTTGTACTACCAAAGCTGCATTTTAATATTATACTTTGACAAAACTCCTTAATACATTTATTTATTGCCTAAATGTTCATTTATATCTCATTAATATCAGCTCTGCTGCCATGCTGCTGAGTGTGTGCTGAAAGTACTTTCACAAAGTGCCTTGTGCAAATTATCCCAAGGTCATACTACCAAGATCTGTTTCCAAATATGTATTTTTCCAAAAATAAACTTACCTTTGTGCTGCATAAACCAGGCAGATTAACTGCAAATGCTATTGATAATGATTATTATAAAAGATTGCAATGATTATAAAAGTTGGAAGGGAATTTATAATTATTATAAAAGTTGAGTAAGGAAGGTGAGCCAAATACACCAGATTTTTAAAATTTCCATCATTAAGAACCCACTAGAAACTCTATAGACTAATTCAGAGACCCTGTTTTAAGTCTGAAATTTTGTATCTCTATGTCAGTATCAGTCTGTGGCTCACAAAATCATTTAGTGATGGAGGGTAACACTGCAAGCCAAGCAGCAGTGATCTGATAACAGTTCTTAATGTGTGATGTGTTAGCCTGCATTATTTATGGAACTTATGGCATTAATGATTCTATTTCAATGGTATGGATTGTTTTGTGTACCCATCTTTTAATTTCAGATATTAAATTATGAAGACAGCTGGGCGCGCGGGCAAGAGACTCTCTGCATCGCTCTCTTCCAAGAGCTTGCTTTTAAGTCTCTGGATGCTGGCTGTCTGACAGGATCACATGGTGCCAGGGGCAGTCCCTGGGTGTGACCACCTAGCTATTGGGAAATGGGAAATCTGAGTGGAGGAGGCCCAGTCCCAATCCGAGAAGCCTTGGAGGTCTCAGCCACAGGTCCCACACACCTGGGTTCCTCTGCTGGTTCCTTCATGTGTGAGGCTTGTCCGAACATGTGGAGAGGGGCCTTGATTATGGCTCTGGCCAGGCTCCGGAGGTCTTTGGCCGCTGGGAGCTCTGCTCGGGGTGGCGAAGGAAGCTGGAGCCCAACTCCTCTGAGGAGGCCCCAGGGAAGACACCCAGGCGCGAGGGTAAGAGACTCTCTGCCAAGGCTGCTAGGATCGGGACTGGACCTCCTCCGCCCAGATTTCCCATTTCCCAGTAGTTAGGTGGTCACATCCGGGGACTGCCCGCAGCAGTCATGCGATATTTAATAGCTAACTTCTCCCTTTGGGAGAACCTGGTAAACTACTGGCAGTTTCATGCCCACATGGGTGAGCCTCACAAGGTCCCCATGGTGTATTAATATGCTAAAACCAGTAACAAGGTGGCTCTCATTCCCCTGACCCTGAAAGAGCCTCCAGCCTCCAGTACGGCATCATTGGAAGAATAAGTAGAGAGAGGCTTCTAAAATCTCAGGGCTTTGGACGAGTGGAGATGTTACTGAGACTGCTCGAGAAATTCGAAGATCAATGGGATGATGATGATGATGATGATGATGATGATGATGATGATGATGATGATGATGAAATTCTGAACTCTCGGTCCTGCAGATAAATGTAGCTTGCTTTATTTGCATACAAGATTATTTTAGATTTAATTTGAAGAGAGACTGTTAGACAGTGCCAGAATCCAAATTATCTACTGTGCATTCACATATTTACATGGACACACATATACGTACACCACACCACCAATACCAAATTTCACTGAAGAGTTTATTTTTAAATTAATCATTTTAGAAATTCACTTTAGAATTGAACCCATTGAAACAGGGACTGAACTATTTAGTACATTACCTTTTTGAGGAGCCAAAGAGATAGTATAGAAGATAGAGCACTTGCCCTTCAGGTGACTGACCCAAGTTTGAGCCTCTACATCACAAAAGGTTTCCCATGGTAGCAAGGCGTGATTCCTTAATGAAAGAACTAGGAGTGACCCCTGAGCTCTGTTGGGTCTGAGTCCACTGCCCCATATCTCTGTCCTGTTACCTTCTGTCCACCTCTTCTTATCCCACTCTCAAGGTTTCTTTCTTCCCTCTTCTTCTCAATTCTATAATCTAGGAACCAGAACAAGCCTATCTAGAATCTCAATTATTGTAATTTTTTAAAGGGAATGCCCTCTGTCCCAGATTTTATACTATGGTACAACACAGTGTGGAATCTGGGCTGTATTTTGGCTCTAAACATCCCTATCATCTTAATTCCCTGGCACAGTGGTCAAAACAAGTCTCTATTATGAGTTAAAAATGTGTTTTGCATTATGCATGCATTCTGGGAAGTGTGATAAGAACCAAGTTCTGTAGAAACAAAGACATGAAGCATAGGGTTCTGCAGAATCTTACTTTACATACCATTCTTTAAAATTTTTTTATTTTATAAATTAGTTCACAATATTTGATTACATTTAATATTCAAACACCAATCCCACCACCATTACACCTTCCCACTACCCAATTCGGGATATTTCCATCCCAAGCCCCAATCCCTGTCCCAAAACAAACCAAAAGAATATATTTTGTATTGTCTCTTATGAAGAACTGCTGAACATGCTTACAAAAAAGTTTTCATATAGGAAACAGTGTGAAGATTATTCTATTTTGGCAGGAGTCATTAAGACATTCTATAGGATATTACTAACATGTTAAAGTTTGGGTGATGTAAGCTTTGGCATATATATCTGAATATATACATATATACATATCCATATATATATATATGTATTTCCCTCTATGAATTGCTGCCTACTGTCTGAACCCCATCAAATATGGTATGGTAATTACGGAGAATGGGTAGGGAGTGTCTTACGATGTGTCCAGGAATATGTTAACTCGTATGTGAGGCTCGTGTGGGGAGTAGCCTTGAGCATGGTGATGGTTTGGTTTTGGAGGTCGGCTGTTGGGGCTGGGTCCCTTGGGGAGGTGAGGGCTCTCACCCTCGCCCTCCCCCCCCACCACTCCCCCAAGATCTGGTGTGATCTGAATGAAAACAGCCTGATGTGGAGTCTGGCTGTTCACTCCATCCTATTACTCCATTTATTATAAATAAGCTCTCTGCTGTGAGTTCAAATGTGTGATGTAGTTCGGTGGCTGAAAACCACCATCCTGGTCTCCCCAGCAGGGGAACAAAGAGAGGGGGACCACAGGTTGATGGCCAATACAGTTCCTTTAATGCAGAGCTGTTAGCATACTTATAGAACATCTGAAGTGGGTTGAGGCGTAGGACTGTACATAGGTGTGATTGATCGTTTACAACTACAGCGGTAAAGCATTTTGACAGGGACAACTCTCTTGGAGGATTAACTCAAGGAGACACTCTGTCTTCCAGGTGCTATATGAAGAGCCTCACCCAGGGGCAACAAGCATTATATTGCTTTTTCTTTCCCTAGCTACTGGTAAATATTAAACAATTAAATTATTAAGGTTTGCTATTATTTGGTTAAACACAGTAAGAGATACAGATTCCAAAACTTAGTTCTCTGGGCTCTGAAGGCAAAGCTGCTGGGCTTCTACCATAAATCCCAGACTAGGTCCTAAGGCTGTTTTTGATCTTCCTTCCCCTTGGGGGTCCTGTCTCTTAAGTCATAACGGCTTGCATCAAGACTGTGCTTTGTGCTTTTATGCTTTCTGGATTGTTCCATTTCAATGCTAGGGTAGGTTTACCAGTCACTTCGACTCTACCCCTGTTCCACAATGAGAACTTCTCTTTGCTGTGCTAGGAACTATGGTAATTGAATCCTGAGTCAAGTAATTACGATGGATGCTCAGGAATATATTTCAGATCAAATCAACTCCAAAATATTAGGAGCATAGCACTGACAGTCTTTCTGTGTTGAAGCAAAGAACATTGCTTTATAGTAAAATCCAAAAAGGCTATAGGAGAAACAGAAAAGCAAGTAATTCACTTCAAATACAAAGTCCAGAGTCAAAGGTTTTGACTTAGTAACTAACATAGAGGAAAAGTTAAAGATAAATTTAGGGGATTAGGCTTGCTCATAAGAGCACTGTAAGTTTCTCTGGGAGAAGAAAAGGGGGCAATTCATTGATTGTCGGGGTCCTGGCCAGTCGACCCCAGAAAACTGGAGTATGATTCCCCAAAGTCACTGGACTTACTCCCTAGGGGAGAGGGAGTGGGAAGGGGAGAGGCCTCTGCCCTAGCCCTCTGCTCACCGTGGGATTCTTGCCACTGCTGCCGAGAAAGAACGCCACAGAGGCGGGGAGTCTGGTGGTCTAGCAGTTTCCATTTATTAGCCCTTACACAGAGTATTTATATACCTTTTCAGGGTGGGATTCTTTTGCAAGGCACGCAGCATCCCATCAGGCTCTTACAGATATCAGCTAATGATTTGCACATCCTGCTTAGGGCCCTGTTTTCAGTATGGGTAGGTGGTCACAGTCACACCCCTCACCCTCACTCAACCAGAAAGCCTCTGTGTGAGGAGTGCTGGAGCAAGCCCCTGGGTCTTTGTAAACAGGGCTGGCTCCTGCTTCAGGGGCAGAGGATTTGGTCAGTCTCAGGCTAGCTGCTGAGACCCCAACAATTGATGAAGCCTAGAACACTTAGGGTTAATATCCAACAGTCTATCATAGAGAATCCGGGGAAATCTCAGTTTAAGTGATATATTTCATTTTAATTTAACATCTATCCTCTCATGATATTCAAAGTGAGCAATGGAAAAAAATTATCTAGCATCTGCCCCTGGAAAGCAGGCTTGAAAGGTGGTAGGAAAATTCGAGCAAACTATAGTGCCCAAAAGTTCAAAGAGAGTATTGGGAAAATTGTCTGCCACAGAGACAGGGTGAGGACTGGGATGGCGGGGGGGGGGATACTGGAGACGTTGGTGGTGGAAAATATGCACTGGTGGTGGGATGGGTGTTCGATCATTGTATGGCTGAATCTCAAACATGAAAGTTTGTAACTGTATCTCATAGGGATTCAATAAAACATTTTTAAAAAATAAAAATTTAACATTTATCTTATATTTCTGAAGTCAAATCTTTGTCTTTTAACTACTCCGAGCATCTTGCTATACCAGCCAAGAAAACCAATCACTACCCTACAAATCTTCAGTTAACATATTAGTTACATGTTATGCCTTTCCCCCACGACTTCTCTTCTAACCCAGGAAGGGAAAGAAGATACTGAGGTTAAAATGTGTCTTGGGAGGAACAAACATGAGGCATGTGTGTTTTGGTCTACTTGTTTTATGATTTTCTGAGAAGAAAATAAGAAAAATAAAAATCCTTATTTTATTTTTACTGTAATAAATTAGGACACCATATTCCCCAGGAAATTAGAACTAGTACATTTATTTTTTCTGGAAATAAATAAAGGCAGAATGAAAACAGTGCTATCTGCAGGAAAATGATGCAGGGCTGGGCTGGTCTAGTGATAAGACTTACATTTGTATTAGTTTCACTAAAGAGAATGTCTACTCTGAGGCCATCGAGAGGGCCAGGTGGCAACAGATGAGGTGATCAAAGCTCTCGGCTACAAAGGCAGGGCCATTGCTCCAAATAGATGGTTTTCTTTAAGGTTTGGAAAGATGCTAGATACATGGGTAGAATGTTCAATATAAATAATTTCCCAGTGTGTAAATATGTTCATCAGGAGTAAAATTTAACTGATGAAGTCAATTTACGAAAGGAAGAACACAACTAATTTTAGAAGAATATTTTTAGGAAGTAAAATACAGTTAAGGCAAAGGGAATAAGATGAAATGGAACAAAGTCTTTCTACAGACTCATGGCAGCTTATTCTGCTCCTCATATGTAAAGGGTCTCAGCAGAGGGAGTTTGGGCTGGGACCTCCCTAGATGAGATCTTCTATAGAGACACTTGTCAAGGACTCCGAGAGCAGGTGATGTGCGTGGTTTAAGGGCAGCACAGTAATAAGTGACAAGGATCCTGAAGAAGCACAGACAGAGCTCTAGTACGTTTCTAAAGTTAGTAAAGTATCTCCTTTACCAATCAATTCACTTTGAAAATCCTCCCTGAGAATAAACGTTTATTTTTAAAAAGAACTACTACGGGCGTTCAAATATGTTGTGCTCTGTGCTGTCATTTTCATGGGATTTCATTTTTAGTGGTGTCCTCAGGGGACCGAGTCAATATTTGAAGTTGCCCGTGACTGAATTTATGCTGATGCCATCTAGCAGCATCATTGAATCCATAATGAGGAATATGGTTCATATTTCCCTTAGTGAATTACTCTGACGACCTTTCTTAATATTTAACTCATGTTGCATTAGCAGCTTATAGAACCAATGGTCTGGTTAAATGTCCACAGAAATAGTAGAAATTAGGTATTTTATTATAAAGTTTATAGGATTCTCAACCTCCTTAAGTACTTAGCTTTGTGTGTGTGTGTGTGTGTGTGTGTGTGTGTGGTGGGTGCTCCCACGCCCACGCCGTGCTCAAGGAGCTTTGTGGTTATTTTCAGGATATTCAGGAGAGACATTTCAGTGCTCCTGGCCAGAAATGCAGTGCAGTTTATGCCTAGTGATATATGGGGTTCATAAAGGACAGCTTTGTCATACTTAACGATCTCCAGGGCTGAAGCAGGTGGTGGCAGGGCCCTTGCAGTGGTAGGCAATAACCTGAAGTCCTGACATAGGCAAGGAAGACGCCCTGACTTCTGAGCTGTCTCTCTGTTCCTCATCTTGCTCATTTCAATATTTACCATTATAATCTTTACTGGGCTGGAGTGATAGCACAGCGGGTAGGGCGTTTGCTTTGCATGCAGCCAACCTGGATTCGATTCCTTCGTCTCTCTCCGAGAGCCTGGCAAGCTACCAAGAGTATCCTGCCCGCATGGCAGAGACTGGCAAGCTACCCGTGGCATATTTGATATGACAAAAACAGTAACAAGTCTCACAATGGAGACGTTACTGGTGCCTGCTCAAGCAAATCGATGAACAACGGGACGAAAGTGCTACAGTTCTAATCTTTATTATCAAAATAAAATAAGAAAAATATAATTCATTTAAAGCAGTTACTAAACTATGGACTCAAAATGTTCTATCTCACTTATTTCTCTCTAGCACAATGGTTTTCAATTGTAGCTTGAAATACTCACAGACACAGACACACATACACACTCACACACACACACACACACACACACTCACACACACTCCCAAACAAGTCTGGGGTCTAAAAAAGGTTGGAAATAAGTGAACAAATACATACATACATACATACATACATAGAAACATACATACAAACACATACATGTCTACAAAGGTTTTTTTTTACTATTTATGTTTTACAGATGAAATTTAGGAACTGTAAAGGTAACTCAGCTACTAGTAACTGAATTACGATACTTATGGCTCTGTGTATGCTTTTTTTGTTTTAATGAACCTTATCTTATTGCTATATGTCATACCATAACATATTTTAAAGCATATCTAAAATATTTCAAGCAGAGGTCTTGGATCCTGTTCCAGACATTAACTAACTTAATTAACTTCTTTCTTTGCCCTTGTGTAAAACTTGTATCCTATAAAGTGTAGGATTGACCTTTTAATACCTACATCTTTTTTGTTTCTTTTCTGCAAGAGATTGTCAGTACTGGAAGAATGAAATTATTTTAGGACACTTATTATGTGCCAGGTTTTTACATAGCTTATTTTATTCTCAAAGCAATCCTGTAAGGTTATTATATTCATTTTGGTGATGGTATAACTGAAACATAGAGAGATGAAGTAACTTCCCCAGGGTTAAATTAAAATAGCAAAAACTGGATAGAAATTCAAGTTCCCAAGGCTAACAGCTAAGCAATACGATTCCTAACATAGTTGTTAAATTTCAATCTATTTAAGTTAAATGCCATATTTACTGGTATATTATGTGTTTCTTAACCATTATATATAGGTTTTTATGTTCTCTCTCTCACATATAAGCACGCACAGACACATTCACTCATGAAATTTCAAAGTCTTGTGTCTCCGCTTTTAATTCCCTTCAAATACTCTGTGGCATTCGTAGCATCATTTTGCACAGCATGGAGATTTTTAGGAGTCACTGTATCACTGTCATCTCATTGAGCATCGATTTGCTTGAGCGGGTGCCACTAATGTCTCCATTCAATTTAGTTCTGAGATTTTAGCAGCCTCTTTTTACTCATTCTTTCCAGAAATGCTGCATTGCAGGCTCTATCAGGGTAAGAGGAATGAGACCCATCATTGTTACCATATTTGGCATATCGAATATGCCACGGAATGCTTGCCAGACTCTGCCATGCGGGCATATGCTCTCGGTACCTTGCCAGGTTCTCTGAGAGGGAGAACAAGGCTATAAGAGGTTGCACAGCTGTGAAGTTTTAGGAATAATAATTTAAATATTTTATAAACATAAAGTTAAATAATCCACTAAAAATCACCACAGAACCACATTAATACCACAAATAAGGCAACCTCACTTCCACATTCTATATCACATACATGTCAAAGACACATACCTTATGTCAGTCTGCCAATGTAGATCAAAGCTATAAGGGCAAATACTAGTGCAAGCCTATGATACAAAGAATAATAATAATTTTTTAAACATTTTCTAAGGAGTTGGGGCGAGGAAGGAGCTGGGGGGCTTGGGTCATTAAGAGAGGGATAATGGTGCCGGGTTTGGAGATGGTACAGCAAATGCTTGAATTTGTGTTATCAACAGCTTTCTAATTAACAGTAAATAAAAAAAATTAGAAGACCAAAATGTATTGCTTTATTGAATAAATAATATAATTTTTGAGAGATGGATAGCAAGTATGGTTTTAACAAACCCGAGACACTGGTGGGTGATATTCACATAAGAAGCATTTTCACTAGAAGTTCCAAAATTTCTTTGGCCTACTGCCCCCTTTTGAGGAAAAAATAAATACTATAAACCTGCGAGAATCTACCGTTTTTGAGGCAGAATCATTGCAGTATACCCTTGGGTGGAGGAGAATATTGCTCCCTTTGTGAAACACTGATTTAGACAAACCAGTCTTGATAGTGGGTCTACATATCATTCATTAGATTCAAGAATATTGTCCGAGTGAAAGGAAGGCTAACTCCCTTATGCAAATTACTGAAACCCCCTCTCATGAAGATGACAAACTAGCTATCACTGAAAAGCACAGGAAAGATAATCTGGAACAGTTTAGGTAAGGTCTGAAAATGGAGGTAAATTATTTGTAGTGTAATCTTTCACTCAAGGGTTGAGGAACAATTATTGGTGATTTACCATCACCCCCATTGCCACTAGTTTATCTCAGTCTGCCTATGTACATCAAAGCTATGGGGGAAAATGCATAGTTTAAGCAATTATGAGCTAAATTGTAGATATGCAGTTGAAAGAAATATGTAGTAGGTCCAGAAACTGTTTGCTATATGTATCAGACTACATTTTCTACATTTTACCTTTATTTTCACAGACTTTATGAAAAATATTTCGCTATTCTTTTTTTTTAAAATGGGGAATGTGTTAGAGAAGATAATTATCTTTTCTAAAGACATTTAGTAAATTTGTGCAGATTAAGATTTCAATTTCTTTATTTGTAGTTGCTATTGTCTTCACAGAACCAAACAAAAAAAAAAAAGAAAGGAAAAAAGGAGAAAGGGAGAAAGGGTTTCCTTAGATACTTAGAGTCATGTTTTTATCAAGTTTTCTTTCTAATGTCCTCTTTTGGTATTTATCCACATTGTAAAATAATCTCTTTTGCTTATTTGGTACATCAAAATTTTATTGTAATTTATACTTCTTTGATTACTAAGATTGCAAGCACCCCATCTTTTCTTCTAACAATGAAGTGAAAAACGTTTGGTCTTCTGACTCCATCAGAAATATTTTCAGGGCTATAAAGGGATGGGTAGCTTCCAGGTCCCTGATAACCTATTGGAAATTCCCTAGTCCCAAAGAAAAAAATATTTAGTCATAGCCTCATTTTTAAGTATATGCATTTTCTAAATGGAAACTTGTTCCTGAAGTTGACGCATCAACATTATTTAACTCACTGTGTCATTCAAAATCAACTATGATGTCCTATAATTTCATCAAATTTCTTTTGCTGAAATTTAATAATTTCAAAAAAATTTAAGAATTTCATTCAAAATTTTCAAGAAACCATAAAGCTCACAAAATGTTCAGACCAATCTTGAGAAAAAAAGATGGGGTGCATTGTTTGCCCAGACTCTAAACTATCCTACAAAGCTATAGCAATCTAAAGTACATGATAGTGGATATTTCCGTCAGATCCATGGAAATAAGTTGAAAGCAGAGGAAAACCCTCAAATTGATAGACAATTTTTTTTTTTTGCTAAGAAACTAAATGTATTAAGTGGAGCAAGAAAGCTCTCTTCAACAATTGTAGAAATGCAAAACTTAGCAATTAAACATGTAAGATTTCTACTTAAATTTGTAGTTCAGATCAACAAGGAGTCCTAAAAAATTTTTAAAATCTTCCTTTGTTTAATTTGAAACTCTAACTTAAAGAACCTTTTTTTCTTGCCAAATAAAAGGGGCTGCATTATTTTAAAAAAACTACTCAGAATTACTCAGCTTTACTGAGTTCCTCCAATGTATTACTTTATTTAACTGAAAATATTCATTATTAAAATGCTTGACTTTCTAACATTGTGAAAATAAAGAAAGACTTCTGCGATCAGAAAAACTGTTTCTTAGTCGGCAGGCCCTTCATACTACCAAGTATCAAAGACAAATATCAGTATTAAAGCCAGAGACGTTCTAGTATGCCACAGATCTATTCGTTAACCTGTCTATCTCCTAAACAGTGAGCACTAATTGCCAGAAACAGTGCTGCCTGCTGGGAATAAAATAGTGAACAAAGTCAAACATTGAGTCTGTACTAATGTAATTAATGCTTTCACATGTCTAAATATATGATTATAATTGAAATTCTCAGAGAGCCTGGGATGCAATAAATATATTCAAGAACAAAAGGAAACAATGCCTTATGAGTTACATTATTTTTCTTGAAATGAATGCTCTTTTACATTTAATATAAAATGATGAGTAGAAGAAAATAGAACTGTACATATTTAACTCATTTGTGTTTATGTATCTTTGGCCTGCATAATTTAATCTAATTCCTTTGAATAAAAATGTGTACATATGTAAAAAATAATCTACAGATGTGCTAGAAAGCGCTACGTGTAATTTGTTTTGTTGAAAAAGACTCCCTAAATTCACTCTACTACATGCATTTTACTTTAGTTGTATAATAAATGACTTGTTCAAATAACGAAAATAAAATAAGTACATTTTTAGGAAGGAAATGAGTGTGTCTGGGAGATTTCTCAGTGGCCAGGAGTACATGCCTTTCATGCAAAGGAGTCAAAGTTTAATTTAGGAGAGATGCAAGGAGAATTAGGGTTACTCTCTGAGACTTCAGGAACTCTGGGTGTGAGTAGCATTGCATTGCTGGAACAGGACACTGAACTTTCCTACCTTTTAACCAAGAATCTCTGAGAGTGGCCCTAGGCCCCTTGAGCACTGTTTGGGAGGCCCCTCAGAAAAGAAAGAGTATTGAGGTAGCAGTGACACTATGGGAGAGCATGACATAACTGATAAAGTGTATGTGAGAGGCTGGAGCGATAGCACAGTGGGTAGGGCATTTGCCTTGCACACAGTCAGCCCGGGTTCGAATCCCAGCATCCCATATTGGTCTCCTGAGCACCACCAAGGGAAATTCCTGAGTGCAGATCCAGGAGTAGCCCCTGTGCATTGCCAGGTGTGACCCAAAAAGCAAAATAAAGATAAAATAAAAATAAATAAAGTGTATGTGAAAAAATTGACATAGCTTTGAATGATTTATTTATAACTGTGAACATTAAAGTAAAAACCTTATGTTTGAGTGTAATTCTTCATAAAATTAAAAATGCTCCAACATTAGTTCAGTAAGCATAATGCAAATTACATAATAGAAGCTGAGATCCATGGATATGCTTTTTAATTTTAATTTTAGAAATTGGCAATTTGACTGATATTCAAATAATCTTATTAAAAACAGTTTATTCATTAATCACAGCATTAAAAATGCTGCATGATAATTAGAAATTTTAGTTAATATGTATCAATAAAATATATAGTAAATGAATAAAATCAGTGAATAGAGAAGACTTAGTATATTAACTGTTAGGAATCTTGTTAAATTGTATTTTGAAAGTTAATTTAATCAGTTAATATTTTGATTAGCTATATAAATAGAAAATAATTGGATTCCTACTGTGAAATATATGAAATTAATATACAAATGAAGAGACACAAAGTCCCTTTTAATTTTGTAAAGGCCATTTATGACTTTAATTAAGAAGATCCTCTCTCATGGATAATGCATAATTGACCTTGGATTTGCTCATTACTTTTCTCTATTCTAAAACTTTAGTCATTGATGTTTGACTGTGATAAACATTAGTGATTCATTTGTTAGGATTTGTATCTCAGAAAGCTACTACTGGTGACTTTTATGTGTGTGTGTAACTGCAGCTACAAAGTCTAGTAGATGTTTACTTGTATGTTGAGTACTTTTCTTATTTGATTATCCTTCTATCTGTGATCTGTGCTTCTGTTTTGGAACAAACATCACTGTAGCTTACTAAACATTGAATTCTCTGTTCAAAATATTTTTTTTCCCATTTCAGCAGCTTTTAAATTATTGTAACATAGATCTAGCCATTCTGCACGCACCCTTCCATATGGATATCTGTTGTTTGACTTGTAAACATCAGAAACGCTTTAAGATAGTCTCTCCTTTAGGAGCAATACAGCTGTTTAATCCAGTCCCTTCAGGAGTTGCTTGAAATCTGGGCTCTGCCTTGAGACAAGGATGTATGACAGAACATAAAGATCTTATAAGAGACCCCATATCACTAAAGACCGACCCATGTGATATTTAAAAAGTGCTTCCATGCTATATCCTAAAAACATAAAACTCTTCCACTAGAAGTTCAAAGAAAACTAGCTAGTAAACAAATGGCTCATTTTGTTGCCAGACATCCTTGCACTGAAATAAGAATTTTTTGCAATCCTGACTAGTGACAGTTGTGGAAATTATTAGTTTATTAGCATATTGTTTCTTTTCTATATTAAATTGCCCCTTATCTTCTTATATTCAGCTATACTATATAACATCCTCATGTTTTAGGACAAATCATGAGTTCACTCCACATAAAAATAAAATTCCTTTTATTCCATATAAATATGGAATCCATATACAAATTCTGTGGATGATGCATTTTAAGAAAAAAATCATTGCTTTCAAAAATTATAGCTTCACCTAAAATTCTAATACTAATACTCACTGTTGATCCAGAATACTTTACTAGTTGACATCCTTGGTCATCCAAGGTAAACAACATCTTTTCTTCTCCCTCTTTGTAATCACTGATACCAATTAATTTTGAATTTCTACATTATCTTAGGACTGGAGCGATAGCATAGCAGGTAGGGTGTTTGCCTTGCATGCAGCCCACCCGGGTTTGATTCCTCTAACCCCCTCGGAGAGCCCGGCAAGCTACCGATAGTATCCCGCCCGCACGGCATAGCCTGGCAAGCTACCTGTGGCATATTCAATATGCCAAAAACAGTAACAACAAGTTTTATAATAGAGATGTTACTGGTGACCGCTGGAGCAAATAGATGAACAATGGGACAACAGTGCCTCAGTGCTACAGTGCATATTATCTTAACTTGTCACTTACTGAAAATTTTCCACCTTCAATTAAGCAACCTTCCCAGTGGTGCTTAAGAGATGTGGGGACCACAACAATGATTCTCAGCCACCAGACAGTGGTTCACTGCAAAGACTTGAGGATGTGATTGATGCTGCTGGAACACTTTGGTTGCTGGGGTAACAAACCATTCTGGTGATTCTAAGGGCCTCTACAGCTAAGCCCGGTAATTCTTGGATGTACTATGTGGTGCCAGGAATTGAGCTCAGGTCAGATAAATTCTGGCATACATCCTAACCACTCTATTATGTCTTATCTTCTACACACTGAGTATATCAGACACCGTGATTGCAAGGGATTTTTTTCCAGAGATGCAAATGTGGTATAATATGTGAAAATCAATTAAGGTGCTATACCATATCAACGAAAGAAAATATGAAGATCACATAGATATAATTGAAACTCATACATAAATCCTTTGATGTATGATGAATGATGACTAAAGGAGTTAGATATATAAAGTGAGTAAGGTAAGTCTCTAAATAAATGGTACCAGGAAAAATGGATAGTCACATATAGAAAGATAAAACTGGAACGATATAATCTAATGTTCACAAAGGCTAATTAAAAGTGATTAAAGACCTCTAACTTAGTCCAGATTCCATAAAATCCATTAAGGAAAACATAAGTAGAACACACCAGGGAAGACAAGTTAAGAATTGTTTCCACTTATGTTACTGCAGAGGCACAGACAGAACAGCAACAACATCAAAATAAATAGGACTATCTTTAATTAAAAGCTTTGCACAGCATGGATTCTTAAGCTATCATAAAAAGATACCCTACTAAATGGGAGAATTTGTTTATATACAAGGTAGCACTGTAGCACTGTCATCCCATTGTTCATCGATTTGCTCGAGAGGGTACCAGTAACATCTCCATTGTGAGACGTGTTGTTACTATTTTTGGCATATGAAATATGCCACAGGTAGCTTGCCAGGCTCTGCCTTGTGGGCAAGATACTCTCAGTAGCTTGCCAGGTTCTCCGAGAGGGACGAAGGAATCAAACTCTGGTCGTCTGCATGCAATACAAGCGCCTACCTGCTGTGCTATATCTCCACTCCTGTTTATATACAATACATCTGATAAAGGACAAATATGAACAGGCACTTCTCCAAATAAGACATATGGATGATGAGTGGGTATATGAAACAGTGCTCATTGTCACTTATCATTTAGGAAATGCAAATTGAAAAGACAATGAGATATCCTCCCATACCATTGAGAATGGCGTATATTAAAAATACAAGAAACCAGCTTCACTGGTATGATGTGGTGAGATAGGAAGCCTCATTCACTATAGGGGGAATGTCATCTGGATCAGCCTCTATGGAAAGCCACCTGGAGATGTTTTAAAATGTGAAACTAGAACTCCCACAGGACTCAGCAAATCTACTTCATTTCATCTATCTCCCTAAAACAAAAGAAAGGATATATGCCAACATATGTTCCTTGTAGACCTTAGGACAATAGCCAAGATATGGAAACAACTCAAATATCCAATAACATATCAATAGTTAAGGAAGTTGTGGTATATGAACATAATGGAAAACACTATATCCATAAGAAATCAAGTCATACAGTTTGCTACAGGTATGTACTCAGGGAAGTCTACATTACAACAATGCAATCATCAGGCTCAGTTAACAACAATATAATAGGACACAAACTCCTTGGTAAGGTTCTAGAGCATGTTGTATGGGTAGACATTGCTGGGACCTAAAAGAGTTCTAGGCAGAATCACTGCTACCAGGAGTATTTTCACAACCAGAAATACCTTGTGGCTTTCATCAATAATTGAAGGCTGCAGGACACAGGTGTGGAGTATAAGTGTTCCAAGTGTATATGACAGGAATTTTTTATGTTATTACTCACTGTATCTCTAACACAGAGTTAATAGAGGAAAAAAAAGTAATACCCATATCTGCATAAGAGCCAGCAGATATTTCTATGTCACAAAGTCTTATTCCATTAAAAAAAACCCTAAAAACAAGAAAACTGTCAATTATTCTAACTCACTATTCGAATTTTACATGAACTGGGTATATTTAATGTTCTATCACAACTAATTAACAAAAAGATTTTTCTTCATGTTCAACTAATAAGTAATTTTGTTTAGTACCTTGGAGTGACTTGACCAAATTGTTGAAATATGAGATTTTCAAATTTCCTTCTCCTCACAGAAATACTATACACTTATATACAAAGCAATTTTCCCTGAGGCTAAAATCCAGAGGTAAATTGAGTAATGTCAATGCACAGAAAGAGACTGAGAGGACTCACATAGAAAGTAGATGCAACTGATACTTCTACATAAGTATCAGATAGCACTGTCACTGTAGCACTGTCTTCCTGTTGTTCAGCACCAGTAACGTCTCTGTTGTGAGACTTGTTGTTACTGTTTTTGGCATATCAGAAGCTTGTCAGGCTCTCCGAGAGGGGCAGAGGAATCAAACCCGGTCAGCCTCGGGCAAGACAAACATTCTACCTATTGTGCTATTGCTATAGTATCAGATAATTGGAAGAAAATGTCTAACTCATAGCATCTCCCTAAGAAACAAAGGGCTATATATCTAACACCCTAAGCATTAAGATTTCCACCTAGTATATGTTTCCAAATTATCCTGAAACGGTCACAGGAACTTGCACTCACAAGTCTGGCAACAAAGGAAAAAGCCGTCATCTTTATTAAACTCCTAAGAACTCCCTTAACTATTCCCAGCATTTATAGAAGGAAAGAGGTTAAAGCTCTCTGCTTTCCACGTGAAGGAATTAAGGACTTATTCTAACAACTGTAAACTTAGAGGCTAGCATATAATTCATGTGAATAGTGACTGCAATGGTCTCTGGAACCAAATGAGCCAATTACCAGTTCCCCTATCTTCCTTATTTTGTTCATTCCATCAATAAAATCTAGTCACCAATATCCCTCCTGCAGAGGTATGTCCGCATAGCTAGAGCACCAATTTTCATGACTGACACCTCAAAGGTACGTATATACATGCTGAGCTCTGATAACCAATGAGGTCTACAATCCACAAGTTCCACAGGCAATGATTAATAAATATTACTTAAATCGGTACACAAGCAATTCTGTTACTATGCATCCTGAAGTAACCTCAATAAAGAGCATACATAAACAGCCCACTGCTAAAATTATGATACTCTATCTAAGATGAAAAGACAAAATTTTTCCTTAATTTAATGACCAAATATTCCCACTATTACTACTTTAAATATACACAGTAGTAGCGCTCCTTAACAGAACAAATACAAAGAAAAAGTAGAAATATTAAAAGCAACCAATGCAGAAAGAAGGAACATGTCTTTAAATATCAGTAGTGTTATATGCTAAAAACACTACAAAAATACTATTTGAAGGCTGAAAGAATCAAGCACTGTAGCACTGTCACACTGTCGTCCCGTTGTTCATTGATTTGCTAGAGCGGGCATCAGTAACGTCTCCATTGTGAGACTTGTTACTGTTTTTGGATATCGAATATGCCACGGGGAGCTTGCTGTTCCTTCACATTAACAATGAGCAAAATTCAAAAAATAAAATAACTATGCCACAAGAAAAATACCAATTTTATTATTTAGGAAGAAAATTTAACAAGGTTACTTAAGTTCTATGTATTATCCTTTTCTTTAGTTCTTTTACTTTTTTGGTTTAGACTTAAAATAATTCTAAAAGTTTACATATAATTATTTTCACTGATTGATTTTCTACATCTACTGATTTTAATATCACAGCTTTGTTATGTAATCAATTTAGTTCTGGAATTATATCCACAGTTGTGGCATTTGTTAATAGTAAAATAAATATTAAAATATCTAAAAAGAGAAATGCCATATAATCCAATACCACAGATGGAGTTCAATGGTAGATTATTTCCCTCTCATTTGTGGACCCTGAACTCAGTTACAGACACTGCAGAAAAAAATTTTAAATGACACACCATTCATCAATATTTATCCACAGAATATGAAGCTATTAATTAAAAAATATATGTGTAAACCTACGTTAATAATAGCCAAAACATGCAATAAACATAATTGTCAATAAAGATGTAATATATAGCTAGATATGATAAATGAATGATATTTGAGTTTATCTCATCTGAATTAAAACCAGTTATAAAAAATCAAAAACTTGGAAAATATTTATGTATATAGCATAAACTTTTGAAAAACACAGTTCTTGCTTCTGTATATTGTCAATAAGCTAAATCATTTAGTCCTAATTCTACATTATATTATACAAGTGATATTTTAAGCACAAATTTAGTCTCCTTCAGAGTTTTTCTCAACCAAGGAAGAACTATTGTACTAATTAAAAAGAAGTCTATTAAAATATTTTCTCCTTTATATCTACTTACCAGCCATTAAAAGCACTTTCCAACTATTAAGTGTGAAATAAAACTAATCATAAAATAGAGAGAATGATTTTAAAAATTATAATATAAGGTTTTAAGGTAGGGATTTATTTTTAAATACCCTTAAAGCTTTTTAGGTTAAGCAAAGATTATATAATGTTCAGCTTCAATTATAAATCTAAGCTGTTAAATTTAATTTCACTATATATAAATCGTAGTGTCATTCCTCTCTATTTAAGA
This sequence comes from Sorex araneus, assembly GCF_027595985.1. Classification (NCBI taxonomy): domain Eukaryota; kingdom Metazoa; phylum Chordata; class Mammalia; order Eulipotyphla; family Soricidae; genus Sorex; species Sorex araneus. The sequence continues at coordinate 18,045,682 of NC_073312.1, forward strand.
CAGGCATAAACACCAATGGTAGAAGATGAACGTGATGTATTAAACTATAGGAGATTACCTTAATGGCATTTCTCCTAATGACAAGCCAAAAATATGACAATAAGGTAAGCATACTCAAAACAAGAAACAGAGCTTATGCTTTTAAATTTATGCATATTTGAAGAATACACATTATAGAACTGCATGCTAAGTAATACTTCTTTTTCTTTTATACTTCCTGAAAATAAAGCAAAATTTCACTGAAGAAGCCAAATGGAAAAACCCTTTCTTATGTTCAGAGCTTTTACCTTCTAAAGCCTGGTTACAAAATCAGGTATTTGTTTTCATCTGTGCATATACCAATTAGGCATTCATTAGATACTTCATAACCTTGATGTTATTCCATAAGACAGAGAAGAGCTCACAAAGAAACCTAAACAAATTAAATAGAGTCTATTCTTTGACATGCAAATGTGTTTTAGTTTTGCCCCACTAAGGTCTCATGTTTCATTATTATTAAGAATGTCAAGAATTTTTTTTGCCTTTGGGAAAGTAGATTTTAGTCCTATTTTTCAATCTTACTCAAACCCCATATTGCATAATTTATAAGGTACAGCTGCCTTTGGTTGTTTTTTTATATATAAAATTACAAACTATGAACCCCATGTGGCATTTTGCTAAATGCTTTTTCACATATTTGCTTTTGAACATTTATGGAATAAAAGTATACAAGAAAACCTGTTTGTACAATTATTCTCTTGTGTAGAACCTTTAGGCATATAATATTTTTTTAAAAGAACATAAATAATTTTCTCATTAGTAGAAAAAGACATTTCTTCACCTACTAGTTTAAGAGTGTTCCTTCTATTTTGGGTGGTTGGTACAATGCTTAGACATTTCTTGGACTGATTATTTTTATTTACTATAGTGTATGTATTTTCAATAGCATTAAACTTTATGATATCAATAGATGAATTTACCAAACCAAATGACCTCCAAAATGCCGAAAATCCTCCACCCCTGTCACTACAAACACCTCTAGTCTGGTTTTTTCCTTCTCTCAATCTTCCCGTTATTTGCTAACTGGTTTTATTGTCTAATGCCAAGCACTAGACATTGATATAATCTGTTGTTTTACATCTATACTTTATTGATGAGTCAGATAACAACCCTAATATGCCTAATTTTGTACTACTGATTGTTTTAGTAGGCAAGAAAGTGTGCCTGAGATGAAAGAATTATAGGCATAAACAGAAGAAATAACTAAGGCAATCCACATACTGAAAAATCAAAGTTGGTATAAAATCACAAACATGTACAAGCACCAGGGATGAGATTCAATAGTAATCTTTTCTGATGAGGTTAGATATAGTCATAATATTAACCATTTCTGACTTCTATATTTCCAAAATCTCCACCAGAAGTAAAGTGTGACAATGAGGTAAGACCCAGAAATATTAATGATGCCCTCTTTTGCCTCTAAGTTATTAATAAAATAACTGAAACATTAATGCTTTCTTTATACATCATTAAAAGTATCTTCACAAGGGAAGTTATAAAAATAATGTAATCAATTTACAAAAAAATAGGCAACCTTAATATTTTAGAGCAATAATTGGAGAAAGACATAAACTCTATCCATAAGAGAAAATACAAAAATGAAAGATAAAGGTGACAAAAATAAATTGACAACCTTTTCTGAGATTTGAGCACGTTGTATAAGCTCTAAAGTCATTTGTATCTTTGAAAAAAATGAGATAGGTATCTGCTGTATTGCATATTTGGTTTTTCAAATGCAAATACTAGCAGTAATGAAGGCAGAGTAATATGAGATGCAACCAATAAAGAAGAATCCAGAAGCAATATTTGAAGTATGACTCAGGGATTATTCTGTTTCTCTGCACCATTTAATTCCAATATTCTAGTTTATAAAAATATTTCAAGTTCTAAAAAATATTGCCCCTAAATAAATAGAGCATCATTTTCTCTATACATTTCTGGCCTAACCAATATAGAAGAAATTTTCAAGACCAATATTTGGTCTCTCAGATTAATAGAAAACAGTTCAAGTATGTTTGTCTATGAAACTATTAAGTTAACTACTCCTAATATAGAAATAATACACATTTTAGGCACTTACAAATATAGTTACAGAGAAATTTATCACAGCAGAAATATTGATGTATTAGTAATTACTTGAAAGATTCATGCTATAAATCATGATAAAGAATTTATATTTTGCCCTGAATTACTACAGTTTGTGAAGTTATATTATTTACTTAATGAAATAATATATATTTTTCTCTACTATATATCCAGGACCTAAAACATCACGATGATGATCACGATCACAAAATTTCGTTAATCATTGATTTCTCAAGCGGGCTCAGTAACCTCTCCATCCGTCCTTTCCCTGAGATCTTAGAAGTCTCTCTCCACAAGGCCCTCCCAATGATGTTGCACTGGAGGCTCTTTCAGGGTCAGGGGAATGAGATCGAACTTGTTACTGGATTTAGCATATGAATACACCATGGGAAGCTTGCAAGGCTGTCCCATGTGGGCAGGAAACTCTCAGAAGTTTGCCAGTTTCTCCCAGAGGGAGAAATAGGCTACAAGATATCCTAAAACATAATAAAAATTAAATTATATTCATCAAATAAATAAAAATAATGAATAAGTTAATTAAAATTAGAATTATTATCTTGCAGAACAGAATTCAGATAAAATATGGCAAACTAAAGAGTTTGTCCTGGGGACATTATTACACATATTATATGATCCCTTTAAAATGTGAAACCATTATGGAAAATAGACACTTGTGAAGGGATTGGTGTTGAATATTGTATGCATAAAATTCAATCACAAACAACTTTACAAATCACAAAACCTCTAATAAAATTTAAAAAAAGGTGAATCCAGAAATAGTGATTAAATTTTAGGCAAAGTATTAAACTCATTGTTAGGAAAAACTCAGTTTTATAATAGCTCATTTTGTGTATCTCCTATAGCACTTGAGTTTCTTGAATATGTATGAGGGTTTAAGTAAATATTAGAACTGCCTAACTTTATAAAGGTAATGATTTTTCTATATTTTAGATTTTGTGGGATTGTCAATATATGGCATGGGTATGTTACAAGGATTTGATCTTGGAATTCCAGGTTCTAGAACTGAAAAATAAGGTTGCTTTTAAACATAAGGCTTTCTCGTTTTTAAGCATGTAGTGTCTTGTTATGGTAACTTCAGTACATTAATAGAAGAGTCTACAAAGGGTATGAGGATATATGCAAATATTTTCATTTATTTATGCTACTTACAAAACATGAAATTCAAGAGTTGGCTATTGGTAAAGTAGTTTTAAATGTAAAATTATCTGATTTAAAGTGTTTTTCTTGTTTCCTTTTGGGAAACAAGATCTCTCAGACCTGCTCAATTGATTTTCTTTTATTTGTCATTTGCACAGCAATGTATTTTGGGCCACCCCTGACAGTATTCAAGGGTTATTCTTAACTCTATGGTTGGGGACATATCCCTGTAATGCTCAGGGGACCATGAGATACGTGGGACAAAACCAGGATCCTTGCCTTGCATTTGTATTATCCTTTGTATTCTCTCCTTTTACCCTAGTTCATAATTTTAAAGGAAAAACAAGATACCTTCATGTGTATTTTAAGAACACATTTCTAATTTTTAACTGTTGATGGAAAATATTGATTTGCTAGTATTTGGGTGTTCGGGCACAACATCTAAAATTCAGACACTGGTGTTTTCTAATAACTAGTCCTCTATTTTCATATTTGGAAATTTGGGAGATACAATTAACTTCTCTGTATCTCAAATTTACATGCACTAAATTGGGAATAATAGCAATTACCTTGAAGACATAGTATGCACTTCTATATTACTGTGATATTAGAATAAATGAGATATAGTATAAACATGCTTGGCCACCAGTATGGCTTCATGAGTGCCAATCCATTTTCTTCCCTGTAATTGTGCGGCTTTCCTCCCCATCCAAGTTCATGGCTGGCAAAGAGAACATGCGGATAGCAGCTGCCTAACCAGTAGTCTGCCAAGCCATCTGGCTAGCCTTACCTGTTGGCTCTTAAGTATGATTCTAAGCTTCTCTCAGAAGCAGAAATTCATCCACAGTCCAATCTAAATGTCTATGTTCTGAGCTTAAATTCATCCAACTCTTAGAGAGACAAATATTTGTCTTATTTTTAAAACAGAAGTCATATTTTAATAAATTTACTATTAACAGCATATTTTAGAACTTTGTATTATTTGACTATTCTGGTCACAGAAGCAAAGTGTATCTCTCTCACAGAAGCAAATTTATCACTAATGATTTCTTCAAAGATCTATACCAGTTGTTTCTAACCAGATTTAATTTAATTTAACATGACAAAGTTAACAATGTATTTTGGTTGCCACATTTAACATCTAGGTTTAGCACAAACTAGGAACACTGCTACACATGTTCAAGTTTATACAGTAGTCCTCCTCTGTAGGATAACATTGGGTTTGTCCTTTCAGCCTTGTCTAAGGAACTTAGTTTACCTTAAAGCAATGTTTTTTCTGTATGGACACAGGAAGACAGTTAATATTATGCTTTGTAACTTGGGAGAAGATTGACTCCAATAATATTTACTCCCGGGCATCTGCTTTCTCGACTCAGTTGCCCTCAGTTCCTAGCACCCTAAAAGCAGGATCCTGATTAGGGATGGAATAGACCCAGGGCAAGCTGTGAGCTACCCTGGCATCGAAATGGGCCAGGACTAAGCGCCACAATATTTATCTATAAGTTGAGAGCATGGTCATAGACAAATGCTGTCAAGATCCAAAAGTAATGATGAGACTAAGACCCTGCTGCTGTTAGGAAGACTAACCTGAGGACTATGGTCTGGGATATATAGTGAATGTCCTCAGAAAGAACCAAACTTTAAGTTTGATATATCCCTTACTGTGCTCATACAGAATGATGTTGCTAAAAATATTTGAAGTACGTTTACTACAACTATTTAAGTGGATTACTAGTTGAGGAAAGAAGAAAGCGACACATCCTTGTTTGGATCCCACCCTTAAATTGATCTCCTACTAATCTGGAGTAATCTCCTTAAATGAAATTTTGTTAATCTCCTGGAGAAAGGTCTTACCCCTCTTTGTTGATTTGTTAGTGTTCAACCCTCCTTTGTGTCACCACCCTATGTGATTGCTATATAAACTAATACTGTAGGAGATGAGACGCAGAAGACACAGAGAAGACACAGAGGCAAGAGGGACGACACAGAAGCAGAGAGAAGACACAGAAGCAGAGAGAGAGAGAGTTTGGAAGAGACCAGAGGAGAGACTACAGAGACAGAGATAGATAGAGAGAGAGAGAGAGAGAGAGAGAGAGAGAAGAGAGCACAGCGGCACACACAGAAGCAGAGCACAAAGGAGGAGCCATCCTGATCCGGTCCATACACAGCGACTCAAGAGCACCCAACGCGAATGGAGAGAGAGACAGTGCTGCCCTGAGAGCCTGTGAACAATACAACATACATCACATCATCCCTCCCGCGCGCACGTTTGTATTTTTTACACTCCACAACAAATATCTAATTTTAAAGTGTCAATTATGCTAGGTATGAGAAGTACAAATTTAGACTGAGTTGGGCATCTAGTTTTTTCAACACCCGACAAGTTATTACTCTTCTTGCCTTAATAACAGACAGCTTTCCATTGTCAGAACCATCGTACTTGTAAGTACATCACCTGGGTCTGGGCTCTGAACCCTACACATTTATGGGCAGCTTTTAAGCAATTTAAGATCATAGCACTTAAGACAACTGCCACTGCATGGAGAATGATTTATGCATAGTTTTGACTTCATTGCTTAAAAACTATAGTTTCATAAGCAAATCACTAAACAAGATAAACTTTCATCAATCCTTAATAATTTGGATAAAAATAAGTTGTGTACAAGATGTCATTCTTTGTTGAGGAGGCGTTATTCCTGGTGATGTTCAGGTCTTACTCCAAGCTCTGCACTCAGGCATCAGTCCTGGAAAGCTCAAGGGACCATATAGAGTGCCGGAGATCAAACCTGGGTTGGCCGTAGGCAAGGCAAGTGCCCTACTGTAGTATATCATTGGTTTGTCCTTACTCCCTGGCTTCAGAGAGTTTAGGCCTATTAGATCACACTTATCACAGTGCTCTCGAGACACTCCCATTCCTCTGTGTTTATCTGTGACCTCTTCTCTGTGCTCTGCTTTCCCAACTGGTTAATCACCTATTTTCCCTAAGCAGTACCTGTGACTTATAAAGTCAAATTCCCCAGAAATTTCTAGATTTGTATTTGTAAATGAAATATTGCTTTTTCTCCTTTCCTTGTGTTCTTATGCATGGTTGACGGGAGAGAAATATCCTTTTTGTCTAGACAAAGGGAGACAGTTAATGCTATGTTTTTGTAACTTGGAGTTAATTGACTCCGAAAAATATTCACTCCTGGGCATCTGTTCTCTCAACTTAAGCCTCAGTTTTGGGTGAAAAGCCCCTCTTGTTCTGCTTTGAAGTGCCATATTAAGCCTTGGGCTTGGCCCTGGGGATTTACCCAGAGCATTCAGAACCTGTTACAGTATCTATTTACAAGGACAGGTCAATGCAGCCATGGGACAGGACCCTGGGACAGGATGTGTCCAGCAGACGTGTAGGTGACAGCCTGTCCATTATGATCAAAGGAACAATATAACCCTATCTATATAACTATAAAGAAACAATGTAATCCTATCTATAGAACTGAGATGAAACACATACTTGTTCTAACCACTGTAACTATGTAACTAACTGCAAATATTCAAGCCTATATAAACCTTGTTGTTTGCTCAATAAATAAAAACTGCTTTACAGGAACTCCATCTTGCTCGTGTGCTTATTTCTCTTTCCTTGGAGGAGGCGTTGGCAAGGTTTAGTCTTTTCCCTCGGACCCCTCTCCTTAGCTGGAGGGAAGATAGGCCCTGTCCTCAGGACTCTGAGTGGTAGCCTCTTGCTGAATGAGGGAGCATGCTGAACAGGGCGCAGGAGAAGACCCCAACACCTCAGTTGCCCTTACTTCCTAGACCCCTCAAAGCAGGGTTCCAACAAGGGACTTGATGGACCCAGGGCAAGCTGTGAGCTACCCTGGCATCAAAACAGGACAGGCAAAATGCCATAATACTTTACTATAAGTTAAGGGCATGGTCATGGACAAATTCTGTCATGATCCAAAGTAACAACTGGTTTAGGACACTGTTAGGGTTAGGAAAGACCAATCTGGCCTGAAAACTGTAGTCTGGGATCTATAGCCAGACGTCCCCAGGAGAGCCACCCTACAAGCTTAATGTATCTCTGACTGTGTCCATACAAAATGACCAGAAAGATTATTTAGAAATAAATAAATCTAAAATGGTTGTTGAATTAAGGAAAGGAGAAACATACAGCTAGGTGGTATTTTGCCCTTGAATGGATCCCCTGGCTGTAGGAAAGACAGAGAACTTTAACCTCTTTCCTCTTCCATAAATGTTGGGGATAGTTAAGTGAATGCTTAGTTTAATGACCATGACTGCTTTTTCCTTTATTGCCAGACTTCTGAGTGCAAGTTCCAATAACTGTTTCTAGACTATTTGGAAACATATACTAGGTGGAAGGAAGGGCTTTCATATGTTGATTGAGCTACCTCACCTGGGTGTAGTTGCTATCCCCAATGCTAGGAGATTGGGGTGCAAGACCAAGACTGTGAGACAGAGTGTGGAGAAACTAGTATATGTTTCCAAATAGTCTTGAAACAGTCATTGGAACTTTAAAATCATGAAAAAATCTAAAACTTGCTAGCATTGAGTTGGTGTAATTGAAGTGCCAAATTATGCTTTCAAAAACCAGTTTCTATCCATTTACCTCTTGATTCAAAAGTCATGTGGCTTTTAGTCTCAGGTATTGGCAGATAACAAGTTCCTTGCTAACAGATCTGGATCAATATCTTTTCAGGTTAAGTCCAATGATCAGGGATTTTTTTCCCCCCTGGTACTTAATATCTTCATAGACAGTGACAGTCACATAGTCAAGGTGGCACAATGCTATTTATAGGTGGATGCAAAACGGAACGACAGCACACATTATATGGCCACAGAAAGGAGCAACTCACAGGCTTGCACACTGGAGTAATAAAATCCTGAACTAAGCATAAAGGCTATAAATTTCAGAGATTTGGAAAATGTAGAACAATCTTGTTTCTACTTTTCATTTCAGTTGGAAAACTGGAACTAAGAAAAACCAGAGATGAATCTGTAGACTTAAACAATGAGTTAGATATTGGTACTATTAAGAAAATATTGAATAAGGGTAAGTAATGAATTTGAGGGTAAGGTGATAACTTCAATGGTGGGACACCTGCTAGATGGGTGCCAGTAAATACCAACGTAGATATGACAGCAAACCACAGAGGATTGAAGGGGAGATGGGATTTGAAAAGTCACATTGAAGATAGCCTTAGAGAAATAACTACTGCTCCACTGAACTTAATAGAAGGGTTTTCCTATCAGAGAAAGTAGACATTGACTATTAAAAATATGCATTTTAATTATTGAAATAAATTTATTATAAGCTAGTGTTTATGTTATTAACGTACAAAGTCACTATACCTCCAACACAACCACAGTGCCAAGGATCCTCAACTAATATCACTTCCAGTCTTCTACTTTCCTTCTACCCTAGCTTTCAAGATGCCTCTTCACTTTGCTAACCTAATTCTGTTGTTAGAGTCTGAGTGCTTATTTTTATTGGCTACTGTCCATTGTTTCTTTGTTTCTTCACATATCATTTAAAATGGCACAGCTTTAAAACATAACATTTCATCATGGAAATGTTATTTCAAGGAGCTCACATATTTGCTCCATATTTTATTTTTTTCTAATTTTTCTAATTTTTAAATTTTAAGAGCTAGATAAGAAAATTTATAAATATTCATAACATATTGATACATGCATGCATTTTTGAGTCTGTATATGTATATGTCATATAGATATATAGGTATATACATTCCCATATGTGAATATATATGTATATATATAGACACCCATATATTTTAATAAAATAGATGCTTTTAGCACTTTGATCTACCTGAAACATATGAGACTCTTGATTCTCAGATTTATTCTTCCTCTTTCTAGGTATAATAACTTAATACAAGTAAAGGGAAAAATGCAAGACAAAGGAAAATACAAGGCAGGTTGTCAGTACCTATTATCTGAGCTTTTGCATTTCAGATGCTGTCAAATATTTGGTAAGGTATAAGGACTGGAATTGTCCTTTAAGTAGTTCAATTTTGAACATTCAATATGAAGTCAGTACTTCCGTTTGGAGTTGTATGGGATACCTGTTGGGCTTTAAGGAAAATTATTTATCCCAACATTTTGAAAATCAGGTTTCCAGTTCTGATAATGAAAGTTGCATTTAATAAGGTACTAAAAAACAGAACAAACTCATGCTATTAACTTACTAAATTTCCTGTATCACTAGAGATGGCATGTACATCTTTATCTTAAATCTCGTTTGGGGCTGGAGTGATAGCACAGCGGGTAGGGCGTTTGTCTTGCACGCGGCCGACCCAGGTTCGAATCCCAGCATCCCATATGGTCCCCTGAGCACCGCCAGGAGTAATTCCTGAGTGTAGAGCCAGGAGTAACCCCTGTGCATCGCTGGGTGTGACCCAAAAAGCAAAAAAAAAAAAAAAAAAAAAAATCTCGTTGGCTCTATGACCTATTATGGCCAACTAGGTAAGTTCTGAGCCTAAATCTCACTTTCCATTGGTCATTCTTTGGAAATTTTTGTACAGTTACCAAGAAGAGGCTAGCTTGTTGGAGGAAGAGAAACACAGGATCAGAGCTGAGGCAGTTGGGTTAGATTAGCCAGTCCCAACAGCCCAGAATCTGCCCATACACCCATACATGATCCCACATGAGATTCAAGTCCTGAACTCATCAGTTGACTCTCACAGAGGAGTCCAACCTAAACTACTGGCTCAGAGTCTCAAAATTGTGGGACAAATAAATATTATATTAAGTAGCCACTGTTTTGTTTGCTTGTTTAAGATGTGAGAAAGTCTAACTAATACAATTAAGAAGTTGGCTGGATATGAAATCTTAAATAAATTAAATTGTTGGAGCTGAGAGCAAGGAAACCTTCAGGCCAATTAGATGGGAGGACCTCTAGGTCATTTCACAGTGATCATATTAGGAAAATGCGGAGTGGGCATATTTTTAAAAGCACTGGAAGATAATTAGATATGGAAAATATTTAAGTAAAATTGACACATCATACTAGTTCTCTCTCACTTTCTTTCCAATAGGAGCTGAAAGGTGGGGTAGGCTAAATTTATATTCTTTTATATAATAGCCTGTTAGGAAATAAAATTATTAATGTAATTTTAAGAAAGTATTACTTTCTAAGCCAAATAGAAAGAAATCAAGAAGACATATCAGGAAATGTTATATAGTCTCTTAAGTCATGTACAATACAAGTAAGATAGGTAGTTATTGGGTTAGAAAGGGAATCCATTACTGTGAATTATATCTATCGGGGAGCCATGTCTAGACAGAAGGTTCATATATTGGCCCTGGTAGTAAGTTCAGAACAGAAGTGTAATTGAAAAAAACAAAAAATCTTGAGTCAAATGAGAAGGAACTCAGCCAGGCAGAAAGAAGGAGATTAAATTTTATATCCTTCACAAATGTATGGTTCCTTTCCTGCCTTAGATGGTAATAACTTCAAAGAGTAGCTATACAAACATTACACACTGATTTAATAACTAATATATGAAGCAAAAATAACATACGGATTCTATTATATGGATAATTACCGTAAAGATCCTTTTTCTAGGACTTAGAAATACACTGACAAATTAAGCCTAATTTTCAAAAGCCCTAGATAAATTAAAGTAATATGTGTGTATATATGCACATATACATATGTATTTATCTTCTTTGAGATCACAATCCTAATGAGAAGTCATTCTAGTGAATACACAAAAGCCTATGAGCTATGAGACACTTTTTATGTGTAAGAAATGAGTTTTAAACCTAATTCACAGCTTACATAGACCATTCTCTAGAAATCCTTCTATAGTTACCGAATGTATGAGCTATGAGTTAAAGATAAAAAAATGTTTATGTTGGGGCTGGAGTGATAGCACAGCGGGTAGGGCGTTTGCCTTGCAAGCGGCCGACCCGGGTTCAATTCCCAGCATCCAATATGGTCCCCCAGCACTGCTAGGAGTAATTCCTGAGTGCAGAGCCAGGAGTAACCCCTGTGCACAGCTGGGTGTGACCCAAAAAGCAAAAAAAAAAAAAATGTTAATGTAACAGGGAGTGCATATGCTCATTAGACTTTAGTGTATTAGAAGGAATAATAGTATATTAGGCACTGGAAACATTACATTACAGAGCCAATCAATACCAATATGATAATTTTGTTAGTGAATAATTAATACAAATAATGCTGACTAAAATATCCCAAATGTGGAAGAAAATACTAGAATAAATGGGAGGAAGCAGATGGGTCATTTGATTCATTTCTCAATTACAACTGATATATTAGTTACAAAAATTCCCATGTCATTTATTTTTATGGTCCATTTTATAGCTGTGTTTATTGTTGTAATAAATAAATACATTATATCCTCTTCTCAGAGAAGCAATGCAATTCTTATATCAATACACTTGCGTACTCACAAGACATCAATGCCCCAACTGCTGAAACTATGAGAGAGAAATTGTTCAGTCAACTGAAAAATAAGACACATTTTTCAACTGAATCTGATGACAGGAAAATGCACATATAGAAAAGGGTAAGATTTATATATAGCGGTTGCTAGTACTTGAGTAGATTTGCATCTCACGCCATCATTAAGAATACAGACTTAACCATCTGTGTGTGTTTCCCAGGAACAAATGAGTTCCAAACCACCATCCAGAATGCAGATATTTAAGTTATTATCTCCATTTTACAGTCTCCTTATGAGTATCCAAATCTAACAGGCTAAGAGGAGATATCCTACCCAATTTATAACTTTGTTCACTGTATTAGGGAAGCAGCATCTTTGAAAAGGACAGTCAGGTTGTTTGTATTTCTAAAATATTTCTTATTGGAGTAGTGTAAATATTAGGTGAATGAATCAAGCAGCACATACTTACTAAACACCTAAAATTTCTTCAGTTCTGTGTTAAGAGCTTGTCTGCTGTATTCCATGTGTTTTATCAGAAATAGTTGTATGATTTAGAAAATTCTTTGTTTAATTGACTATTTTAAAGTATAATTTGTGAACATTGCACTCATTTTAAAAAAGTATATTGTTGGGGCTGGACTGAGCTATCAGGGAGAGCCCATGTATACTGTACCGTGCTACGGACAGGAACATAGGGACCCATGAAAATGGGCGAGATTTCTCGTGTCTCCTGACTGGTTTGGATGAAGCTGAACATTTTCTCCCTTCAAGCTGCCTTCAGAAAAATAATTTCAGAATACTGAAAAGAGCAGTTTTTCCTTCTCTCACAGAAGCCTGGCTGGTCTCTGACATGCAGATGGTGTTAGCCAGGTCTGACCTTTGATATTGTAAATTGTAGATTTCAGGTGCAGGCCCAGCTTTGTCTTTGGGATGCAGATTCCAGGTGCCTGAAGAAGGTTTCAGTTTCGGTTTTGTATCTTTCCTTCTCAGTTCTGTATTCTTTTCCCGAGGCTATAGGCCTACCCATACAAGGAAACAATGTTTCCATTGTCTCAATGTTCTCCCTGTAACATTTTTTGATGCCTTTGGTGACATCACTATATTGAGTCCTTTAGAGGTACCATGATCAATAAAAGGAGGTCCACGAGGCCCTCTGCCTTTGCTAAGAGCCAGAGCGAGCCTTAGTCCTCCAATCAGTGCATTTCTTCCGCGTTCCTATCTCAGCGCCTCCGATTGCACGAACGTTCACGCAACAGTATATCTTGGCTGTTATATGCCTGATTAATTCCCTAACTCTCTCTCTTTTTTGTTTATGACTTTTATTCCTGAATAAATTTTTGAAAACCAAATTTTAGCAACTCCATTAAGGGCTAAATCTGTGTTAGACGAAGATGAAGTTCAAAATACTGCCTTTTCACTTCACATAATGACCTCAGAAAGATAACTAAAAGGTTTTGTTCCCTAGTTTTTCTTCTCAAGTATGAACTTAGTAATTGCATTTACCTCATAGGATGGTGAGAATTATGGGTGGTCATTACAAAAGGTCTCCAAGGTCTTAAGGCCTTGGAAACACCTCTTCCTCTGAGGGGTGAGGGGGTAAGCGGGAAGGACTTGTGTAACTGCTTCCAGCTGACACCTAGCCACCTCCAAGGGACCTTCAAGGAGCCAAGAGAGATAAAAAGCTTCTGGGGAAAAAAATGAGAATCAGTCCAGTCCCCACAGTCCCTCATGCTCAGCCCAATACAACATGATTCACTGACAAGGAGAAACCACACAAAACCCGCAGCATATCCTCTGCCCTCAACTTCCTACGCCCCAAGCAGAATGTGGACCGACCCAGAATTTGGTGGCTGAGATCCCCTTCCCAGTTCAGAGCTGAGTGTGTTATTTGGAATCATCGTTTTCGACCTCCATGGTGGGCAAGCACAGACCAGGGCAAGTGAATGTGACTGCGATAAAGTCCCCTTTAATCAGGGAATTCATGGCAGAGCCTGGCAAGCTCCCCGTGGCGTATTCGATAAGCCAAATACAGTAACAATAACAGGTCTCATTCCCCTGCTCCTGAAAGAGCCTCCAATCATTGGGAAAGATGTGTAAGGAGAGGCTGCTAAAATCTCAGGGCTGGGACGAATGGAGACGTCACTGGTGCCCATTCAAGTAAATCGATAAACAACGGGATGACAATGATACAGTGATACATTTAAAAAAGTCACTTTGCAAGATATTTGGCATATAGTGTGTAACATATTTATATTGTTTTTGTTTATTTGTTTTGGGGTCACACCCGACAGTGGTCTCAGGATTTATACCTGGCTTTGTGCTCAGGGATCAATTCTGGTGGTCGTTGGAGGACCATATGTGTTGTCAGAGATGAAACTAGGATTAAATCAGGATTGGCAAGACAAATACTTTAGGTAGAATAATGTGACATTTGTGCTGAAATGGGGATATACAATTTTCTGCAAAAAATAAAAGTATGCAGACATCTTTTAGTTTCCAAAAGAAGTGAGTGGTAATCAGGCTACTATTTAAGCTGTATGACCTTAGCAAATTGCTTCAGCTAATCAGACTCAGTTTCTTTTCTCTACAAATAAAAGATGTGAAACTGTGCAACAGAAGTGAAGAATATGTGAACTAATGAATATGTACCATCAAACTGTGGCAGGAGTCTAAATAGTATTCTTTGGTGGTGGTGTGTGCAAAGGCTGTGTGGTAATAAAGGGTCTGATTGTTGAGAGAAGTATGGAAAGTCCATCTACATGAAATAGTGGGAGAAAAGATGCTGGAATTATCAGTTGGGATTTCTCTGACATCGATCAGTGCTAGTAATTGATTTTCTTAATAGTAAACCTAAATAGTAAATGTTTACTGCCCTCTTAAATCTATAGCATCAATTAACAAGAAGTGAGTGAAAAACAGTTTATTTTTTCTTAATCAAATTCTTTTAAGGAAGAAAAAGCAAATAGCTTGAGGTGAGTCAGGGAATCTCTTCAGTGAAGGTCCATATAAATATTCACCAGTGGTTTATGAATTTGGGGCCTCCCAAGCCCAAATTCTGGGGGTCCAGAAACCACACCCCAGTGATGCATTCCAACCAGGCCATTGGTTCAGTGTCAGACCCTGAGGATGTGACATTAGTTGAGCCTACGATATTGGGGACTACAAGGGTCATTCCTGCCTTTTGCAGTACATCCCGTGGATCTTTGGAGGCCTGTATTGTGGCCATTGACTCTGATTGGGTGTATGCATACACCCTAGCTCTTCTTTTTCCTCAGCATCTATTTTATTGATCTTTGAAGCTAGCACAAGGTAGGATTTACCAGCCAGCAGTGTGAAAAAAAAAAAGCAGCTGAACCAGTCAGCTATGACTGAATAACACAAGCAATATATACCCTCATTGGAAGTATCCAATATCCTTGACTCTGAGAAGCAAATTTCCAACTTCACTAGATTGAGTCCAAAAGATATGTCATCATGAAAAATCATCAGAATTATTTTGAAATATATTTTATTTGAATATTTTTAATCTAAACAATAGTATTTCATAGTGTTTATGCACTGCATTCACATCTCTAGGTGGGAAGATTAAATGCAGCTTGTATGTTATGCAGACATTACTATAAGGTAAAGTAACCTGATAATTTTTGAGTGCTAGGTATACTGATTATTGGTTAGCCACACAAAGTATTAGAATGTTATATTAATCAAAAAATACTACATATATTTTCAATTCTGACTGAAGAATAGTGAACTGATGGTATTTATTAATAAGAAGCAATAAAGGGAAAGTTTGGGAAAAACTTAATTTTCATCAAAACCAAATAAAAAATCAATCACTAAGTAAGTTCCTGGTTTTGTGATTGGTTCTGACTTCTATGTTTACTACACTCGGTGGTGAGAAAACCTCATATTACCACTGACAGTTCTGCAAAGGCAGAGTTAGCTTACAGTGCAGATTTCTGGCTAAATTATTCAGCAAATCCATCAATATTCAAAATGAGTAGGAACACTCCTGGAAGAAAAGGGGGCAGTGCAGAATCCGTGATTTGAACACTATGAAATCAACATAATTATCAGTTATAAACTGGCTTCAAGTGAAAGGGTAGGAGGAAGGGAGAATTTTTGTTGTTAATGTGGAAGTGAGTGAAGACCCTTCAACTACTCTGGGGTTCATTCTGGATCCTCAGTTCTGTAGCCACCAATCTTGAAATCAACATTTGCTTTCCCAAGTCATTCTCTAGTCATATTTTAGGTTGCATTATGACATTTGTCAAGCCATATTATAAAAAAGGAATTACTACTATATTTTGTTTCTGTCTTTTCCTTTTCATCATTGCATGAAAACGGAACCAACAGATGTTTTTGGAGACTATACTGGATGAACTTTAAATTCACATTGCACTGTAATACCTGATATCCCAGAAAACATAATTAGCTTTCATTCCATATGTTGGTATTTTATCTATAATTCTATTTATTCTAATTAGGATTATGTTCTATTTATACTCTCCAACTTACAGTTGTTCACTAGCAAAGAACCAGGATTGGCTCATACATCAATGTTTATGATTGAATTATTAAATATGAATGTTGATTAAGCTCCATAGTTACCGAATTCTACTTGCTTGGTACAGGAAGATAAAGCACATTCACTGTGTTTATTCTACAATCAAAATGTTTGTAGATCTGGGTGAATTATATAAATAGAATACTTTTAATATTAAACTATAAAAGTAATTAATGGCATAGTGAGTTAGGTATAGATTATAGATAAGTGTAGCAATTATCACACTCACTAAGGAGAATTAACAAGCCCTTATGAAGGATTTTATAGTTCTCTGGAATTTGAAGGATTAAGAGGAGCTTGCTGAATGAATAAAGACAGGTGAACATATGTTGCAGAGAGGAGTATATACAAATACAGACTTGAAAAATTCACTCCCTGCTATTAAAATGATGAGAACCTTATATTGCCTTCAGCTGTGTTTCTGATGGGAAAGCACTTTGAAGGTCTTTTATTATTAAAGCAATAGCACTGTAGCACTGTCATCCCATTGTTCATGGATTTGCTCGAGCGGGTACCAGTAACATCTCCATTGTGAGACTTGTTGTTACTATTTTTGGCATATCCAATACGTCATGGGTTGTAGGATATCATTGGTTTATCCTTTCTCCCTTGCCACAAAGAGTTTAGGTTTATCTGGTAATAATCTCTAAATATTTTAAGACAACATTGGTATGTCCTGTTCTCCTTGCTACAAGGAGCTTAGGTTTATTGGTCACACCCATCAAAGTGCTCCCGAATCAATCCCATTCCTTTGTCTATCTGTAACCACTTCTCTATGCTCTCTTCCCTAATCAGTTAATCAGATTTTCCCTCTAATCAGACTCTGTTATTTTGTAAAGTCAGATCTTTCTAGGACACTGAACTTGTATTGTACGTTAATATTGCCTTTCTCCTCTTCTTGTGTCTTTTGAATAGTTTACTTTAAAGCAATGTCAAAGAAAGACAGTTGTTAATATGCTTTTGTAACATGGGATTTAATTGGTGTTGAATACTATTCACTCTCAGACATCTGCTTTCCTGACTTAAGCCTCAGTTGCCTTTAGTTCTTAGCACCCCAAAAACAGGGTCCCGACAAGGGACAGGATGGACCCAGGGCAAGCGGTGAATTATGTGCTACCCTGGCATGGAGATGGGCCTGACCAAATGCTTAACTATAAGTTAAGAGCTTGGTCATGGACAAATGCTGTCATGATCCAAAAGCAACTATGAGACTACGACCCTGCTAGGGATAGGAAAGACTAATCTGGCCTGAGCACTGTAGTCTGAGATTGAGATGGCCCCAGGAGAGCGATTCTATAAGCTTAATGCATCTCTTGCTGTGTCCATACAAAATGATTGATATTATGAATGTTTCTATGTTAGTTGGACAAGGAGAGGAGGAACACACCCATGGGATTCTGCTCCTGGGCAGGTGTCCTGCTGAAAGAGAATCTGTCCTAGAAGCAGCATCCCCTGAGGGAAAGAACTTTATCCCTGTTGATTATGACCACACCTATGTGTATCAGCCCCAACCCCTCATGCTGGGGGATTTACCTAGGCTAAAAGAGTGGGCTGGGAGTCCCAGTGCCAGATCTGGAGAAGCCAGATCGAGATCCAGATCCAGAGGAGAAGGAGAATGAAGTAGGATGGGGGAGGAAGAAGCAGGAAGAGACTCAGAGGAGAATGGAGATGGGAATGGAATAAACTACAACTGAGACCAACCAGCCTGGCCCTCGTTCCTTCCTTCACCTGCTACATCATCACCATCAACCTCTTTGGGGTGGGGAAAGCTGCTGGAAACTACCAAATGCGGGCGGCGGGGGAGATAGAGCGCTGCTGCCCTGTGCCAGGTATGCCCCCCCTTTTTTGTGTTTACACAATGGGTAGCTTGTCAGGCTCTGCCATTCGGGCGGGATTCTCTCGTTAGCTTGCCAGGTTCTCTGAGAGGAGAGGAGGAATCAAATCCGGGTCAGCCATGTGAAAGGCAAACACCCTACTCGCTGTGCTATTGCTCCAGTCCATTAAAGTAATATTCCAGAACAATAAATAAAATAAGGCAAATCGTTCTAATTTTTCAGATGGGCACAGAGCTAGTAAACAATGGAATTTAGTCATCATTTAGTCATCTGGGATGTAACTCAAAACTTCTTATTAGTTTGCTGTCAATGAGGAGGAGGTGGTAAAACACAATCACAACCACAAATGACAGAATGACTTATTATGTAAACATTTAATATCAAAACCTTGACACTCTTAGAAGAAAGCAGAGTAGTACCCTCAATTCTTTAGCCATGCTGATACAAAAAAAAAAAAGCAAAATAGACAAGTGGGACTATGTGACACTAAAGCATCTACACAGTCGAAGAAGTAATGGACAAAATGAGAAGGCAATTTTTCTTATAAAGAAAAAAATATTTTCAAACCATATATTTAATAAGAGACTATACCAAACATCATAAGAAACAGTTAATTCCACATATAACTAGAAAAGAACAGAAGACATACCATTTAAAAAAAGTAAACCAAAGTTACTTCCAAAGGTGTTGACCACCTCTTAGCATCTGGGAAATACAATCAAAATGACTATATATGTACATATACATATATATATATATATATATATAATGTCTTGTAGCTGATAGTTTTTTGTTTTTAAAAGACATGATATTTTTATAAAAGAGTTCATGAGGATGTGAAATAAAGATAATGACTGTAGCATTTTAGTGATAATGAAAATTGGTACAATCACAAGGAAAACAATATAGAAGTTTCTCAAGAAAGGAAGCATGTAACTACCATATACTCAGTAAACCTGCTTCTGGATATATGTTAAAGGTAAGAGCATCACTATCTCAAAGAGATATCTTCTCCTTCATATTTATTTCAGCATAATCAAAATAACAAAATATGAATAAAGAAAATGCCAGAAGTACCCCAAAGTTTTATCTAGATTTTTATACATAATGTGTATAAGATTATATATTCTGGATTTACACATTGGATATATATCAGAGATATATAAGGTATATAATATATGTGTGTATATGTAAATATATATGTATATCTCAGAGCAGTAAATATTCTGGTGGTCCCATAATATTTTATTAGGAAACATACATCATTTATCTCCATAAAAATTTCAAAGATGTTTCTTGCCAAAGCAGAATAAAAATAAATGAAATCACAATTTTTCTGTGCAATCAAAAATGTTCTTATAAATATCTACCTCTCACAAGAGGGGACATTTTAACCTGTTTATCTAAAATGTTTTATTCATTTTAATATCACTGTACCACTGTCATCTCGTTGTTTGTCAATTTACTCAACGGACACCAGTAATGTCTCTATTACACTCAGCCCTGAAATTTTAGCAGCCTCTCCTATAAAACCAAGCTCCCGGAAGAGAGTGATGGAGTCTCTTGCCCCCCGAGCCTGGCTTTCTTCACCGGGGCCCCTCAGAGGGGATGGGTTGCATTTCCCTCCCCATCCCCCACCCCAAGCAGAGTCTTGACAGTTGAGGACCTCTGGAACCCAGCCACGGTCATGCTCAGGGCCACTCTCCACAGTTTCAGACAAGCCTCATGCATGAAGGAACTGGCAGAGGAACCCAGGTGTGCGGGACCCTGGGCCAAGACCTCCAAGGCTGCTCAGATCAGGACTGGGCCTCCTCCATCCAGGTCCCCCATTTTCCAGTAGCTAGACAGTCACACCCAGAGACTGCCCCTAACATCTTGTAATCCCATCAATGGCCAACATCCAGAGACTATAAAACCAAGCTCCTGGAAGAGAGCGATTCAGTCTCTCTGCCTCCGTGCCTGGCTGTCTTCACCAGGGCTTCTCGGAAGGGCAATGTGGCCGTGCGACATCTAATAGCCTAGTTCTTCCTCTTGGAGAACCTGACAAGCTACCGAGAATCTATTGCCCACTTGGGAGAGCCTGGCAAGCTCCCCATGGCATATCCATATCCAAAATATAGTAACAGATATATATATGTATATATATGTATATATATATACATATATATATACACACACATATATATATATATATACCTCTTAAAGAGACCGGCAAGCTACTGAGAGTATCCCGCCCTCACAGCAAAACCTGGCAAGCTATCCGTGGCGTATTTGATATGCCAAAACCAGTAACAATAGGTCTCATTCACTTTGCTATATGCTTATAAAAAAATTCCCAAGTTTTTGAGGTTGATTTGTATAATATCTAGTGTTTTACAACCAATATATAAATGTCCGAGTTAATTCAAATTCGTTAATTCTGAGTACCTGAAATTACAAGTGCATAAAAGTCTTTACGTGGTGAACTATTGTAACTCTCTTTTTGAGGGTGATTACTATGCATATCATTACCTATTTTTGGAAAACTTTCCTAATGAAACACATTTTTAAAAAACTCATTATTTGGGGTAATGGGAGTTTCCATAGTTGCGATGGTGGATTTTGTCTCAAAACAAGTGCACCTATATAGGCTTTTAGTCTTTGTAATTTGGTGAACAAAACATCGAATACCTGCATTCTAGAATCAACCTAGAATTTGTTCTGATCTGAGGCATTATGACATTCTTTGCTGAAAATGGATAAGAACTCTCATTAACCTATTAATGGATTGTTTCTAATCTAGCTTCAGTATTTATTTCCTTATTGTAAGGAGACTGGGAACTGCTAAGGGTTAGGTATTGGTGAAGATGGAGGTGGAGGAAATACTCAGAAGTCAGGCAGATTTGGGGTACCATATGGACTGTCAGGGGATTGAACACAGGTAGTCTGTGTAAAAGGCAAGAATCCTGTCCACTGTGCTATCTTTCTGTCACCAGAGCTTTCCATTTAAATACTGACCCACAGAGAAAAACAGAAAAGTTTCCATGCAGTAATGATGCAGTCTGGAGGGAAGTAAAATTTCAGGGTTCTTTGTTATCTGGTCTGAAAAGGAAGGACAAGGATGACCATAGTTATATACTAACATTCAATGATCTATGTCAGCTACCCCTAAACAGTATCCATTTTATTTGTCTCCCAGAACATGAGGTTTGCACAGAAAACTCCAAGTGTCAGCAGGGTGATTTAGAAGCAACGCTACCATTAGAACACGAACCTTATCACAACTCTGAACATTTTAGATGCTTTTGGAAGTGATCTTGTGCATTCGAAATGAACTTGTGCATTGGAAGTGATCCTGTGGTACATTAAAAGCGACCTTGTGGTAGAACACAAACTTTATCACAACTCAGAAAAATCTGAACCAGAAGCACAGGCAGGTTTTCGTTGTTAGAAGGATTGCTGCAATACAGATACTGAGAGGTCATCATGTTTGTTTTACCTACATTCAGCATGCAGTTCTTATTCAGAGTGCTCCCGTGATCATTTCCAACCATCATTGCCATAAGTGGTTCCTTCTCTATCCCAACTTTCAAAAAAAATGTATTATATTATGCCTGCTAGAGTAAATCAATGAACAATGGGATGACAGTGCTACAGTGCTATAGAATGAGGATAATAAATTTTATGTGTTGCAAACCATAATTCCCAAAAGGAGAGAGAGAGAGAAAAAGAGAAGGAGGGAAGAGAGAGAGAGAGAGAGAGAGAGAGAGAGAGAGAGAGAGAGAGAGAGAGAAGAAAATTGCCTGCCATCTCTGAAGGTGGGAGTGGCAAGAGAGAAACTGGGGATATTGGTGCTGGGAAATGTACTCTAGAGGAGAGATTGGTGTTAGAACATTGTATGACTGAACTGGACTGGTGAACAGCTTTGTAACAATGTATTTCATGGTGACACAATAACAAAAAATAAATATTTTTTAAAATGAAGGACTGCTACATATATATCCAGGTTGTTTTGTTTGTTTTATAGGGCATGCTTAGTGGAATGCAAGTGTTACTCCAGGCTCTGTGCTCATGGCTAATTCTTGGATGTGATATGGTCCTGAGAATCAAACTTCGGTCACCACATTCAAAATACACACTTCTATCCATTGAGTTATCTCCCTGGTGATATTCACCTTTACTTGCTCATTCGACTTGCAGCTTTTCAGAGAAGATACCCTTTTCTCTGAAAATTGGAATATAAAGATTGTGATAATTAAAGATAATAAAAGCATATTGGATTTGTACTACTAGAACTCATTTGTATATTTATTTCATAGTAAATAATATGCTTGTGACATTATTACAAGTGTTTATTTCTAACACACGAAATGCTAACTACACCAATTCTTAAATATTGCATGATATTGGAATAAAACATTCATAGCTTCAATTGTAATGTTTAGTATACATGTGGAAGGCAAGCATATAGTTTTAATTATATTTTTATGTATCTGGAAAAGAATATAATAATTAAATTAAAGCTAATTTCATTTTGATTATATATAATATATAAATTATGTTATATGCATTATATGTAAGTATATACATATACACATTTACTCTTCCAGGAATTTATCTTAGAACTAGTGCTAATACTTCCTGGTTTTTCACCAGTCTGTCATCTAAATGTTTTATATATGATGATATTTTTTCTTCTCTGACATTTAACCATGAAAAATGTTACCATGTCTCATTTTCCTTTCATTTCTTTCTGTTTTGAAATAAACCAGGCTATGTTGGATACTGAAAAGACCACAAGACTAAGGGATCTGCTAGATTTTTACTAAGTTTTCTCCAAAACTAGAGACAGTTTTTGAATTTAGTTTAAGTGTGGACCATCTTTCTTAATTGATTGGAGGTAGCTGGATTTTTAAGTTCAAATAATAAGGAATGAATTATTTATTGCCTAGTGTTGTCTTCATTCCTTTAGTTTTATAGTTAAATTAAATTCTGAAGTTCAGATAAATGAGAAAATATAGATCATGCTAGAAACTACAACCTAACTCCAGTATACCAATAATTTACTGTTTTTCTTATGTACATTGACTATTATTTTATGTATCTCTACAATTGCATTTGGTCCTAAGAAATGGGGAGCTATTAACATTTCCATTTTATCAATAATATAAGGAATGCGTAGAGTGTATCTTGCTGAAGTCAAAAAAATTTTAGTAAATGATAAAGAAATGCATTTTAGTTACTATCATAATCTCTGTACTGGTTCCAAGTCAAAGATTACAACTAAGCACATTACAAGATCTCTAGATATGGGGTTGAGCATATTATAGTGTGCATAGTTGGGCATTTGCTTTGCATGCAGCCAATCAGGGTTGAATCCCCAGCTTCCCATATGGTCCCCTGAGACCATCAGAAATGAACCCTGAATACAAAGACTGTGGTAAGCTCGGAGCACTGCCAGGGGTGGCCAAAAAACAAAACAAACAAAAAAATTTCAGAATGTAAGTGAAGGCTTGTTTTTATTCTTCTCTTGTTGTTTTGGATTTCAATGGTGTGCTTACACCTTTCACAAATTTAAGCTCTATGGTCTATTGTTTATTTTGAAATTAAAAAGGTAAATACTTCTTCATAGTTACACTCTGAAATATCCAGTCATTTACCATGCACAGCTGTTGTGATAAATTTTACAGAGAATTATTATCTTGTTAATTTTATTCATAATATATGAGAGGATTACACAACACCTTCTTGAAATAAATTGGGCATAGTTTTAGTTACTATTTGGGAAATGTGATATGTATATGTGATGCATCAGTAATAGTGCATATATAACATGATATGTATTCGTGATACATCAGTAGTAGTATTTAAAAAAAATTATTGAATCACCATGAGAACAGTTACAAAGCTTTCAGGTTTAAGTCTCAGTCATGAAATGGTCGAACACCCATCCCTTCACCAGTGCACATGTTCCACCACTAAGAACCCCAGTATAGCCCCCATCTCAACCCCCACCCTTCCAGTGTGGTAGATGATTTTCACTTTACTCTCTCTTTACTTTGATTACATTCAATGTTTCGACGGAAAACCCACTATTATTAACTGAAATTTTCCCCCAATGATCATACCTGCCAAAAAGGCATCATTTGATAATCTGTTTTCTATTGCTGATAATGAAGAGCATCACTGTATCACTATATCTCTGTCATCCCATTAATCATCAATTTTCTCGAGCGGGCACCAGTAACATTTCCATTCGTCCTAGCCCTGAGATTTTAGAAGCCTCTCCTTACTCGTCCTTCCCAGTGATGCTGCATTGGAGGCTATTTCAGGGTAAGGGGAATGAGACCCACCATTGTTACTGTATTTGGCATATCAAATACGCCATGGAGAGCTTGCCATGCTCTGCCATGTAGACAGGATGCTCTCGGTACCTTACCAGGTTTTCTGCAAAGGAGAACTAGACTTTAAGAGGTCACATGCTGACACTGACTTTTTCATTTCATTATTTAAAAATAATAAAAATAATAAGTGAAAGAACAATGAAAATATCGATGTTAAAATGTTCAAATGATTTTAGATATATTCGGTTAAGTGAAATACACACATTTTGTTTACCTATTTATAATATGGCTCCCAGCAAATTTAAAATACTTATGTGAAGTTGGAGCAGCTGGCTTTGAACCTAGTTTGACCCCAGCACTATATATATTCCCCCAAGCACCAACAGGCATAGCCCCTGAGCACCACCAGGTGTGGTCCTGCAACATAAAATTACTTATGTGACTTGTATTATGTTATAGAATACCAGTGTTCTAGAAACACAACAGTCATAACCTAATGAAGAGCATATGATTTTGGATTTCTGGTATTTTAGTAATTAAGTCCAGAGTGATTTATGCCAGAAGCTGCTGGGTTCCGGAACTGGTTTGTGTGCCTCTGGGATCATGGCCATTCAGGAGTGGAGGAGCTGTTCATGGGCGGCTGCTCAGGGTCTCATCTGGGCAAGGAGCAGTGTCGGTACTGCTGCCCATTCTGAGATTTTCCGCACGCCCCATCATTGCAAACTCGTACCTCCATCCAATGGGCTTTGAAGATGGTGGTCACCATGCCCCCATCATGGAAAGGAGAGGCTGAGGGAAAAAAACCTTTCCCCTCCTGAAGTGGCAGGGGGCCATAAATTAGTTCACAGTCTAGAGGCATTTCTACAAGAAGCTGCTGGGTTCTGAAATTGGTTTGTGTGCGTCTGGGGCTCTCTCTATAGTTTTGGGCATTATATTTTGCTTAGATATTCAACACCATCATTCAAGGGGGATACTAGATCTTCTAGGAGCAGATGCTAGATGATCTATTTTCCATTACTCACTTTGTGCATCAAGAAAGGTCACGCAGCCTTGTAAGTAGCTGTGAGGTTCTGAGAAATAGTCCAAGTCCCCACATACTGGAGTCATGCTTGTAGAAGCTCATGGTCGCCGGGATTCCATCTGGAGAGGGCAGGGAGACTGCACCTCCTCCATCTGGGGCATCCTGGTGATAGCTGCTCGGTTTGGGGCCTGGAGCATTCTCTGTTGTTGCAGTGCCTGCTGGCCAGGATTCTTCACTGCTGAGTGCGGCCAGAAGTAGTATTTTTATATTGGAAATTTTTGTTCCATGTCAGAACATATTTTTTTTCCAGAATTTGCCTCACTAACCATGAGTCTGTGCCTGCCTCTCTATTAGAATGCATCAGGATTACTTAAATATAATTTTTGAGTAGATAAATAAGAAAATAAGAGTAAGAAAACTACTTATTTAATAAATACAGTGCTTTAACTTCTTACAGTTGAGGCATGGTAACTTGCAGTTGTAATTTTATTAATGTTTTAGTCATACAGAATTACTGTACCACAATCACCATTATTGGGCTAGATATCTTCCACCACTCTCCATAAGTCACTTCTTACTTATTTTTTCCCAAGATATTAACTGATGAAAGAAAATAAGTTGATTTACTACATTTTGTTCTACATATATCACTCAATATGTTATATTGATTAGATTACTGTTTTCTTGGCCAACCCTTTGTAACTAAACAATCACTTAATTCAGCACAAAGAAGTTCATTGAAAATAAATATCTTGTTTCAAAAATTCTTCCTTAATTAATGAAAATGGACCAACACATTTTATATATTCACAAAAACAACAATGAGTTAATGACTTAATTTTTTTGATTACATGAAAATAGTTTTTATAATCGGGTTGTTTATAGTCTAATTTTTGAAACTAACTTATCCTTGGGCTGGAGCGATAGCACAGCGGTTGGGGTTTTGCCTTTCACACGGCCAACCTGTGTTCGATTCCTCTGCCCCTCTCGGAGAGCCCAGCAAGCTACCGAGAGTATCAAGCCCACTCGGGAGAGCCTGGCAAGCTACCCGTGCGAATTGGATATGCCAAAAATAGTAACAATAAGTCTCTCAATGAGAGACGTTACTGGTGCCCACTCGAACAAATCAATGAGCAACAGGATGACAGTGAATATAACAGTGAACTTATCCTTGCTTTCAATATTCTCAATGTTTTCTCTGTGGAAGAACAATGAAGCTATATAAAGTAATTTCATGAAAAATATTTTGTATTGTCATAATGATTGAATAACCAATGCTTTGTATTACTAAGATATCTTTCTTTTGAAATATATGGTCCATCCAAAGATTTTAATTAAAAATTGGTATTAAAAATTCATCTTGATTAAATAAAATCAATCACCCTTTCCAAATGCTCAACAATTAAATTGATGTAATAGAGCATTTTCATACTAAGAAAAAAATGTACAATTTTATTTAAATTCTGTGTGACATATATCAAAGGAAATCACAGTATAATATATTCATTTTTCAGTTAAGAAAGTTAGTAAACTTGAATCACTTGCTGATTGTCATACTCTAGAAGTAATAGAAACACAATCATAAAACAAATCTCATTTGACACCCATGTTCTCAACACTCATGTATTCTGCTCAACATGTACTTAGAGACACAAATACATATAATATATTACACACAATGTATAGTCACATGCTTACCACAAATACACAATGCATACATATATGCAATCACATATTTACAAAAAACAGGAAGGAGAGATTTAACACTGCTCAAAGTGAAGATAACGTTGTCTAGAGCATAGGAAAAATGAATTTTCTTAAGGGTGTTTATTACAAAGAGCAGACTTCAAAATTTTAATATTCTTCCTCAACTAAATCTTTAATGTGTCATTTAATTCTTATCACTGTATCACTGTAGTCCCATTGATCGTCGATTTGCTCAAGCGGGTGCCAGTAACATCTCCACTTGTCCTAGCCCTGAGATTTTAGCAGTCTCTCTTTACTCATCCTTCCCGACGGTGCTGCTTTGGAGGCTCTTTCATGGTCAGGGGAAGGAGACCCATTGTTGTTACTGTTTTTGGCATATGAATATGCCACGGGAAGCTTGCCAGGCTCTTCAGTGCAGGCAGGAAACTCTCAATAGCTTGCCATGTTTTCCGAGAGGCAGGACTAGGCTGCAAAAGGTTGTGCAGTCATGAATGTGGCCTCACGCTTACTGGAGCTCAGTTTTATAGTCTCTGAATCTTGGCCATTGATGAGATTACATGGGCCAGGTGCAGTTTCTGGGTCTGACTGCCTAGCTACTGGAAAATGAGGGATCTGGGCAGAAGAGACCCAGTCCTGATTCGAACAGGCCGGGAGATCTCAGCCCCAGGCCCCGCACACCTGGGTTCCTCTGCTGGTTCCTTCATGTATGAGGCTCGTCCAAATGTGTGGAGAGTGGCCTTGAGCATGGCTGTTGCTGGGTTCCAGAGGTTTGTGGCTGCCTGAGCTCTGCTCAGGGAGGGGAGGGAAACTCAACTGCTGCTCTCTGAGGGGCCCCAGTGAAGATAGCCAGGCTTGGGGGCAAGAGACTCTGTGTGACTCTCTTCCGGGAGAGAATTCTTATAAGGATGATATTATTATGTCAGATTGTGTTAGCTTTATATGTGAAAAATATTTAAGTATTCATAACTAGATGTAAATATATTCAGAAATAAACTATGCAAATGTATGAAGAAAAAATGCAGAACATTGAATTTATTAATAATTGGTTAAACAATTCAAATTTAGCTAATAACTATAGCAATATATTGTATATACATAGTGTAGTAGTATGGGTCATGATTTGGCTTTTAAATAAATATGAAAAATGCATCAAATATACTATTCCCAACTGAGTAAACTATAATTGTACAAGATTTTTCAGCTTGAAGACTTGATTAAGGTACCATACTTATTGCTTGAGAATACTAAGTGTTTTCCCTCACAAAGGTAAATTGTGAAAAAAATGCGACGGTAAAATTAGTAGAACTTATATTTTTTCTGCACCTAATATAAATACCAAGTACTTGATAAATTATTTTTGAAAGCTTGAATGAATGATCATACCTTACTTTTGTGTTACGACGGGATACCCTCGTCTTTCATCTGTGACAAATGGGACATTCAGATTAAGAATATTTTACACAACTATTTATTTTGTTGGTCTGGAGTGATAGCACAGCAAGAGGGCATTTGCCTTCACACAGCCAAGTTAGATTCCTCCACCTCTCTTGGAGAGCCTGGTAAGCAACCAAGAGTATCTTGCCCGCACAGCAGAGCCTGGCAAGCTAGCCCGGGCTTATTGGATATGCCAAAAACAGTAACAAGTCTCACAACGGAGACGTTACTAGTGCCCACTTGAGCAAATCGATGAGCAATGGAATGACAGTCATTAATTTTGTGAGATTTTATTTATAGTGTTGTTTCTGTAGATGTCTAATTTTGTTAGTATAATTAATAAAATAACTTATTTTTTATTATCAGTAAATAATAATTCTAAGCAAGATGTACCGAAACGATATTAAATGCATGCTATACTTTCGTGTGTTTTGAGCAAATAACTGCAAGCTCTCAAGAAAAATTATTGTTACCTCTTTCCTCAGGGTTTATTTGAAGAGTAGTTCTCCCCTTGCTTCAAGTTTTCAATTTGAAGAGTAGTTTTTCCTTTGCCTCAAGTTTTTTTAAATATAATTTTAAAATAATATTACAAAAAATCTTGTATTTCAGAAATTATTAAAATTTTAAATTATCTGAAACATTCTGTGTGAAAAGAATATGATTGCGAAATTTTTAAGACACCCTAGCTTTACTAATGTTGAAAAGTAAAATAAATGGAGGGTTTTAGAGATAGCACTGTAGCACTGTCGTCCCATTGTTCATCAATTTGCTTGAACATGCACCAGTAATGACTCCATTGTGAGACTTGTTGTTACTGTTTTTGGCATATTGAATACACCACAGGTAGCTTGCCAGGCTCTGTCATGCGGGCGGGATAGTCTTGGTAGCTTGCCATGCTCTCAGAGAGGGACGGAGGAAGCAAATCTGGGTCTGCCGCGTGCAAGGCAAACGCCCTACCCACTGTGCAATTGCTAGAGATATTTGGAATAATTCTCATTTAAATTGTGACTTTGCAGGGACTTGTAGGGAAAAGTTTATCTTATTTTGAAATAACAGTAAGTGCCTAATAGAAAAGTTCAGTTTGATTCTAAAGTGAGACAGCCTGCCTATGTAGCAAAGTAACACAGGAAAACATTCAGTTCAAATTTGTTATATTATTAATCTAGTTCCTCTTACAAAATTGTTAATATCTATGTCAGAAAGGGAAGTGTTATAGGCTTAGCTCTGTAGTCAGCAGCCTGGATGGAGAATGAAATTACTTTGCCTCAGAATATAATTTGTTTGCTTATGTTGCTTGTAGTGCAAATAAGTTTTACTCCTCACTTAAGCTTTAATATTTTATATGAAATAGTAAAAGTATTTTAGAAAGTCAACATCTTTTCCTATTTTTGTATAAATTTTGAATAATCAGTTTTTTTAGGAGACTCAATGTAAGTTTGAAGAAGCTACGATCTATTTTATTTGCATAAATTTCTATAGAGAACTTTATTGAGTTTTGATGACATCTCAGATATCCAGAAAGCTAGAAATTATAGACATGTAGAAAGCCTGCTCACCAGACATCTAAAGCACTCAGCAAAAAGAGATACAAGTGATAAAATTTTAATAGATAAAAGTAAATCCAGTCTTCAGAGTTGAGTTGAGGTAGAACCTTTGACCTTTGCTTTGGGATGTGAAGTTTGTCCACTGTGATGGGATATTGGCCCTTGTAATCCATAAAGGGCATCACTCCAAACCATATTTTACTAGCATTACCATCCTGCAGAAACTCTTGAATATTCATTTCATAAGACTTCCCCTTAGAAGTTTATCTTGGCATCATGGGTTCACTCTAAGTAGTCAGTGTTTACTCCTAAGAGTCTTGGCTTTTGTCTCTTCAGTAGACTTACATGCAATTTTAGATTAAAATCCAAATTATATTAACATATTTCTCTGGTTCTTGACTGTGGCTGAGAATGAGAATCTATTAGAATAAAGGATAATTGCCCTTGAAGGACCAATTAAACTTTAAAAAATTAAAATTATGTATGAGTGAACCTTCCTATATGAATCTAGCAACTCATAAGAATAAGTAATAAGAAATTAAAAAGATTTGGATCACATAAAATGAACAACAGGAAGAAAAATAATGACAATTTCATTTAATACTAAGATAAGTCAACACAATAGTTACATAAAAGCTTTCTTATTGACTGTGAAAGAGCCCTCTTACTTTCACATCTGACAGAAATAATTGGAGTTCAGAGATTTTAATAGTTAAATTAGATTCTTTGCTCCAAAGCATCACCGTTTTTGGGGAAAATCTTGGTAATGCCACAATTCTCATCCAGTGAGAATGTTCCTACATCTACCAGCCTTTAGCAATTAGGAGGTTGATTATATTGAGAGAGATTGAAGGATTATCATACTTTGTTATATCTTATATATGGTTATATCTTATATATGAGGAAAATAGTACAGAACATTTACATATCAATCTATGAGAAAACATGAAAAATAAAGAAATGGATCTCACTATCAATATTTGAGTTAATGAAGGAATACTTTATAAAAGATTTTGATTTTCTAAACTATTAAATGAATGCACCACACCTTCTTTTAAGAGCAAGAAATCATTATGTTGTCCTTAGGATTTGGAACACCTTAGGTTTGGATTCATAAAACCCTCAGGTTTGCTTTGGGGCACCGTTTAAATTTATCTTTTTTTCTTTGTTGTCACCCTTCAACAAACATGTGGGGTATTTTTATTAAAAAGTCAGCTCTTCTGAAAAATGTAATATTTACTTGCCAAAGCTTCTGTACTTCTTGTGATACTATCTTTTAGGTAAAAGATTAAAAAAATAATATATGTTCTCTGTTAAAGTCTTCTTTGTTCTCAAGTTTTTTTTTTAAATGAGTCTAAGTTTAAGCTCACATTTAGCTGTATTTAATTGTTTTCAATTACAGTGTGTATTCGTTCATTTGGTAGATTCTCTTTCAGTTTGGGGGTCACACCCAGATGTATTCAATTTGCTCTTAGTTCTGTGCTCAGGGATCACTCTGTCATTCTAGAGGATGATGTATGGTGCAGGGATTAAACTGGAGATGACTTTGTGCAAGGCAGGTGCCTTAATCGTTGTATTATCTTTCTAGGTCTTTGCACATGTTCATATGTGTCATAATTATGTTTGCACTGGTTAGGAAATACATAGATTCCCCTTTTAATAAACTGGATTCTGGGTTATCCAAGAAGAGGAAATTATTCCTGCTCATTAGACATCTTCCTGAAAAAGACCTGCCTCAATGCCAAAGTTTCAAGATGTTTGTAGATGCTTCTTGCTGTGATACAGCGGGACAGTGCAGCCCTAAACTAGAAGTTCTCCTGCTGTCCTTCATACTTTGAAGTTCTGTTCTTTGACCTCTTTCCCCAGTCATCTCCACTGCACTCCAACTTCTCTATGTTCTCTGTTGGTGTTTCTGGTCTTTGATGGAGAATGGATTTCAGCTGCTGCCACTCATTTATCTCAAAGTTAAATATTAATAATGATGTTTTTAAGGATGGAATAGGGCATGTTCTTTAGCTTACATGTTTGACTTTTTGTTTCTTTAGAGTTTGAATATGCATAAAACACAAGAAGAAAACAATTCGGCTACCTTAATACAAAATTCAAATTCATGGAAAGCATTATAAATTCTATAAAGGTCCAGGGTATAACTTGGTGAGCATTTCGATTGCTAGGATCTGTTAAAAAACTTGTTGAAGGAAGTTGTTAGTAATGCTGCTGGTGGTAGTAATAATAGAAGCAGTAGGAATAGTAGTATTAGTAATTGTAGTTATCGTAGCATATGACAAATAACTATGTCTGAGGTTAAAGCTGGGAAACGAAGCAATTTAGTCAAGACTATAGATGACATGTAAGTAAGCTAACTTGGCAAATTCAGAAACATGAGAAGCCAGCAAATTTCTTTTAACCTTTACAAAACCATTCCCATCTTACACTTTTTTCCCCAGAACCATGGGCTAGTCCATACCTCCAGGACTTTCTCTTTTCCCAAAGTTCCACTTATCAGGAGGAAGTTTGTCAGGACCCCTATTTTTGGTCCCATTGGAATTGACTTTGTGTGTTAGGTGGGTGAGCTGCAATGTTTTCATCAGAAACTATATAACTCTGAAAGTTCTTGCAATTACAAGAGGAGCAAGTTGTCTACAGAAAAGGATTTATGAAATGGTAAAAAGGCAAAAGATTTGGTGTAGGGATATTTGATGTTTAAATTCTGATTCTTCTACTGCCATTTTCATGAGAGTTTGTACAGTTATCTAATTTCTGTAAACTTCAATCCTCTACCTGAAAAATAGGGAAAATTACATATACTGGATAATTTTTATTTGTAATGATTATGGAGTGATAGCACAGTGGCAGGGTGTTTGACTTTCATGCAGCCAACCCGTGTTCGATTCCTCCGCCCCTCTCAGAGAGCCCAGCAAGGTACTGAGAATATCTCGCCCACAGGGCAGAGCCTGGCAAGCTACCCATGGTGTATTTGATATGCCAAAAACAGTAACAATAAGTCTCACATTGATTACTGGTGCCCACTCGAACAAATCGATGAACAACAAGATGAAAGTGACAGAGAAAGTGACAGAGAATGATTAATATAATAGCCAAGAGGCAAAAATGCCTGGCCAACTTCTAGTGTGAGTGTAGAAAGGTCGGACTTCAGCTGATCCTCACAGAAACAATGTTCATGAGAAATGGACTAGTTCCTGATGTTCCATTTGCTCTCAATGGAACAAGCATCTCTGAATGCAGCAGTTATGCATACCTAGGTCAAGAACTCAACATGATGAATCTGGCACCTGAGCTGCACAGGAGGGATGCCTTTAAGAGCATTGAAGAAGTGGTTAAGAAGATGAAGAACCTCTGGCTCCAGGCACATCTTTTCGACTCCATCATTCTTCCTGCACTAACATATGCCTCAGAGACCTGGGCCCAATGAAAACAGGATAGAACGCTATTCGGGTCTCCCAAAGAGGAATCAAAAGATCCATGCTGGAATGTCACATTTCATTCAAGTGAGAGAAGCAATCTGGAGAAGAAATCCAGAGTTCAGTCAACCATCAAGAATCAGAAACACTGTCTCATTTACCAAGCCATCGAAAATCAGATGGGCCAGACAGATAATGAGATTTAGAAATGATTGCTAGACTAGAACTGTTACCAACTAGATTTCACGAGACGTCAAAAGAACGCCTGGCCACCCATCTATGAGATGGTCAGACTTCTTTGTCAAGACTCTGAATGAATGGTTTGAGGCTCTTCGTGTTCCTGGAGCGAGCAGATGCCATTGGGCTACACCAGCATGTGACGGGGCAAATAGAGATGTTACTGGCACCCACTTAAGCACATAGATGAGCAATGGGATGACAAGTGACAAGTGACAATGATATATATAGTACATGGGCTACAAGGTGAAATTTATCTTTGTATCGCTCTAGTTTTCTATCCATCATCTCTAGATAAAACTATCATCTGTTTCTACATATTTTAACCTATTAGTGTATGTATCTAATCATTTATCTTCATATTATACCTACTGAAGACCAAATACTAAAGAAAATTGCAAAAATAGTTGAGCAGAAAGATAGGCTTGTTTTGTTTTTTCTTATTTATTTATATTTGCTTTTCCATTTGCACCAAGGAAAAGATCATCTAATTAATGGCTGCTCACTGGAATCTATTTCTCCTGCTGTGAAGAGTGACACTGAAAAGTTTTGTAAGATCCTCACAATTTTTTTGGTTTTGATTATCAGTGAACAACATTTTCATTTCCAAGTTATGCATCTTGTTTCCTTCATCTCCTTTTTGCCCATGAAGTCTGTTGTTAGAATTAATTATAAGCATGTTATAATCACTATATCATAACATCAATTCTTTTCACATCAAAACACTAGCAATATTTTTTTGCATCAAATCTCAATGACAACAGATGCTCCCTGGTTGGTATTTGGTTGGCTGCTCTTGCTCTCTGGCATTTACTTTTTATTTTTCTTTTTCTTTTGGTCTAATGGATTTAAAAGGGTCTTACAATAGCTTAGATGTTTTTAAAATTATTTTTGCTCACAATAGGATTATCTATGTACACTGTCTTGAGAGACTTATTTTCTTATCCACAGACTCCAATAGGACAGTTTTTTAAATCCTACCTCCTCTTGCTAGCAGCCTATATCAATGGTTAGGAAACTGCAGCTTGTGGAGTGAATTTGTTCAGTGGCCTAGTTTTATACAGCATGAGCTAAAATTTATTTTTATATTTTTTAGAATGTCAGGCAAACAAAACTGAAGAACTTGGAGCATAAAATGTATATAGGACTTGTAAACATATACTATTTATAAAATTGTCAATAGTAAAAATATGTCTGCCAACCACTCATTGTTGACTTTTGCATTAAAGTAAACCTAGAGAGTAATCATAGATTGTAACATCCTAGTTCTGTTTTCAGTTCTTCTTTAGGAGTGAATAAT
The DNA here is from genome assembly GCF_027595985.1 of Sorex araneus. NCBI lineage: Eukaryota > Metazoa > Chordata > Mammalia > Eulipotyphla > Soricidae > Sorex > Sorex araneus. Next base: position 18,080,789 of record NC_073312.1, read on the forward strand.
TTGTCATAATTTATTAATCTGTCATTTTTATTGCATTTTCTTTCTGTTTTGACTGGATTCAGGTTAAGTGGCATTTAATAGAAAGAAGAGTGAATATATGATCACAAATAATACAATTTTATTTTATTTTGTTAGGTGAGAACTTCCAGGTAGTGCTCAGGGGGCACCAATGATGCTGATTATATTTCTTAGTTATCTGGGCCAAATGGTTAAATCCAACAGCTAGAGAATATGGTACTACTTGGACTCTTGTGGTGCCAGTGGCCACCATCAGGCTTACACTAACAGTCCTTTGGGACTCATGGCTTATATTTATGGTGCTCAGGGTGGGCCAGCAGGTGCTGAGGATAGAGTAGGATCAGACATTCATTCCCAGCCCCCAGATCCAATCTTTGGTTTGGCATATCACTTTGATTGATTCCATTCAATACCCATGGTTTCTACCAATTATTATCTATAAAGTGAGAAAAGTTTCAAAGGTGTTGCAGATCTACTGAAGGAGATCATTGAGAGGACATGCCTTCAACTACACCCAGAAAATGGGCGGTCAGTGGCCCTGCACCTTCTCTTCTTCTTTCAAAAAAAATCCTGAACCACAATAAATAAAAACTTCAGATGTTGGTAAATAGTTGTCCCCAACAGTGCCCGGACACGTTGCGCAGTAGGTCTGCGGAGACATGGCAGGGACGGATGACAGATGCATGGAGAAAACACACTCCAGGAGCAGCTGATGGCTATTCACTTTATTGCCAAATACACATATATTTTATAGAGGGTCTTGGCTTTACAGCAAGGTCCAATCACATAAAGTTTAGCATTATTGCCCTATTACCTTTCCAACTCTGCTTTCTCCTGGTCCAATCCCAGCCAAGGTTAGATGCTATGATTAGGATGACTTGCTAAGCATACATGACAGCTTCTGTGTCTTGGGCTCATGTGACTAGGAGGTCAAGTGAGGCTCAAGGCCGGGCACCTGGTGCTGACACCTCGTTTTTGCCAATTTTGCCTTCTGCAGAACCTCCTTTCTGGGCTGCTTTGCAAGGTTGGATCTTATCTGCTCCAGAGCCTGTAACCATGCTCCACTTTTGAAGGTTAATTTTGTACAGTGTTGAAAGTGTAGTTTAATTCTTGAAAAAAATTCCAAGATTATGGACTTCTATTTGTCTTTTATATGTACATTATTCTGCCCACCATACCAGAGACTAGAAATCACTTGAATGCCACCGGGGGAAAGCGAGAATCTGTAATGCCTACTGAAGAGTTATACATCAGTTGTAGGATAACATAGCCTCAGGTAGTTTAGGTTTATTGGGTTACTCCCATCACAGTGCTCCCATTGCTCTGTGTTTATTTGTAGCTTCTTTCTTAGTGTTCTGTTGATTTGTAAATATTGTTTTTCTCTTCTCCTTGAGTCCTTTGCATAGTTTATTCAGAGCAATGCCCTTTTTGTATGGACACAGGAAGACTTAGCAAATGCTCGCTTTTGTAACCTGGGAGTCATTTGACTCTACATGATATTTTCCTCCTGGGCATCTGTTCTCTAGACCTAAGCTTCAGCTGCCCTTACTTCCTAGCACCCCCAAAAGCAGGGTCCCAACGAGAGATGGGACAGACCCAGGGCAAGCGGTGAGTTGTGTGCTGCCCTGGCATCAAGATGGGCCTGGCCAAAGTGCTTAATGCTTAACTATAAGTTAAGAGCTTGATCATAAACAAATGCTGTCATGATCCAAACAGTGATAACTACATTAGGACCCTGCTAGGGTTAGGAATGATTAATCTGGCCTGAGTGCTGTAGTCTGAGTCTGTGGCAAGATGTTGCCAGGAGGGCTGCCTTGCAAGCCTCAATGTATCTCTTGCTATGTCCATATAAAAATAACTAGTATTCAGATGTGAATAAGTTCTTGGACTAAGGAAAAGAGAAAAACCTTAAGAGGTATTTTACCTGCTGGCAGTCAGGAAGGGCTTTGGAATGCCTGGCCCTCAGGAAGGGCTTTCTTATGTTGATTTTTCTACCTGGTTGTGTGTAGCCTAGAGGGCAAGGTGAGGAGAGACAAGTAGGGGGAGAGACTAGGAAGAGGAGAATCCAGAGGTGGAAGTAGATCCAGAGAGAGGACGAGCTAGAAGTGCAGGAGATAAGAAAGATGGGAGATTGGATAAACGGTAACTAATCAGCAACCAGCTTGGTCCTCGTTCTTCCTTCGCCTGTCCTTGGCCAGTCCATACACAGCGGTTCCAGAGCACCGAACGAGGGCGGTGAGACAGAGCCGCCTGGAGAGCCCTCGAGTGCACATGCCCTTTGGCATGCCTTAGTTTTTTACAATCAGTGAACCCATTTAAGGTCTCTACATATACTCATAAAATTCTGGAAGGCAGGAGCAGAGATTGACACAACTGGTAGTTACCCTGACTTATCACCTACTAAACTGTAGTTTTCCTACCTTCTTCAGTTTCTCCTATCTTCTCTCCCCACTTATGATCCACCCAAACTTCAAGATTCCAAGTTCTAAAGCTGAATCAATTAAAATAGAAGAATATTTATACTGGAAAGTATGATAGATTTATATCTGTACTTGATGATACTTAAGAAATTTTACTCCTTAACTTACTAAGGAGACAGCATGCTCAGAATTAGGACCTATCTTAGTTTTATTGAACCAGTACTGGCCACACTGAAATTTTTAGCTTCTGGTCACAGTTCTACTCTCTACAGACGCAGAATGAGGATATGCCTTGCAAATGTAGAAGTCATTCAGTGAGTTCCACATTCTTTTGCTTCTAAATTAACTAAAATGTCTTTGCGTCAGTCAACCAACAGGTGATTTAGAGATTTAGAGACATCTGTTTGTCACTCTGCTGCGAGCAGGCTGTAATTTGTATCAGTATTTTATTTATTTATTTATTTATTTATTTTGCTTTTTGGGTCACACCTGGCCATGCACAGGGGTTACTCCTGGCTCTGCACTCAGGAGTTACCCCTGGCCGTGCTCAGGGGACCATATGGGATGCTGGGATTTGAACCCGGGTCGGCCGCGTGCAAGGCAAACGCCCTACCCGCTGTGCTATCTCTCCAGCCCCTGTATCAGTATTTTAGAAAGAAGACCCTGAAGTCTATATATAAAATGAAATTATATAAGCCTGTAGTATATTGCAAACATTCAAATATGGTAGAATGGCCAATAGTAAATCATGCCAAGCTTACTTTCTCCAAGGACTTATTATATGAGGTTTGCCTGAAATACTTTCCTTTTCTTCTATCATGACATGAGTCATGAGTATCAACATGCCTTAAATACTCAACACATTTAAACATTTTGGTGATAACTAAAAATTCTGAATCAGGGGCTGGAATGAAAGTATAGTGAGTAGGGTGTTTGTTTTACACATGACAGATTCAGGTTCCATCCCTGGAACCTTATGTGGCTCCCTGAGTCCCACCAAGAGTGATTCCTGACCACAGAGCCAGGCATAAGCCCTGAACACCGCCAAGATGGCCTAATAAAACAAATAAAGAAAAACACGTAATGTTAATTTTGAAGTGTCATATATGCAGTTTAATTTCTTATAAGGAATTTGATATTTTGGACTGCATAATGTCTTTCATTTGATCATTACAAATTTAAAATCTATTATATAATCAAGTAAATTTAAAATTAACAGGTAATGTGACTTTGCCTTTGCCATTGTACATTTTTCAGTCCCTCAGAACCAACCTGATTTCATTGTTGATAAGCACTGATCTTGATATTCACATATTCATACTCTTATAGCTCTATTTTCTCTGTTTATATGCTTTATACATTAACTATAGATGTGAAGTCATAAGTGATGAAAACAAATACTATCTCAAGTATATATTATCTCCATTTCATATTTTTCATTCTCTAATAGAGTTAACTTTAAACTATTTTACTTCCATTGCATATATTATTATGTCTCTCTATATATTATTCTATGTAAAAACAAAAACTACATTATGATAATGTCTTTATAACTATACTTGCATAATGCACATTCCCATTATGCTTTTTATATCATAGCTATTATAAGATAAAGATTTAATGGATCAAATATTTCTAACAGTCACTTATTTGATTTTTATTTATCATAATTCTTAACGCTTTCATCATCTCTACAAATCTAAATTATCTACAAATTAGTTTTATATCTGTGATATATTCCTTATATTACAAATATTGGATGCTGTCCTTTTTAAGTTTAACTTACCTCATTTTGGTGGGATTCTCACTTATCACCATAAGAAATGTATACAAGAGTACAAAACAAATCCAAAAGAACAAAATTATGGTTGTATGTCTAAATGATGTTTTCTGTTTTCACAGTCTGTGAGTTTGGCTAAGTATATAACATGAACTGAAATTAATTTTCTGGACTAATATTTTAAGACATGTGTACATTTTCTATATTGAGAGTTTTTAACTTCTATACAGTCATATATTTATTCCTGGTATTCTGAAATGTCTGGGTATAGATTGCTTTGATCCATATAGATACTCTCTGAAATTTTCAAATCTGGATTTCAATCATCATCATCATCATCATCATCATCATCATCATCATCATCATCATCATCATCATCATCCCGTTGATCATCGAATTTCTCAAGCGGTCTTAGTAACATCTCCATTTGTCCTAGTCCTGAGATTTTAGAAGTCTCTCTTTACTCGTCCTTTCCAATGGTGCCGCATTGGAAGCTCTTTCAGGGTCAGGGGAATGAGATCCATCATTATTAATGGTTTTGGTATATGAATACGCCATGGGGAGTTTGTGAGGCTCTTTCATGTGGGCAGGAAACTCTCGGTAGCTTGCTAGGTTCTCCCAGAGGGAGAACTAGGCTATAAGATGTCACATGCTTCCAAAAGCTTGGTTTTATAGTCTCTGGATGTTGGCCATTGGTGGGATTACACGGCACTGGGGGCAGTCCCTGGGTGTGACTGCCTAGCTACTGGAAAATGGGGAATCTGAGTGGCAGAGGCAGAGAGTCTCTTGCCCCCTGCCTGGCTGTCTTCCTGGGGCCCCTTGGAGGGGGTGGGCTTCAGTTTCCTTCCCTGCCCCAAGCAGAGCTCCCGCGGCCGAAGACCTCCGTAGCCTAGCCACAGCCATACTCAAGGCCCCTCTCCACATGTTTGGATGAGCCTCATGCATGAAGGAACTGGCAGAGGAACCCAGGTATGTGGGGCCCGAGAGCTCCAACCCTACTTGGATCGGGACTGGGCTTCAATGTTATACTACTCTAAAAAAATTGCCTGTATTTCTTTTTGAAAATTTCTGTTTTCGGAGTTTCGTGTTATGTGTGTGTGTGTGTGTGTGTGTGTGTGTGTGTGTGTGTGTGTGTGTGCTATGTTTTTAATTCTACTGTGTTCACTGGCTTCTATATATATTTTCATTCAACCTTATTCTTCCCAATTTTCTAATCTGAAAGCATTTCTTGGCATGGTGTGTTATACTCAGTCCTTTCTTTAGCCTTATTGCAAGCTTTCTCCCTGATTTTCTTTTAACCATCCAAAATTTTTTTATTCAAGACCCAGATTAAGCTCCATATCCGCCAAGATGGATGTTAACTACTCTTTTGCTTATATCACCCCATTTTTCATACTCCATCCTTATTTTCCATTTGGCAGCATAATGTTAGCTCTCTAAGTTTACTGGTATTGCCCTGTTTAGTTCATAATAGCTTGATCTTTTGTAAACATTTATTTGTGTGAAGAGTTATGTTGTTATTTATTTAAATTCTCTTTATTTTATTATAGGCATCTCCGGTACTAAAAATTAGTATCATTTTATTGTAGTTTATACCTCCTTGGGCTGGAGCCATAGCACAGCGGTTGGGTGTTCGCCTTTCACATGGCTGACCCGAGTTCAATTCCTCAGCCCCTCTAGGAGAGTCCGGCAAGCTACTGAGAGTATGGAGCCTGCACGGCAGAGCCTGGCAAGCTACCCGTGCGTATTGGTTATGCCAAAAACAGTAACAATAAGTTTCCCAAAGAAACAATACTGTTGTCCACTCAAACAAATCGATGAACAACAGGATGACAGTTTATACCTCCAAATTAATATTAGAAACAGTAGTTTGTAATCCCATATGTACTGGAATGATAGCATAGCAGGTAAGGTGTTTGCCTTGCACACAGCCGACCTGGGTTAGATTTCTCTGTCCCTCTCTGAGAGCTTCACAAGCTACCGAGAGTATCCTGCTCACACAGCAGGACCTGGTAAGCTACCCATGGTGTATTCGATATGCCCAAAACAATAACAACAAGTCTCACAATGGAGACATTACTGGAGCCCACTCGAGCAAATCAATGAACAACGTAAGGACAGGACAGGACATATGTTGTAGAAATTATTAATGTTTCATTTCTAAATTTCTGAAGGATGTTAGATGGTTTGAAATCACAAAAACTATTAATGATGTTAATAATTACCAGGTAGGAGTGATAGTACAGCACATAGAACTTGATATGATATGGTTGATCCTAATTCAATCCCCAGCTATATCCAGATGTATCACCCCAGCCTGGCCAGGAGTAATCCCTGAGCACAGGGACAGAAGTAAGCCCTGCGCTGCACTAAATATGCTTCAAAAACAGCCAAAACCAAACCAAAACAAAAGTTAGCAAGTATTAAGTGTCTCTAACATTACAATTTAATAAGATAGGAAATTAATATTTTTCAAAGAACTCTTACTTTGATTCTCAGACAGCCCATTGTGTGTGTGGGGTGGGGGGGCAGAATAATTATTTGAAACTCCTTCAAAGAAAAGTTTTATAGCCATGGTAAATTATTGTTATCTCTTACAATTTTTATTATAGGACAAAATGATTGGTTTTTAAATAATTTTGAAATATTAAATAAGATTTATAAAATTTTAGTTCCCGTGGTGACTATAAACAGTTTATGCTTCAGTGGAAGACTTGTTAAAGCTGTCAGTACATTGAGCTAAATAGCTTTGATATGATTTCTATAACACAATATAAAGAGTATAAAAAAGTTTATGTAAACAAAAAACACTTATTCAATTTATTTTTAGATGACAGATAAGATTTTGTAAATTATTTTGTTTTCCCATTTAAGACATTTTAGTTTAATTAAATTTTAAAACAAATTTTCCAAATAGAACCTATGTACAATAAATTAAGCAATTTTAAGCACACATTTTATTATATATATATATATATATATATAACAACGTAAGGACAGGACAGGACATATGTTGTAGAAATTATTAATGTTTCATTTCTAAATTTCTGAAGGATGTTAGATGGTTTGAAATCACAAAAACTATTAATGATATATATATATATATATATATATATATATATATATATATTGCTCCTTGGGTCACAGCTGGCGATGCACAGGGGTTAATCCTGGCTCTGCACTCAGGAAACACTCTTGGACGTGCTCAGGGGACCATATAGGATGCTGGGAATCAAACCCGGGTCGGCCGTGTACAAGGAAAACGCCCTACCTGCTGTGCTATCGCTTCAGCCACGAATATATTTAAAAAAATGTATATAATTATGTTATTACTGCCACAGTAAAATATTTCCATCACTCCTAAGAGTAACTAGATCTTCTTGATCCAAGCTTTTCTTTCTTTCCCAGGTAATTTTTACTTTTGGAAGCTACTTTCTTCCACAGTATTTTAAGCATTCTCAAATTTCATTCAAATATTATTCATCCATCCACAACTTGAAGGCCAAAGGGGTTGCTTACATTTCAGTGTAAATGCCTGTTAACATATTTTTTTCTTTTAATTTTCTTCTATAGTCATAGAGGCATAGAATTACTGCATCATAATGATATTGTTGGATTTACCAAAGCAACTATATTGTTTTGCCTTCCTATCACCAACAATGAGTTCCAATTATTTTGCATTTTCAACAATATTCATTGTTAGTCTTTTGAATTTTTGCTGATCTACTAGAAGTATAGTAGTATTTTATTAATGTTTCTCTTTCATTTCCTTAGTGACTATACCTATTTCCACTATCAGATGTTTTCCTTTCCATCTCTGGGCTATTGCTGGCAGTGTTCAGGGCTTACTTCTGAATCTCTGCTAAGGGATCACTCCTGGTGAGTTCATGAGACCATATATGGTGCCAGGGATCGAACCCAAGTCAGCTAAATGAAAGGCTAGCACCTTATCTGCTGTACTATCACTCAAGCCCCCATTTGGGTATTTTACTTGTGAAATATATGTTTAAATATTTTATTATTTCTTAGCTTTAATTTTTTTAAGGAGCAATAGCACAATGGGTAGGGTGTTTGTCTTGCATATGGCTGACCCAGGTTTGATTCCTCCATCCCTCTCGGAGAGCCCGGCAAGCTACCAAGAGTATCCTGCCCACATGGCAGAGCCTGGCATGCTACCCAAGGTGTATTCGATATGCCAAAAACAGTAACAACAAGACTCACAATGGAGAAGTTGCTAGTACCAGCTTGAGCAAATCATTGAATAATAGGAAGACAGTGCTACAATGCTACAGTTTAAGTAAAATCACTGTATCACTTTATCAATGTCATCAAGTTGCTCATGGATTTGCTGGAGTGGGCACCAGTAATGTCTCCATTGTGAGACTTGTTTATAATAATGTTTCAATGTAAAGAATTGATGTATAATGTTACTGCACACAACCACCACCAGTGAAGTGCCCATTATCTTCCACAGCTCTACACATGTCACTACTGTTCCAGTCTTCATTCCTACCTAGTCCTCTCCTCTCCTCCCCCAATTTTTTATTGATTGATCATTATGATTTTTGTGTATACAGCAACCTCATTTCACCACCACCAAAGTGCTCAAGACTCTCCAGCTATGAACTTGTGTTACTTATAGTTTACCTCATTGCTTCCTATACTCTCTTACGCACAATCTGTTATGCTCAGGTCCATAACGCATTGCCCAGGGTTTATTATTATATGCTATTATTTATATACTTGAATTGTTTCTTTCTGTGAGTGGGATAATACTGCATACTTCTCTTCCCTTTGCTTTATTTCACTCAAAATGAGACCCTCAAATCTATCAAAATTAACAATATGAATTTATTTTTTCTTTTGTCTGCATAGTATTCCATTGAATGTAGGTCACAGCTTTTTTTCTTTTTCTTTTTGGGGTCACACCTGGAGATGCACAAGGGTTACTCCTGGCTCTGCACTCAGGAATTACCCCTGGTGGTACTCAAGGGACCATATGAGATGCTAGGAATTGAACCTGGGCCGGCCTCGTGCAAGGCAAATGCCCTGCCCACTGTGCTATTGCTCCAGCCCCTGTATGTCACAGCTTTTTAAAAATCTATTTGTCTATCATTGTTCCTTTGGGTTATCTACATATTCTCACTGTTGTACTAAGTGCTTTAATGAACACAGGAGTGTGTTTATCTCAAAAACGACAAAAAAAAAAACCAAACAATTTACAGCTTCTTTAGAAACTGAGTGGACATAAGAGTATGAATGATAAATAACATTAAGATTGTGAAAATCAGAAATATTTGTTCTCTTAAGATGCGCTTGAAAAACAAAAAAGACAAACTCACAGTTCTGAAGGGAACACTTCTAAAACATATATATGTTAAAAATATATCCTCAACATGAACTTAAGTTTCATGAATAAGATTTATAACTGAATAAAAGAAATATACAAGTAAATCACCTTTAGAAATAGATTTTAAAAGTCTAGTGTACTTAGCTTCCAAAACAACACTCGTCATCCTTTTCTAACCATGGCCCTTTCTGCCTTTATTTTCTTCTTCTGACCCACTTTGTCCTACCAGCTGACTCCAGTTCTCATGCCATGCTGCCTCCATTGCCTCAATTTCCACCTGTGCCCACCTTGGAATATCCTGGGGACCCACAGAAGGGTCATAAAGCACTTTGTTGTGAAACACTGTCCTAAAGACCTATTTTTATGAAGCATCTGATATTTTTCTTTTTCATGATTTAAAATATTACATTTATATTACTTTTTTTTTCTTTTTGGGTCACTCCCAGAAATGCTCAGGGGTTACTCCTGGCTCTGCGCTCAGGAATTATTCCTGGCGGTGCTTGGGGGACCATATGTGATACCGGGGATTGAACTCGTGTCGGCCGCGTGCATGCAAGGCAAACGCCCTACTGCTGTACTATTGCTCTGGTCCGTTTGCATTATTTTTTAAGTTTCTTAGACTACCCTGGAATTGTATAACATTTTAGAGTACTGAAGTATGTAATGAGATTCAATTTTTCTGAACCTTGTTATTCAAGCACACTATTAGAAGAATGTATGAAGCAATGAAGAGCATCCAAAAGTAGAGTCTTCAGTTGGTTCCTTAATGAAGTGCTAAAAGATACATTTCATCAACTACAAGAAGTAGGTTGGATAATGGTAGTTGCCTAATTTTTGTTATTTTAGCAAATTCTCACTTCCAATGATTCATTTGAAGGATTTAAAAGCGTGATAACGCAGAGAGAAAGAAATTACTCACTGGCCTTAATACATACGATTGAAATATTAGATTTATAAATTTCTATTAATGTGCCAAATTTACTGTTCTCCAAAGAATCACACTCACCTAGGGTGAGGTCAACACTCTAAGAGGAGCTACTCTGTCTTAAGGATCTACCTGGATGATGATCACATTTCTGTTTTCTCAGGCCTCTCTGAAAAACATTATGTTCTGCTGAAAAACAGCAGGGAAATTATGTGCAAAGTATGGGAGGCAATGAATTCAGAGTAGACATGGAGGTAAAGAATTAAGGGACTGAAATGACAGATACTTGCACTAATGTGCCAAGCAATCTGCCCATATCTAATATTAGAAATACCTGGTATCAATTGCTCTCTCTCTCTCTCTCTCTCTCTCTCTCTCTCTATTAGCTTAATGTGTTTTCAAGGATTTCCATGAGGTAGGTATCACACTAGAACCTTGTTTCATAGGCTCAAAAAAAGTAATTGATATGTAGAAATGTTAGTTGAATTGCTTTGCTTCAGGCTTTTCAAAAGCTAAGTGGCAGAGCTAAGCACAGGAAATCAGGTCACAGAGGGTGAACTTTGAACTAGAAATCCTTATTACCTCCAGTAATCCAGTAATTACCTCCAGTTTGGGAGTGGGTTGCAAGTAATTTGTAACTAATCATGGTCTTAAAAAAAATCAATCTGCTAATTATTTACACTTCAATCAATGCTAATCTTAAAAATATTGTCTACTAAATTGAGTTCTTATGCTGATATTTGCTTATTGTACATTGAAAAGGAAACTAGATTTAACTGAATCATACACACATTCCAGTCTCCAAATTAATATCAATTAATCTGTAACAGTGGTTCTTAGGCTTGATTAGGCACATAAATCACCTAATTTACATCTTGAAATGTAAGTTTTTCAATCCTAGATCCAATATTCTTATAGGCTACTTTAGCTTGGAGTCTTAAAATTTGCATTTAGCAACATCTGAAATCTTCAGCCTCCTTCCCCCCACTGCTCAGAATACTGCCTTTAACATAATCTTCAAATTTTGATATTAATAACACTGTCACTGTCACTATCATCCCATCATCCCATTGCTGATCGATTTGTTCGAGTGAACACCAGTAACATCTCTCATTGAGAGACGTATTGTTACTGTTTTTGGCATATCCAACACACACAGGTAGCTTGCCAGGCTCTGCCGCGAGGGCTGGATACTCTCAGTAGCTTGCCGGGATCTCTGAGAGGGACAGAGGAATCGAACTTGGGTCAGCCGCGTGAAAGGCGAATGCCCAACCCCTGTGCTATCACTCCAGCCCATTAATGACACTGTTGATGAGAAACTTTATTAGGCTGGATTAGATGGTCCCTTTATTTCAGCCAAATAATTCCCACCCAAATTTATGCCAACACTGATAACATGACAGAGCTCTTAACTATTTAGCTATGAAAAGTTTGAGAGTTTGATTTTTGTACATATTTTATGGCTTAAATATTCCACAGCAAATTACATACAGTTTAAGTCACAGGTAATTTTGAAATTATAAACTTTAAAAATGAATTCACTATGAAAATTGCTAAATATAATTTAATATTGTGGAATATAAATTATTATATTAAATGGGCTGTCTAATACAATGAATATAATACTTAAATATGTTAAAAATATGTTATGACCCCAGATAAAAATAGAAGGTCCTAGAATACTGGTTTAATGAAGGCAGATATACAACACATATAATGGCAGATGATGCATGTACTTTGTTTACATGATGACTGTCTGATACATTAGGTTAAAATTGTATGTCACCATCACTTTGATTCATCTCCTCTAAGTTGCTTTAATTAGAAATCTTCTGTTTGAATGTCTTTGCTATACTCTCAATTCATATCTAGAATTCTTCCTCATCCCAAATTCAATAGTATTAAAAGACTGCGATGTTTTCTTAGGAATTAAAGGCAGAGTGACTATGTTTGGCATTAGCGTTCTTTCAAATAAGATTCCAGAACATTCCTTGCCTTTTGCTTCTTCTACCATACAAGGATTGAACTTGAAGTTTTAAAGGAAAACCTGTACCTAATCATGTCATAGTTTGTTTATTTGCTTCTAAATCACCCAGTGTGTGGTATGTGCTGCTGTTATAACTTCCTTACAAGGTAGACCATACAAAACATATTACGAGCTGGTGATATGTGATGCAGAAGCAGGGATCCTAAGTGCTTGAGCAAAGTATTCATTACTCAGGACTATATGCCTTAGATTAACTGCAACTTTGATACCAGTTTTTTTATTTATTCTTAATCTTAGCCATTTAAAATGTATTTTCTGTTTTCTTCTCAAAAAGTGGCATCTTTTCCTATTCCTTGAAGCTTTAGCATGTTTTTAGGGAACAATGAGTGATTGTCATGGAGGTAGAAAACAGTGGGACAATGGTGGAAGGGGGTGGATACTCAGGTGGAGGGTGTGGTATTGGAATGTGTAATGCATGAAATCCTATCATTAACAGTACTATAACCATGGTACCTACAATAAAAATAAATAAAATTTAAATGTGAATAATGAATGACATTATGCTAAATTAATCCAAGGGATTAAGAGGCCCTTTGCTAAACTCTCTTAAATATATTCTACTGCTCTTTGAAAAGTGAGGGTTCGCATGCTAACTGATCTTGTTAACATTGCAGACATGGCCCACCCAAATCTTAAGAGCCATTCAGCTAGTCCACAGGTTTAAGGGCAATTATTTCAAGCCATTGAGTGGTGAACTGTTTGTCCTCTTGCAGACTAGATTATTATAGATGCAAAATTACATTTAACTGAAATGGTTAACCAAAGTAATAAAACGTCAACTCATGTATATGGTATGACATGATTATTTCCAGTTCTTAATGGGAGGAACCACACAATTCCATTGCCAATGATATTGATAGGAGGCATGAAAATAGGAGAGAGCTTTATAGTCAGTGTATGACCACTTCAGAACATCTGTAATTTCTTTATCTTTTCATGCCCCTCCCCTTGTCCCTTCATCCCCTAGTTCCTTTCCTCCTCCCCCCAGCACCATGTACCACTTCTTCCCAAGCTTGCAGGATATAGCCCTGTTGAATTAAGAGCACCCTTAGATTTGACCCTGGAGGCTGTCAGACCCTGCCAAAGTGACTCTTTTGGATCTCAGGGTTCAAAAAGCTCAAAATACAGAATCTGGAGATCTTAGCAATTAACCCTTGGTCTGGTTTCTAGAATATTCCCACCCCACCGCCACACACAACCAGGTCCTCAAAGCACTATTTCATCTATGATGTTAAGGTTTTTTTTTTTAATTGAATCCCTGAGAATTCTTATAATTTGCTGGGAGAAATAATAAAAACACCATATGTTTCCATTTATATATTCTTATTCAGATTAGGGAACAGTAGTGGTAATAGTTACTATTGTTTATAATGTTTATGATTTAATTCAAAATCTTGTAACTGCAAATCATGCACTCTATCACTAATCTACATCCTTAGCCCTGGATATTGTAGCTTTTAATAAATATGTAAGTCACTGAGTATTATAATTATTATATAAAATATATTATATTATATATTATATATCACCTGTGCACTATTATATGTAACATAATACTATATTATAATTGCATATATATGTATATGAGTATATATATGAGCATATATAGCAGAATATATGGATAGTTGATTTGTACCTATATAAATTACTATGATGGTATTCCAGAGAACTAAAATAAATACAGTATTTTTTATTTGGAAAAGCATTGAGTAACTGTGGGCAACTTAGTATAAGTGCTAAAAATATACAGCAGAGTTGATGTGGGACAAAAATATCAGAAAGCTAAGATACTTTGGTATCATAATGTACACAGACATAGGATTGCCATTATTTAATCTTTGAAATTAATTATAAAGTTTTAATCAATAAAAACTATTAGGGTTTGGGAACTTAACTCATCTATTGAATATTGGAATAATAGGAAGCATAGTGCCAGGATTCTAATCTGGAGCAATTGTCTGCAAAGTTGGATACTTTCCCCCTTTGCTACATGATTTCTAAAATGTCTCAGAGTATAGTTAGAAAGAGTATATATGTATAAACAATAGTGACTTAGAGATAATTGTACATATTAGAATTCCTCTTAAGGAGAAAAAGCTATTGATTTAGTAAAAATACTTGACAAGATCCTGAGCATTTTCTATGTACGTGTATTGAGAAAAAGAGATATTCACTAAATCAAGAAGATTGCAAAAATAATAGGATTTCCTTTGTTCTTTGGAAAAGGAAAAAAAAACTCTTAAATATGGACTTTGGAGAAGGAAGAAAATTGAGGAGGTTAAATCATTCTTCGGGGGTCTGTATTTCTGTTTCTGTGTGTGTCTCTCCCATGTGCAGTAATCATCTTCCATTTATTATTAACTATCATCTTTCATACCTGAGCAATCTCTGTTGAGAAGGAGATAAACATGATTGCTACATGCAGATCTTGAAATGATAATAGGGAGTAGGGAGCAGAGGGACACAAGGCCCTTGACATTCAGAAATCATTAAAAGGTTAGAGATTTTCAATGGATGTGCCTTTGGTAGCTTACTGTATTTAATATAGATCTCCAAGAAGAGTTAGTGAAGTGGGGGCAGAGGATCAGAGGAGATAGAATTCACCCCAGATGCTTCAATTACGGTGAAACTCACTCTAAGTGTGCTCTCTTAGAGACTAAAAATTCATGCTCTGGAGGGCAGAAAGGACTCTGCTTTGATAGGAAGACTCCCCAAAAGAGAAGAGGGGAAGCAGACAATAGGACGCTTCTATGCAAGTGAAGCGCGGTGAGCAACTCTCTAGAGGGAACTCAATCGAATATCGATGGGGATGATATATTAGCCAAGAAATTGATGCAAATAACGGAAAATTCGGTACAATTGGATTTGAGGAGTAAAGTGGGCTCATGCTTTAGGTACAACTGAAAATAATGTTAATAAGTAGATCTCCCTGTCTCAGTTTTTCTCCCTTGACGATGATGTAATCCATAAGTAAGTCCTTTATAAATGGAAGAAAAACAGCCTCTGCTTGATATAGGCCTACACCCCTTATTTGACCAGCTGAGCATTGAGTGTCTTTTCTACAATGGTACAATTTAGATTCACTCGTCCACATTGGCCTAAGTCACCTGGTCACTTTTACTGGTCAGTTTAATTCAATTCAAACAATAGAGTTGGGAGAGAATAGGCAGGTTCTGCAAATGACAGATATCTTACTAACTCACATTGCTTACAATAGATCTGCATTATTAGGAGGCATTAAATAATATATTTTGTGAACCACAATGGCTTTGATGTTTTATTTATGTAATATTGTTTTTGTCTGCTGGGTGGCAGAGAATGCAGTGGCAAAAAAAAAAGATGCATTTGCTAATGGGAGAATATCATTAAGAATGTGGTAATGACTGTCTATTTTATTTATTTTATTTTATTGTTTTATTCTTCAGTTTTAGGCATTGAGCCCAGACTGTCATATATACAAGGTGTGAGTTTTATTATTGAGCTACATTTCCAATTATTCCTTTGTATTCCATTTCAAAAGAGGTTTGTGTGATGAAGAACTCTCAAAAAAACTGTTTGGATGCAGTATTTATTTTCCCCCTCTCTTTGCAGATGTCCCCTTTCATTTTACTTACTTTCCCAGATATCTTTTTGTTCCCCTGACTGCCTCAGGGAATGTTAATACTTTCAACTCTTGCTATGCTGCTTCTGGATCTATGAACCCATTATAGGGAATACCAACCTTTTGGAGTTTCCTTTAGAAAACCTGAAGTTTCATATCACACTTTGCCAATCACCTCTTTGTTCAGGGGCTTATAAATAAACTCCTTGACTTTTTCAGTGATGTGAATTTTTCTATCATAGATCTTAACCTGCACTCAATTTACTCAATCTTTGCATATGAAAGAAATGAGGTTCTCTGCTGGACTGCCATGAATTTGCTAGTAGAGTGCTTTGCTACACTGTAGCATATGCCGTACCTTTTTAAAATTTTATTCTCTAGTATTTCAATGTAGACAGGTAGGTAATGTCATGGGTCATGGTAATGTTTTGAAATAAATGAGGGATTTAGTGACTCAGTCAGTTCTATGCTCATAATATATAATTCACTGATGCATTGATGAAAAAAATTTAATACCACAAACCATAACTGATCACTTATCTAATTCTAGATGCGAAACCAAGCTCTGGGGGAAAATTTTATTTTAAATACTTATGTGATAGCTATTACTACAAAGAAATGTATAAAATTGTGTATCATACTTAAGATTATAACCAATAAAAATATAATGATGGGAACAAATGCAGTGAGGATTCAGTGAGAAAGAAAAAAAATCAAACGTGCCCATGGCAATCAGGAAACGTGCCCTTAGCATTCAGACACTGAGGATTAGGAAGTTGTTCTAAACTTTGAAATACAAGGTTAAGAATTGATCATAACTCATAAAAGAAGAATATGGGCCAAGGCTCAGCACTGTAAAATGCCAGTATATTAGGGGTACAGGAACCTTTCTACAGCAAGTAAAATTGGTCAGATAGGGCTGGAATGATAGTATGGGTAGGGCATTTGCCTTGCACATGGCTGACCCGGGTTCGATTCCCAGCATCCCATATGGTCCCCTGAGCACCACCAGGAGTAATTCCTGAGTGCAAAGCCAGGAGTAACCCCTGTGTATTGCCAGGTGTGACCCAAAAAGAAAAAAATAAATGACTTTTTAAATAAATAAATAAATAAATAAATAAATAAATAAATAAATAAATAAAATGACTTTAAAGGGGGCTGAAATGATAGCACAGCAGATAGGGTATTTGCCTTGCCTTGCATGCAGCCAACCCGGGTTCAATTCCCAGCATCCCATATAGTACCCCAAGCACTGCCAGGAGTGATTCCTGAGTACAGAGCCAGGAGTAACCTCAGAGCATCTCTGGGTGTGACCCAAAAAAGAAAAAAAAGAAAAAGAATTGGTCAGATCTAGTCAGGTAGATAGGTAGATGTATAGGTGGCTCTACAGTAGGAGTGAACTTAGTATATCTTTGCTTTTGGTGCTCTTTTTAATCTATTTATATATCTGCTAATTGACATATTAATTTGCTTATTTGGAAAAGAGTAGGTATCACTGATTATAATAATGATCAGGAAAGATAGGGTGGGAAGGACACTGGGGACATTTGGTTAAGATATCATTGTTGGAACATTCTATGCCTAAAATTTAATAATGAATAACTTTGAAACATTGTAATTTACTGTCATTAAATTTAAAAAAATAATGTGATAAAGTCATAGTACAGTGAGTAGGACTCTTTGTTTGCATGCAGCTGACCAGGTTTCTATCCCCGGTATCCCTTAAAGTTCCCCTAACCCCTGAGAATTGCCAAATGTGGTCCAAAAATCATTAAAAAAATTTTTTTTAAACAAAGAAGACTCGTTGGAGAAGGGTTTTATTCTGTGAAGCAAAACCTTTCCTCAAGAAAACAGAAGTCTTTCAGTAAATCACTGACATCTTTTCTCTGACTAACTCTTGACTTTTAGAAGATCACCTCCTGTATTCAGGCAGTATACCAAAATATGCCTCCCAGTCAACGTAATATTTCCTTTAAAAGAAGAGATAGTCATTATATTTCTCCCTTATGCTACTCTTGGACAATCACTTATGGATTGGTGGTCTGGACCCCTGAGCATAGGAGTATGGTCAGCATAGGCCCCTATGCATAGAGGGGGTAGTAGACACTAAACCAGTGAGGGCAACAAGGCCTTTTGGCTTTGATGCCAAGTTCAAGGTCTGAAGATTGTTTATTTCTGCAGGTTTTGTTGAGAAAGGACATCATCTGCTTTTGTTTGTATTAGAACAAGATATGAGTAGAAGTAGGAAGACCAGAACCAAGATAATTCCAACAGTAGAAGAAAATGTGACTTTGTAAAGGTTTATCTCACAGTGATTCAATTAAAAAAATCAATTAATTAATTAATTAAAAATCAACTATACAAGCCCCCCCCAAAAAAGAAGAAGAAGACATGAATGAGTAGTATTGTGCATGGGAAGGTGAATGAAGATGGAAAGGGGATTAGAAAAACTCAAGGTATAGTCAAGTTCAGGACTCTGGGGGTACATCAAATAAATTGCAATGATTTTTTTCCATTTTAGTGAATTAGGGATAGTTTGGGATAGAAAGTCAAACAAATGGTTTTTCAGGGAAAAATCCAAGACAAAAATAGTGACTATGGAAGCCAAGTAGCTTGTGATGTAGTAAATCACACAGTTGTGATTTACAATGTTAATTCCATGAATTCAAAGAACAATGTTAACTTGGGCATAGGTGGAAATGCCCATGGTCCGGGTGATCATTGGGGATGTTATTGTTTTATTGTTTCATTCGGGAGAGGGTGCTCTGCATCTAAATTATGTTCAGGTGGCCTGGCGATCCTTCCCGATGATTCCAGGCTGACTTGGCTGGTGATCCAGTGCAAGTGCTCAGGGTAATGAACTAGAGCCCATCACAAGCAAGGTGCTCACCTGAAACCTTACTCTATCTCTGCCCCCTGATGCCAGGTTTCTTTAAAGAACCCAAGAGAGTAACGCAAGAAACAGTGTTACACTGTGGAAAATTTGTTCTGCATTCTTCTTCTACTAGGGAAAATTGGTGTTTTGCAATGTAGTGGCTGCTTGATTTTCATTCAATAAGTGTTCAACTGAAAACTGCATTCACAAGCTGTATTTTAGAAAGGTAAACAGATGTATATTTTTATTTTTAAAAATTGATTACTCATCTTATAGAGAGATGTATGAAAATTAATGAGACTTTTATCTCTAATGCCTCAAATGGAATAGTGATACTTATTCCTTCTCATGTATTCTATAGCAAGGCTGTTTTTAAAATTTTAGATTTTGATTTTATTATGCCAATTATTATAAATGAAAAAGTAGCAATTTTGCTGAATTTAGGGACTGTTAAATGTTAATGATAAAAATTAAATAGGGTGAACTAACATTTTTAGAGTAATTAAATGCTATTAAAGTAAAAAGGCAGAACTAATCAAACGAAAATGTGAAAATTTGTTACTTAGATGTTGATGAAAGAAATAGTTTTATTATACATCTCAAAATTTTATTAAACTTCATATTTTATTTTCTATTAGTTTTATTATTCTTAATATTTCTAAGAGTTGAGTACTATATTTTTTGTTATTATTATCAAATTAGCTATTTGTTATAGTGTAGGCCATCAAACAAATTTGCCTGTCAATCTCAATATATAAAAAAATAATAGGTTGTTTATGTAAGTGCAGAGTATAAAATGTTATTCTATGAATACATTGATTTATTTTTTTTGTTAATGTCACCAATTTTATTTAGTGCTACATCTTACGGTTTTTATCCCCCCAGTTTCTTCTCATGTCCCATTCTGAATCCAATATGTATTTTTAAATGTCACATCGAGGGGCTGAGCTGTCAGGTAAGGCATTTGCCTTGTAACCGGCCAACCCAAGTTCTATCCCAGCCCCTTATATTGTTCCCTGAGCCTTCCATGAGTGATCCCTGTTTGCAGGACCAGGAGTAAAATCTGTGCACTAGTGTGTGCCAAAAAACAAAACAAAAAAGTTCCATTGATTCTACCTTAATGTTTAATGTTGAAAATGGTGAGACTGTCCTACAATTAAACAAACAAATATCACGCTGTCTGAAAATTCTCAGAGGGAATGAACATCAACCTCTTAAGTTATTATATTATTGTTGTGAAAATCTCATAATATAATGTAAGATGAATGGGAATTACAGTAGAAGGCACATACCTGAAGTAGAAGCATTTTAAATGAAATATTAGGAAGACTGGGCCAGAGAGGTAGTACAGGGAATGGGGCTTTTGCTTTGCGTGTGGCCTACCTCAGGTCTGATTCTTGGTATAAGGTACTGTTTCCCAAGCGCCAACAGGAGTGATCTCTGAACACAGCACCAGAAGTAAGACCGAGTAAAGAAATGCCTACAGGGTATTGCCCAAAACCTTAAAAAAAATAAGAGAAATATTAGTATTAGGAAGTCTTTCTAGTATGACTGTTCATCATCATGGGTCTATGTCCACTTCTAAGCCTGGTAATAAAATCATCATTATATAAAAGCCTAGGTCAGACAATCCTTTAGCAAATTTAAACCTTTATTTTTTTGCCTTTCAAATTTCATTTTATTTAAGAAAAATATTTTAAGATTTTTGTTTATTTTATCATGAATTTTAAGGTCATTTTTTGTCTAGGAGAATGTTGAACAACATATTGATTTTCCTAGAGTTTTATCTAAGAGAATTTGCTTCCAGTGTGGTCATCAATAACACTTTCTAACAACAAAGAATGCAGGAGAAGGGCAGTAAGTTGAATATTATTCCTTCAGATTTTGTAAAATCTTGTAATTTCCTGGTGTGTAATACCATTTTAGGTCATTTTTCTTAAGACAACCCTTTAAAAATCAAGTAATTTTATTTAAGTGCAAAAACAAATGCCCAGAGGATCAAGAACTAATCTCCTCCCAGGGCATATTGTTGTGTAATTTTCCGGTTGCTGTATATTTTGAGGTTTTGTATATTATTAGTGCTAGAGGCAGAACTGATGGATTAAGTAAGGTGCCCTTCAACTCTTAAAGGGTAGGTCGAAATACTCAAGCAAGCGAGGAAGACACTTTATGAACTTAAACCACAGAATCTATCAGTGCTATTTCTAGAAGGCCATTTATATATTATTTTTATTTTTTTAATGTTCTTTTACCTTACTTTTAAACACATTTATCTGAAGAATAAACCACAGTATATAAAATTAATATGAGTCAACTAATCTGGATGAGGTCTTTAAATTTTTTACCTTGTTATTCTTAGAACTAAAAATAAGAAATGACTGTGATTATTAAATTTTTTATTTCTATTTTATTTCTCAGGCTAGGAAAATTTATACCTAGAATATGCAGCTGATAGCATTGTCATAGGCTTAAGAAATAATAATTTATCTGAACATGCTCTTATAAATAATAGAATACTGCATTTTGCTAGGCCAGTATTACTACAGAAAAAGATGAATTCTCAAGGTACTTACTACATGACATGACAAGGTGATAAATGGGTGATTGAAGGAAGTGTTTTAAAAGTAGAAAGACAGAGATTCTAGGCTGTTCACACAATTAACATTTTAAGTCCACTCAAAATGTCCAAATGTATTTGTGTATAGTGTATATAGAATATTTGAGACAACACTGATTATGATCATAGAGCATCAGGTGGCAAGAAGACTGTCCTTAAAAATGTGTTTGTGGGACCCTCTACGCCTAAAGACTTTGATTCCAGAGATGTAACACATTCGGGCATCCAGCGCAGCATCCGATAGTGATGCACTGGGACACCAAACTGGGCTACAACTCTGTGCTGCCGGGGGTGGATTTTTTCCTCCCCACCCTGTTTTCCTGCACGGAAAGCAGCGGGCTGGCGGCACCCACGTGGCAGGCGCCATCTTCTGTGACTCCAAACCCACAGGTATTCGGTTTTTACTTTTGGGGCTCCCAGGAACTCATGGGAAGGGGGCGTAACCGGCACGCCCTCGGCCCAGATAAATCCGGAGCCGCTGAGCTCGAATCGGACACTCTGCGCCTAAAGACTTTGAATTCAGAGACTTCTTACAGCAATGCACTGGGACTGTGAGCTGGGCTATGTAATTTCTGGCAGAATTTTCCCTGGACTTTATACAGAAATCCAAAACCGCGCGGACGCTGCTGCGTCCGCAAGACTTAACATTTATAATTGTCAGCAATGTGAAATGGTTCCATTTGAACAGGTCTGACTTGGGGGGGAAACTCCAAATATTAACAGTAAGTTTTTGTTGAAATATTGAAGGTTTTTAATGTAGCAGCCACCTCTCTGGACTGTGAACTAAGCAAAAGCCCCACGCTGGCTGATGCGGCGTGACGTACACCATACTATGAGGCGCAGGAAGGGGGATGAGGGGGAAAAAGAAAAAAAAAAGGGGAAAAGGAAAAAGGAAAAAAAGAGAGAGAGAGAGAGAGTTATGTACTTGTAGCAGTGGGGCTACATATCTCTCCATTCCAGCAATGAAAAACTAATTATCAAATGTAGTAGGTCTGTCTCTCTTGGTTGGAAACTCCAACAACTATAGTGAGTTTTGTGTTGAATTATGGAATGTAATCAAGGTAAAGAAAAAATGAAGTGAAATTCATTAGTTATACAGTAGGGGGTAGGGGGTGGGGGGTATACTGGGGTTTCCGGTGGTGGAATATGGGCACTGGTGAAGGGATGGGTGTTTGAATATTGTATAACTGACATATAAACCTGAGAACTATGTAACTTTCCACATGGTGATTTAATAAAAAGTTTAAAAAAAATGTGTTTGTGGTTGCAGTGAATTTTCTTGACCAAATCTTTGACAGTCAGGAGAATTTTAGGATAAATTAGTGTTTATATTATGTGTTGTAGACTGGCTTTGTGCTCTTTCTCTTCCAACTATGTCATAGATACTCTAGCTCCCTTGGATTTTTTTTTCCTTCTTATTCTTTTTTCCCCCATGTCCTAATACTGGGTCCCTAGTGGTGGGATTCATACCATTTCTCTGGACAGGTGAGACCCCATTATTCCAAAATTTTGAGCTGAGAATGTAGACCATGTTTGAGTTTATAATTACACAATGACATTTTAGTCTTTGAACCCCATTGCTTTTAATCTATCCAGATATGCACCTCATCGGGAATCTTTATCCTATTGCATGATCTCATTTTTATAACACAGCATTCTTAGAAAATAAATTCATATGAGTGGGTTCCAAGAGAACTCATTTCCCTTAAGAATTTGAACATTTCTTAACAGAGTTTTAACTATCACTTTCCCTTCAATGTCATATTTCATATATACATCTAACTGATTTTTCTAGGGAACAGATTAAGGTAATATATACTGCATCATACCTAATAGGGCCTACATTTTCCTTTTGTGCATTTGAGCTGCTGATTTAAAACAGGGTCCAACTGGTCAGTAAATGACTATTTTTACCCCTGAGAGTCAAGAGGTGAATGAGAAACTCCACAGGTTTTCTATGGATTTAATGAGGAAATCAATATGTCCTAATGGCAGCAGCAGTGGCTTCTAATATTCTGTAACTACACTGAATGCAAAGCATCCAGCTACCTGCCAACAACCTTAACAAATTAAGGAAAAGATGCTAGCAATAGCATCTTTATCTCTAAATTCTTCCAGGTAGCTGCAATGTATATGGCCTTAATTTATACACACTGGCCTTACTTTGAGTTTAAAATTGGTAGGAAATATCTGGTTTTCTTTCTGGTAATAAGTAAATAAAATTATTAGAATAGGTCTAAAAATCATTTCCTACTCTATGATGTATTGATTAATGGAAGTATTAAAATCATCATAGCTAAAAGAAATAAAAAAGATTCTGTTTTAAATTAAAAGTTTTAAAACTTTGCAAGTTCATCATAAATGAATAGATAGCAAAGGTAGGAATTTATAATCCATTGTGTACAACCTTCACATTCAGCCTTTTCCCATGTTTCTGTTTTATTGTACAGCTTCTCAAAATCATGCAACCATATCTTTTCAGAAAATAAAAGATGTATGAGGCTAATGTCTGTTTAACAGAAGCTTCTTTCTACCCCTAGTTTACAAACTTGTTATATTACTGCATTATTTCCTAGATTTGTTTGTGTCTTAACTTGAATGGGCAAGATTTAGATGAACAGAGATTAAATCAGTTTTTGAGCTAGATTATATTGTTGATATAGAAATGTAATTCTTGAGAATAACTTATGTATTCATAGTTTCTTTAAAATATAAAATATGATAGTTTTGCAGAGTCAATATTAACTGTAAAGTAAAACAAAAAATGCATAAATCTGTATTAGACACCTATTCTATATTTCAGTATCATCCTGACCCATATTTTATACAGGGAATTGTTGTAATAGTGTTACTTAAAATTCTGAACTTCCTTTATGTGTGAAAAATACAGCACATGTCCTACACAATGATATTATGTTAGAATAATAGGCATGGCGTATATTTGATAAACTTTATCTTTTTATTCTCCAGCTGAAAATATCTGAGATATAGTTCTTAGTTTTCAGATAATACCATAAAAATCAAGCAAGAGTAATTCTTATCACTAAATAACTCAATGATGTCTCTGTTTATAGGTATTAACATTTTTGTTATCTCTTTTTAAGTTACATTTCCAAATTAATAATTTGAATTAAATCTTTTGTTTTTATTTTCCTTATGGTTGAAGCCAAGCTCATCTATTGCTCTGGCTATTGTCAGTGATAATGACTGTTAACACTTTTGCTGATGCTATTCTATTGGTTTTTATCCGTTACTGGGGCAAGATATAGCCTAAAATATTTTTTAAAACAAAGTTCTAGAAAATAGATTCATTTGGACATGTTTGCTGAAGTCAGACTGTCTCTATTTCACAGCATTCAGTATCTCTCTAGCTCTCTTCTAGGCTTCTTTACAAAATCTGGCTAATATGAGAGGAGTTCACTCACATCAGGCATCATATTTACAAATTGCAATTTGAAAGTAGAGCAATAGGTGTTGCCGTATTAGTGCCTCTCCTTTCTATCATGCAATGTTTGAGCTGCATTTTGTAACTCACTGTAGCACTGTCATCCTTGTTCATAGATTTGCTCGAGCAGGCACCAGTAACGTCTCCATTGTGAGACTTGTTGTTACTGTTTTTGGCATAGCGAATACACCATGGGTAGCTTGCCAGGCTCTGCTATGCAGGCGGGATACTCTCAGTAGCTTGCCAGGCTCTCCAAGAGGGATGGAGGAATTGGAAAATAGTTAAAACTGGGTGATAAAATTATAAAAAATAAAATGCACTTATACTTTAAAAAATAGAAACTTTCACTATTTTAAAATAATTAAAATTTTAATAGGGGGTGACTGACATGAAATGGGTATTCCATGTCTATGTGTCTGTTGTGTTCTTTCATTTCATGTACTTGGATGCACCTACCACATGAATCAGGAGCAGATTTTTCAAACTAAGAAAGAAAAGGTGGCATGAAGAATATGTCTTGACTGTCTTTTTCCTCTCATGAAAGTTTAGCTTCAGTATTGTTCCTATTCGTTTCTTTATTTACTCAGTAACAGGAGTCGAAAGCTTTGTTAACCTTTGTTAATTTTTTTTCTCCTGATATCCAGAAATAACTTTTAGTTTCCAATTGTTACTTTTCCTCCATTCTTTATTCTGCTTCTGTAAAATGTCACAGTTTTAGAAATTGTCATTGTAAATCATTCCTTTAGGCCCGCTATTTCCCTTCTCTATAGTAAATCTTTAATACACTGAGCACACTAAGAGAATATCTTTGTTTAGAACAGGATATCAGTTTACCACGTCAATGCACCGCTGGTGAACATGTCAACAACTAAGTTTCTACCTTATCACAGGAGTTGTTTGTGTTCTACCTCCTCTGAGTGAAACTCTCTTGGTTTCCAAAGTGGTGATTAATCTACCCTGAATTTTTATTTTACTGCCTGTGTCTTTATGTAATGAATTTAAGTAGAAATTGTGTAAGGCAGCAACTAATGAAAACTGTATTCTACAAGGCAGTTAAAATAAACTTTGGCATGTAAAATATTTTTAAAGGATTAGTACCTATTCTTAGAAAGGGAAAAAACAGAATTAAGAAAAAATCATAGGTTAAAGAGAGTACGGGGGGTTGATGCTGCCCTTGATTGTGGCTGACTCACATTTGGTTCCTGTACTGCAAGTTTGCTTTCCAGAGCACTGTCATGAGTGATCCTATAACGCAGTCTGGATTAAGTCCTGGTTACTACCACAAACGTCTCCAAAGCAATTGCAACACAAAATAAAATGTTGTAAATTAAACTTTGACCCAAGTCCTTAAATCATAGTTCACCTGGCAAGGATCTTTGAGCAAAATATGACATATCAGAGCTATCACATTTGGTGCATATTACCACTTACATGTACCTCTGTCTTGCCTACTCCTTTGATCAGTTTTTTGTGAAAAGGGGATGTCTTTATTTCAAGTGACTTTCTGCCGTGGTGGAAGCCTATGAAGATGCTAAAGTGTTATTTGGTGAACTATGAAGTAAGCCCATTGAGGAAGACACGAAGGATGGCCGATCTCTATGCAACTATAAATCTTTGCCTCCCTGCCACAAAATCAAAAGTTCTTGAAGTGTGGAAACAGTTTTTTTTTTCCTCTTTGGGCCTAAAACTTTGATTTAAGTCTTAAAACATGTTCACAGGAAGAATTAATAAGAAACTAGTTGTTTCCAAAATGTTTATAGTGCTAGTGGTTATGGTGGTAAATCTGAACATTATGATCACTCTGTTCATTGAACATGTATTATGTTCTGTATTTGTGTTCATGTAGATCCATTTGAATCCCTAGATCCATTTTGAAGCATAGCAAGTGCTCAAGAAATATTTTGATGAGTAACACACATACTAGATCATTCCACAAAGCTGTTACAGATAGTATTGCATCTAAATCTTTCAACATTAACATTTATTAATGTGCAGATAAGGATACCGGGGGAAAATATTACTGGAAGTTGCACAGAAAACAAATTAAGGAAGTAAGATTTGCACATAGGTCTGTCCAACTGAAGACATTCTGTTGTCCTCTCCTCTGATGGACCAGGTATTGAGGGCTGGCTATAGAATGGAGGTGGGTGGATAGAAAAGACCATGAACCAGAATCTTGGTTGGAACTTTACTCCCTGGAAGACTAGAGTAGGGCACAACAAATGCACCTTTGATGTCTTGTTGGTTCTGAATTTTTTTGGTCAAAAATTCAGTTATAGATCTGGGGATATGGCTCAGCTATAAGATGTAAGTTTCATAGGCATGAAACCAGGCTCAAACCCAGCACTGAAAAATAGAAAAGTAAGTCACCCAAAAACTTCAGTGACAGATAAGGACTGCAATAGGAGGCAATATATCTCTATCACATGAAGCAGAACAAGGACTATGAAAACTACAGTGCTTCCTTAGGTCAAAAATAAAGCTGACTTGATGCTCTGTAAAGAGATTTCCAGTGGGTGCTGCCACTCTTCTGCCCAGCCAGTATGTTGGACCTTCAGACTCATCTAGACTGAATCTATGTGTAGAATCTGTGTGCTTCCTAGGTGCGAGATTAAAAGAACTGTAAGAATGTGTCTTATATGCCTGGGTAAGCACCTTGCCCAATATACCATTTCTCAGCCCTTTCTCTAGCTCAGTTCTGCAATCATGCCTTTTTCATGTGAAAAGACTGAGTTCAGACTTTCAGGCCTTTTCATGGAGTGCGGGTAGCTGAAACACACAAACAAAAAATGACTTTTGACTTGCAAACTAGGTCATATTTCTATTTTTCTACTACTATTTTTCAAATTTTATTACACGATACTACTTTAATTATTGTTGTTATTTTGGTTTGAGGGCCACACATAGTGGTACTCCAGGCTTACTCATGTCTCTGCATGTATAGGTCACTCTTTGTGGGGCTCAGGGGACCATACTGTTCATTAGGGATCAAATTCTGGGCTGACTATATGCCAGGTAAGCACCTTGCCCACTATACCATTTCTCAGCTCTAGTAATATGTAGCATGGTAGCACTGTCGTCCCATTGTTCATCGATTTGCTCTAGCGGGCACCAGTACCATCTCCATTGTGAGACTTGTTACTGTTTTTGGCATATCAAATATGCCACTTGTAGCTTTCCAGGCTCTGCCATGTGGGTAAGATACTCTTGGTAGCTTTCTGGGCTCTCCAAGAGGGATGGAGAAATCAAAACTGGGTCGGCAGCGTGCAAGGCAAATGCCCTACCCGCTGTGCTATCGCTCTAGTCCCCCTAGTACTATAGTTTAAAATATTGGAAATTTTATTTAAAATTTGTTTATAACAACTACATTTTCTTCCAGTAAAATAAAATAATGCTTTCATTGACAGAAAATATAAACAAGAACCTGTTTGCTATCAAATTTTGCTATTGCATGTTTTTGCCAGGTCTCGTCTATGGGGATTTTCTTGGGTCCACTGAGAGAGGATTTTATCTACGATGTGGAAGGGCAATAGTGTCTTCTGTGAGTAGAGAAATTGAAGATTAAGAAACTTGAATTTAGCCGAGGTCAGTTTTCAGTCTGTAGGTTATCAGGTTGGTTTTAGAGGAGGAGAAAATCTCAGTGGTTGAGAGTAAGTAGAAGATCAAATATTAAATTCATTAAGTTCAGAACATCAGGATGTGAGGACAGGAAACTTAATCCAGAGAAGAGACTGTAGGAGATCACTGACACTTAAAGATTCTGGGAAAAGATGATAAGGATGTAGAATGTGGCTGTCCTGACAAGACAAAGAGATTATTTCAGGCAGCTTCCAAGAAGATGGAGAGTGTTGTGACCTCATACGGTGTGGGGCACTGTTCTTTTCACACAGATGCTGCACATTTAATAAGTAAGGATTTGGAAGAAAATCTTTAGGCTTCGGGTTTTTTAAGAAGTTATTAAAGACTTGTTAGAAGAATGGACTCATTTGATTGAAAACAGAAAGCAACACAAATTTATTTAAGCAAAAAATAAGTGCATTAACTTATCAAATTTAATCGTTAAAACAAGTCTGTATTTAAAGGCTCAAGTCATTGTCCATTTTCCTGTTATACATTCCGTTTGGGTTTCATAATAAACATGACTTGTTTTTCGGTTGGTCCTGCAGTACTAATTTCAATGCTGTAGAAGAACTGTTCCTAGTGCTATAATGAATATCCCCAAAATATCCTCATTGAGTCAAATTACTTTGACTATATATACATATATATACATATATATACATATATATGTATGTATATAACTGTCACCGTTACTGTCATCCGTTGTTCATCGATTTGCTCAAGCAGGCACCAGTAACATCTCCATAGTGAGACAAGTCTCACTACATATATATGTATATATATATATATGTATATATGTATATATATGTATATATGTGTGTATATATATATATCCTCTAAACAATCAGATGTTATGTCCCAGCGGGTCATTCCTGAATCATATACCATCCCTGAATCTGAAGAAGGGATCAATTTTTTTATCACCACAACTTCTTTTGAGAATTGCAGAAGAAAATGGGTGGTCATGAAATGCTAGGCAAACCAGAACAAGTGTTCATTGAAGCTGGAGTCCTCTTCACAGTACTTCCAGGAATTTAAACATTGAGATTGTACTTTTCTCTAACCTAGTGCTTTGAACAAAACCACCTGCAGAGCCCTCAGGCTTAATCTCATATTTCATTTACCTAGCTATTTGGGGGAATATATATTTCCTGATATTTAATTAGTTCTGATGTTTTGCCTCAGAGTCCTGATACATTTCTATGGTTTCTTTGAGGCGCACTAGCATCCCCCCTGAGTACTCTCTATGGACTTTTCCCATTTTTATCTAGGCTTTTCGGTCTTAAGCACTACAGGCTTCATAAATATTTGCTTGGCTCTGTGTGTGTGTGTATTTATCCATGAAGGTGACCTGGGGCCTAAGCAATAGTACAGCAGGTAGGGTACTTGTGACTGATGTGGGCTTGATTCCTGGCACTCCGTATGGACCCCCCAAGAATACCATGAGTGATTTCTGAGTTTAGAACCTGGAGCAATCCCTGAGCACTCCTGGGTGTAGCTCAAAACAAACCAAACAAATGTTTATGAGGTGACCAAAGTGGGTCATTAGAATCTTACAGGTGTAGTGTCAAGCAATAGGGAGTATTTTTAGTAAGCAGAAATAACATTCTGATTGTTCACTCTATTATGAAACTAACAGGGAAGAGGTAATATGTTACGGTGCATATTCTGAGATAAAATAAAATGGAAGGGTTATTAACAATATCTTCACTGTATCACTGCCATCCCTTTGCTCATCGATTTTCTCAAGCGGGCACCAGTAATGTCTCCATTAGCATATGGAATACACCACTAGGAGCTTGCCAGGCTTTGCCCTCAGGAGAGATACTCTTGGTAGCTTGCCAGGCTCTCCGAGAGGGGCGGAGGAATTGAACTCGGGTCAGTCCGAGTGCAAGGCAAACACCTTACCCGCTGTGCTATCACTCCAGCCCAACAGTATCCTAATTTTTTGAAATAGGTGACAAGTTATTAAGCCTCAAAAGTTTACATATTCATAAAATCTTGCCATCCTGCTGGTTTAGATCTCAGTTTTCAAATGGGTCTATTTCAAGTTCTTTGATTTCTGTCCTTTGCTGTATTTGCCCCATACAAGCAAAAAGGAAGAGAGAAATTACTGAGCACTTTGGAATGTCTCTTACAAAATCATTAACTTTTCAGGGAAAATGGATTCTAGCTTCAGAGTTCACTCTTCAATGTATACCTTTGGTGCTCACTATAACTCCCACTTAGTGAAAACCAATGCAGAGAATTCTGTGTGGAATGGCTCTTACTTCCTGAATTTTCTTTTTTATTCAATTAATTTACTTATTTGTAATTAATAGCTTATTTGGGTTTTTCTTCTTCTTTTTTTCTTTAAGTAAACCTGGCTGTACTCAGGATTAACTCTCTGTGCTTAAGGATCATTCCTGTGTTCACCAGGAGACCATATATGGTGCTGGGGAATCAGATCTGAGTCAGCTATGTTCAAGAAAAGTGGTTTACCCCATATTATCTCTCTGGCTCTCATTCACTTTTAAAATGTTCCCCTTAAATCTTTTTAATATTTAATTTTAAGTAAGCTGTTCTATCTTTTCTTAATATCTATGCTAAAAGCTTTTTTGTTGTTAAACTTGTATATTTTGCAAATCAGCAAATGTTTCAATTTATGAAATTGAAAATTAATAATAGAACAAGAAAAATTAACCTTTTTTCCCTCACACCAATCTTTGCTAATGCAAAGCAGTCAATCTTGTTTTACAACCTGCGTTCCTTTGCCAAAAGGTAAACTGGACAAAATATTCTTAGAACTACTCATGATGAAGAAAAAAGTAGTGTCCCTCTTTGTTTGAACCATGGCATTTCCCAATTTCATAAGCGTCCTTGACTTCCTCACTCTATTATTCTTTCCCTGCCATCTAGTTTAGGCTAACATACAGACAGTAGGTGGTTTGTTTGGGGGGAAGATTTGCATAGGTACTTACAGTTTTCTATTTATACACTTTGCTTCTATAGTTTTCTTATGACCTTGGTTTATACACTCTGAAATAAATTAAACTTTAAATAACTGTCACTTAAAGCAGGAAATTGAGTTCTGAAAGAATGTATTTATGTTGGCAGTCATTTATTTCCAAGTATATAATCATAAGGAACATGACAAAAGAAAAACATGTGAGAATTAAAAAGTTATATGTATCCATTCAATAAATGCTATACGCATCCTTTGTCATTAGCAAACTTAGGATCTTAGGGAGGAAAGACAATAGGTATAAACTCTATACTTAATGAAGTTATAAATACACTTATATATAATCATATACTACCTCTAAATAAATCTTCATAGATAGTATCTTGATTATTTTTCCAACTAAAGACATGACCAAAAGTCGAAATATTTATGATTTTTTAATTATCTATTTATTTAAACAATGTGATCTTCAGGAGCCAACTGAATGTCACTGAACATATTCATAAACTAGTTTGAAGAGACAGTCTGATGAGAACACAGGAAGACTCATAATATTTTAGTAACATTAAACACTCAGCCATTAAGCACAAAGTCAATTTTGCATAATACAAACTTTAGTATGATGTCAAGCAGAGACAGACATCTGCAAGGGGAAGCTTCTACAGTAGAGGTAGGCTAAAAGGCATGAGGAAGGGAAGTAGAGCAGAAAAACAACTAGCCATTTGATGACTTGTTAAAAATTAGAGTAATATAAACAAATACTGATTTTGGAAGATATTGGAACAAATTAGATGTTAGAGAAAAATGTAGGGTCATTTCTAAAAGTTAAATTTATTTATTTATTTAATGTGGAATCAGACATTTTAAGGATCAGTCTATTTGAGTTAGCTAGATAGCACAAGTGAGTCAAAAGTCATAAGAAATGGATGCTAGCTTTGAATCTTCATTTCCAGAATTATCTAGATTTTTCTTTGTGCAGCTAAATAGTCTGATTCAAAATTTATTTTTTCACTGATAAGAAAGCTAAGAATAACTAATACATTTTAGAAGAATAGAGCAAAAAATGATTAAAGGACACTTCAGCTGAAGGGTCAGGAAGTTTGTTGACAAAAGATACCTTTTTTTAACATTTTTAGTGACTTTAGTTAGACAACTATTTGATTTTAATTACTCACTCAAGAGTTATTTTGATTTATCCTTATTGAGGAGACCTTGAAATATTTTAGCCTAACTGAACAACTTTTGATATCTCCAAATGAAAGGTAATGCAGGAAAAGGGTAATATTATATTTAGCATCTAGAACAACTATTATTTTACTTAATTTTATTCTGGAATATTAAATTTTGTTGGGTTCTAGAAAGATTCACTTTTCAATAACCAAGCATAATTTATTGGCCTTACAGTGGGTGCAATATGATTTACTTTATTAGCAATTTCACAAGTTGCTGATTTCAGAATATATACTATCTCCCTTGTGTGCATGCTCTCATTTTTCTATTCCTTTATAAGTTAATCTGTTTGATATCTATACTTATATCTTTGAGAAAAACATATATACTATATATATAAATATATATACATTCTGTATACACACACACACACATATATATACAGAAAGAAAGAAAAGAGATAGAGAGATGATGTGGGTAAATTATTGATAGTTCAACTGCAAATGGCTTTCTTAGAAGATCAAGATATTTATGTTATGTGTCTTCTAAATGACATACCTTCTATTTTTTATATTTTATATTTTTATATTTTATATTTTACTTTATATAAAGTAAAAGCAAATTGATTTGCTTTATACCACATTCTAAAGAGAAAAAGCTTTGCTAAGTAGCTCTGGTTCCTAAAGGTCATACCTTAGTTTATTAAAGTTTGATACAATTAGTAAAAAGTAAGTAACTCTGAGTTTATTAAAATAAGATTTTTTTATCACTTCTTGACAGATCCTGAGTTGGCATTCATATCCTAAGAGCTTCAAGATACTAACGTGGACTTCCTAGAAATAACTTTATAATAGCTGTGCTAACAATTACAATTAGCATTCTAGGCTTAATCCCAGAATACTTATATATAAAATTCCTGTCCAAAATTTCTTATGGAAATTTCTCAGGTCTGAGGCGAATGGAAGAACACTACTAGTATCCCTTTCAAAAAAATAGTTTCTTTTTTATATCCCACAAATTAGCACAGCCATTCTATGTTTGTCCTTTTCCTTCTGACTTATTTCACTTAGCATGATACTCTCCATGCCCATTCATTTATAAGTGAATTTCATGACTTCATTTTTTTCCTAACAGTTGTATAATATTCCACTGTGTAGAGATACCAAAGTTTCTTAACCAGTCATCTGTTTTCGGACACTCAGGTTGTTTCCAGATTCTGGCTATTGTAAACAGGCTGCAATGAATATACAAATGTAGATGTCATTTCTGCTGTGTTTTTTTGCATCCTGCAGGTATATTCCTGGAAGTGGTATTGATGGTTTATATGAAAGCTCAATTTCTAGTTTTTTGAGGAATGCCCATATTGTTTTCCAAAAGGCTGAGCCAATTGGCATTCCAAGTAAACAGTAGGAGGCTAACACTTAAGGACAGTAGAAATAAGGGTCAGGATGACTGCTCCAAAGTTGGGAGCCTGCCTCAAGGGTTGGGGGAGAAAACATTTGGGATAGAGAAGGGACGATTATGGCAATGATGTTTAGAAGGGATCATTCTGGATGGGAGATGTGTTCTGGAAGTGGGCAAATGTCCAAACAAGAGCTTTCAGTATCTGTATTGCAAACTGTAATACACAAATGAAGAGAGAGAGAGAGAGAGAGAGAAAGAGAGAGGGAGGGAAGGAGAGAGAGAGACAGAGAGAGAGAGACAGAGAGAGAGAGAGAGAGAGAGAGAGAGAGAGAGAGAGAGAGAGAGAGAGAGAGAGAGAGAGAGAGGGAGGGAGACAGACAGACAGACAGACAGACAGACAGACAGACAGACAGAAAAGAAAAGTGCCTGTCATAGAGGCAGGCTGAGGGGGGAGGTGGCAGGAGGGATTTGAGGGTTATTTGAGGGTTATTGATGGTGGGAAATGTGTGGGTATTAGAACATTGTATGACTGAAATGAATGTTTTGTAACTCTCTCTCATGGTGATTCAATAAAAAAAATGAGTTACAATGTGTTTAAAAGAATAGTTTCTCCCTGTAAATGAAGAGCAGGCTTGAAGGAAATAACCTACTCTTGAAAGAAACACAGATTTTATTTCAAGAAAATTTCAAATTGGGATTATTTTAACAAAGAAATTGAAGGGAAGTAGGCAAAAAGAGACTACATTTGAAGAACTATTATGTTGATAACATAGTGAATCTACATGGCAAAACTTAAGAAAAGGCATGTTTAACTGCTGTTACTATCACTGTCATCCCATTGCTCATCGATTTGTTCGAGCGGGCACCAGTAACGTCTCTCATTGTGAGACTTGATGTTACTGTTTTTGGCATATCCAATATGCCACGGGTAGCTTGCCAGGCTCTGCTGTGTGGGCGCTATACTCTCAGGCTTGCCGGGCTCTTTGAGAGGGGCGGGGGAATTGAACACGGGTCTGCCTCGTGAAAAGCGAGTGCCCTACCACCATGCTATCGCTCCAGCCCTAACACAATAAGAAAAAATAGTTTTCAGTTATTTTCTGAATTATTCCTTTCCTTTCATCCCAGTTGCAGAAACACTTTCATAATTTTGAGATATATAAATTATAAATATGAATATATTAATATTCATCTTAG